>NW_028258351.1:4586250-4900625 GCF_053883595.1 Heterocephalus glaber | reverse complement strand
AAGATTATTATTGCTGTTGTGCCACACCCATTCTTCATCCTTCTTTGAGAACTTCTCCCCTTGGGTTTTCAGAGCAGTAACAGGGCTAGCCCATTTTTGCCCTTGCTTGCTCCATAGGTGGTCCCTCTGATCATCTTGCTTTTAGCCCAGTCTCAGGGCTCTCTCAATATACTGCTATACAGTTAATGTTCAGGAATTGCCTGATAGTGAAGTCCAGCCTTGTGACTCTGATCACTGATATTTGGAGACCATAAAACAATTCAAGTTGCAGTAATGATGAGAGAAATAAATTTTCAGAGTCTGAAGAATTTTTTTTTTCACTTTTTATTGAAGAAATTTAAACTCACATAGAAATTGTAAAAATAGTACAGAGGGTTCCTACACAGTTGTACCCCAGCCACGATCTGTGGTAATGTCTTTCAAAACTTTAATACAATCACGGAAACTAGGAATTTGACCCTAGTACAATATTATTAACTGAAAAGACCTTATTAAAATTTTACAAATTTTTAACACGCACTTTTTTGGGCATATAGTTCCATGAATTTTTTCATGTCCAAAGAATCACGTTACTTTCAATCAGAATACTTTTACACTCAAAATACAGCTCCATCTTATCCTTCCTCTACATTTTGAGACTGTTAAATGGAATCACATGATGTATAATCTTTTATATTGACCTTTCTTTTCCCACTCAACATAAAGCCCTTGAGAGCCATCAAAGTTATACTCAGTAGTTTGTTCTTTTTAGAGCTGAATAGTGTTCCATAGTGTAGATGTACCATAATCTAAGCATTCACCCATTGACAAGACTGGGTACATTCAAGGTGGTATGGCTGTAGACAGCATTCACTCATTGAAAGACAATGATTTGTTTACAATTTTGGGCTAAGTACATCTACTATGAATATTTATATTCAGTTTTTTTTTGTTTTTAAGACCAATATTAGGAATGAGCAAAGTATGTTATATGCATGTACAAATCAAAATGAAACCCACTATTTATCAAACTAATATGCATAATAAATTTTTTTAAAGTTCAATATTAGCTTTAATAGTTATATGAATATAACACAAATATAAATATAATATAAATATATAAATATATATAAATTTATAAATAAATATAAATATAATCTATATAAATAGTTTGAACCAAAATTCTCTACAGAAAAAAAGAGCCATTCAAAATATCAGAAAAATTGAACCTCCTTCTTTGCAAATAATAAAATCAAACACATCTAATGTAAAATCTTCAAGAGAAGTATACAAGTTCTTGTTCAGATATTAAAATTTTCAAGAAACAAAATTTAGGATGAAGCCTAAACTGAAAACTATTTTTTTCCTCTCAGAATCATGATGTACAGGTGATGCTAACAACCAAGTGCCGACGTTGCACTCATCTGTTGAGCTATTGATTAGTGAGTTCATTGATGGATTAAATTGATTCACAGCTATTAAGTGCCTATTAAAGCCCAGGCCAAGACAATTGGAATATAATGGTCAGCAAAATGGAGGTATGTTCTCAGGATGGCTGGATAGTAAATAAATTACCATACAAAAATATCTCAGATTACAAACTGTGATTAAGAGATCTAAAGGGAAAGTCCAGGTTGCTCTGCAAGAGAACAACAGGAAATCCTAAATTAGGTTTGAAGACAGGGAAGGTGTCTCATAGCAATTCACTAAGACTTGCAGGGTGGAAATGAGCTAGGGACAGAGAAAGGGGAATGTCCTCCAAAGAGAATTTTGAGAAAAACTGCAGAAGTCTTTGACATAAACCTGCTTTTTCCAACAGAAGATCACTGGGTATCTTCTCTAGGGTACTCTGTTGGATTGTCTGATTCCATAGGCACTTGTGTTTTTCATTGTCTTTGAATTATTTTAGGACCCTGTAAGTTATGAAATCTTATAGCAATGCAAATAATTCTTATTTTTTATTAGTACATGTTTGCAGTAAATAATGATTATATTTATCATGAGGAGTTAGTACACGTACATAGAACATCTTAATTCTTTTTTTTTATGCCTTTCCCTTCCCCTCCCTTCTCCCTCCTATCTATAGGAATGCCAGTGAATTTTGTCTGATGGGAACAATTGATTACTACTGTGTGAATATTGGTAAATCTGCATCTATTTGTAAATTTATTTTAGCTTTCCTGATTACTAAAAATTGTGTTGTTTGAAATCTTCATAATTAATTTTTGTGTATCGTGTAAGGGGGTCAATGTCATTCTTTTGCATGTGGGTATCCAACTGTTCTAGGACCACTTGCTGAAAAGAGTTTCTTTTTCTCCATTGAATTATCTTGTTATCCTTGTCAAAAATCAATAGACCATAAACATAAGAATTAATTTCTGAACTCTCAATTCTGTTGTGTCAATCAATATCTTTATTCTTCTGCCCCTACCACATCATCCTGATTACTATAGCTGTGTAGTAAGTTGTGAAATCAGGAAATGTGAGGACTCCAACTTTCTTCTTTTTTGGAGTTTTGTTTTGATTTGTTTTTTTGTTATTTTTTTGTTTTTTTGGTACCAGGGATTGAACTTGGGACCTTGTGCTTGTGAGGCAGGCACCAGAAACACAGAGCTAAATCCCTGGCCCTGTTATTCTTGATCTCTTGCATGTCTATATGAATTTTATGATCAGCTTGTTGATTTCTGCAAAGAAGCTGCCTGTGATTTTTCTAGCTATTGCAGTGAATCTGTAGAGCAGTTAGGCAACTGCCACTATTTAAATAAGATTAAGTCTTCCAATCCATGAACATGGGATCTTTCCATTTAAAAGCTTTTCTTTATTTTTTTTCAGAGATTTAAAAATAATTTTCAGTATACAAATCTTACATTTCTTTTGTTAAATTTATTCATAAGTATTTTTTTTATTTTATTTTTTGCTACAGTACTGGAGGTTGAACCCAGAACTTTCACAGTGAGCTGTATCCCCAGTCCCTTTTTAAATTTTGAGACAGGGTCTCACTAAGTTGCTAAGTTCCCCAGGCTGAGCTCAGACTTGTGATCCTCCTCTATCAGCCTCCCAGGGTCCAGGTATTACAGGCACATACCACTATGCCTGACATTTTGTTCTTTTTGATGTTATTACAAATGTAATTGTTCTGTTAATTTCATTTTTGGCGTGTTCATTGATAGTGTACAAAAATACAATTTGTTTTTTACATATTGATTTGGCATCCTGCAACCTTGCTGAATCTATTTATTGTACTAGTATATTTATTTATTTATTGTAGTTTTTAGTGGAATCCTTTGGACTTTCTATACACAAAGCATTATCTGAATTCTCCTCTCAACTAGTTGTAACACTTTACTGTTTACTTTGTTGATGATTTAAATAAAATGTTTGACATTTTAAAAAATGTTCATATGAGGACCATGGTTTTAACTGTTAGAAACAATTATCCTTTAGTAGGACACAGCTTATTGGAATGTTTTTTTTTAAAAAAGATTGGTGCATTTTGGGAACTGAATATGTGTTGGAAAGAGGCTCTGGAAAGAAAGGTGGATCCATACTGCATATGATGGTTAATCTTGCTGATCAAGTTGATTGGATTGAGTGATGCCTACAAGATAAGTATAGCACACTTCTGGGTGTGTCTGGGTGTGTCTATGAGGTTGTTTCCAGAGACCACTGACTTGTGGATCTGTGAACTGAGGAGGGAAAACCTCCTGAATGTGGGCAGCACTGTTCAAGAGGCTTGCAGTGTGGATGGAACAAGAAACTTGAGGATTGATTACATTTTGAAGATGAAAGAGGGGTTAACTCCCCATTCCTTTATGAGTGTCAGAGTGGATGAAGAGGTCTTTGACAGAAATATTTAAGTTATTCATAACACATGAACTATGAAAAATACTATGACAGTATGAAGACATTTCCCTTCTTCCTAATACTAAAGAATGGCACAGAACTTGCCCTCTACTTTTACATCTCTTATAAGAACCTCTTCCTTGTTCAACTAAATATACTTCCTACATGAAGCAGAAATGAAGGAAATATTTTGTGGTCTAGGGAGTTGATACAGACCATCTCATGAATTCACAAAATAAAACATTGAAGACTATTGAGGGCAAGTAGCTTATTCTGGGTAACAGAATCTGCAGCAAAGATAACATTTGAAACCAAAATGTCTAGCTTCACATTCATACTATGAATGCTCTTGCTAAAATTATTGACCATGTAATTTTGCATAAATATGTTTACCTTTCTTAGCCTTGCTTTTCATACCTGGAAAATGAGCTAAATAATTTGTACCTCACCGCTTGTTTTGATTAGTAGAAATAGTATTTGTGGAGGATCAACATGAATTCCTGCCACATAATTAGTGTCAGATAAAAGATATTGTCTGATACATGATGACAGTAATGATTTTTCTAAAGTACCTGCTTTCTTTCTGCCTTCTCTGAAAAGTACTTTTGTGTTTGGTAAGAGCAGCCTGTTAATAAACTGCCCTTCTGTTGCCTTTTGCCACAGACCTTTCTATTGCTCACATTCTTTTTCATATCTTCCTAAATCCACATTAAACCTCTACCCACCATCCCTTCCCTGGGTCTGTCTGACTGTCTGGGGCTCTGGGCTTCATTGGCTGAGAGAGTGGCAAGGTTCTAGTCAGGGGATCCCTAAGTAGTTGCTTCATGAAGTTCATCTCATACAACACACAGTCGCTCCTTCCACCATTGCCATTGCAAATAACTACACAGCTTCTTTTGATTTCTTTGCGATCCATATTAGTTTGTGGGCTGTCCAAAAAGAAGCAGTGGCCAGATTTGAACCTTCAGTCTTAGTTGCTGGCAGCTGAATTAGAAAGTCAGTTGTTAAGCATGGTGAGGGGCCAAGGATGACTCCCAGATCTTACAAGAAGAGTAAGAGGGAAGCTTTTCACATTAGTTAGGAGACAAACAGAAGTCTAGTCACAGAGCTATAGAAACAGAGGCCCCAAAACCACCTAAAAACATGCATCACCAAAGGGCAAAAACACTCAATCTTCATTCTACATATTTTCCAAGAAATTTTTTCTTGCTTGTCAAGATAACTTCTTATACGTGAAGGAAAAATATGCATGTTCTTTGTTGCAGCTGTATCTATCTATTCCCCAAACATCCCTGTGTTAAAGGCATGGTCCCCAGGGTGGGGCTGTTGGGAACCCTTAGGGGTAAGGCCTGGTTGGAGGTCCCTATGTCCCTGCAAGTGTGTCTTAGAAGGGGACTGTGGGACCCTTTCTCTTCCTTTTCCTCTTTTGCTTCCTGGCTATGAGGTGAACGGTTAGCTCTGACACAAATTCTCTCCTGTAACCCTCTGTCATCCCTGCTACAGGCCTAAAAACAACATGTCTAGATCATCTAAAACCCATGAGCCAAAATAAACCTTATTCTTTAGAGGTTAATTAGCTCAGATAGTTTAAGTGCCAAAAAGCTGACTAATGCACTGCTTTGTGAGTTAAGTGTTTTATAGATATCATTATAACTCTGTGAGTAAGGTATTACTGTCATATTTTATAGGGAAGAGGGTTGGAATTTGGGGAGATTAACTTGCTCCTGGTCCAAAAAGAAAAGTAAAGAAAAAAAATACATGGCACAGATAAATGAGAAGCCAGGACGCTTGGACCCTTAGCATCTTGTTTGAGCTTCTACGTTATCATTACTACCTGAGTGATACTGAATAAGTCACGGAACATCTTTGAAGATTTTCCACACTTACAGATGGGATAGTAATTCCTCTTTTGGTGATGTTAATATGATTAAAGGATACTCTGGTACCCTCACATGGCAGCCATGTTAAGAGGCCATGGAGGGCTAGGGATTTAGCTCAGTGGCTCTGGTGCCTGCCTCGCAAGCGCAAGGTCCTGATTTCGATCCCTGGTACCAACAAACAAACAAAAAAACAAACAAAAAAGAGGCCATGGATAAGGGTCCCTCTGCTTGGTTTCCAGGGGTTAAAGAGAAGCCAATACCAAGAACTCTTCTTCTTGCTTATTCTCTTTCTCTTTGGTGCAGTCTCAAAATACCCTTCACTTTCCCTATTTAAACAGATCTAAACATTCCTGGCTAATTGCCTTCCCCTTCCTCAGCCTGGAATCGGCCTGCTCTGCAGTGGCCCAGGACTCCACTGGCTGTGAGGCCTGTGAAGACTTGTTTCCAGGGAGTTTACTCCTTTGAAAGGCATTGGATGCCAGGAAAGAGGTGCTTCCTGGTCATCACTGTTCTTGAAGATGTCAAAACAGTGCAGGTCAGAGTGCTGATAAGAAAAATAGATACAAAATGTCCTTCTATCTCTCTCCCTCCTTCTTTTCTTCCTTGTCTCCTTTAACACTGGGTACTCAGAAGTTAATCTCAAATTAATCCTGCCTCCCAGTACATGGACCCTCACCATCATCTGTTAACTTCTGGTCAGTATCAAATTTTCTTTCTTTTTCTCCTTCCCTGTACAGTGTTCACTCTGATGTGTTTAATGTTGTCCCTTAGCTCACCTTATTTTGATTATTTAGATCCATGTGCAGTTTCAAACATGAAATTGTACATCGTGTGTGGGGTCTTAATGCACATAGATGATGATATTTGGTGAATCTCAACCTGTTTGCCTTGTTGTAAAACACTCAACACCATATTTTAGAAATCTGTTGTGATTTTTATTGCTGCTTACTTTCTGTCATATACATCTACTTTTCCATTCTCTTTGATTACAAGATTTCCAATTCTTTGCAATCTGAAACCACATTCAACTACCATCCTGGTACAAGTCTCCTCTAAGACCTTTGGAAAAGTTTCTCAGAGGTGTAGATTCCTTGCTGAGCTGTGTAAGTCCACTAATTGCCAGTAAAATTTCAAAGTTGCTTTTTGTTTACTTTGATATTTTGATTCAAATGTTTTCTGTAGATTAATAAAATTCCAGTTAACAATATGGGAGAACCAATCCCCTCTTTCTATGTGGTATTGAGAAAAAAATTGTATAAAAAAGTCATAGAAAATACACCAAACCTTGCTTTCCTTATTTAATTTAGATTGAGCCATTTCTAGGGGGCCAACACTAGTGTAAGACCCAAGCAGAACCTCCACTCAGGGGATTGTGTCTGGTGATGTTGCAGTAAGCTGAAGAGCAACCTCTTCATCACCAACTGGTTTATCAAACCAGTGAGTCACACACCGTTGGTCATTTAGGCACTCAGTAGGTATTTTTGAGAACTTATAATACTCCTGATACAGTGCCCAGGAACGTGGAAAGGGCTAGAATATGTGTTACACGATTATTTCTATACTTGTGGAATCTTCCTTGCCTAACTTGGGTGCAATTTTTATGTTGACACCTGCATGTCCCCGTGTTGGGAATAGGAGGGCAAGGACACCTCCTTATGTGTAGCTGCTTTCAGACTATCTTCACAAGTCCTACCCACTTCTCACTCCTGTTTCCCCTGCTTGCTCCCGAGGAGCCCAGCACCTCCGCTGCTTCCTGTGGTACGTATCCCAGGTTCTGGCCTCCTATATTATGTTTGATCTGTCATTCATAGCCTTCCATCCATATTTTATCTTCCAGAAATTTGCTGGAAATTCCAGAGGGCAGGTCTCCCCTCTTCCACGCACTCTTTGCCTTTAGTTCTTTTTCATTATTATTTTAATAGGGTTGAGGTAGGAGGAGACTTATGTGCAGGATTTCTGTTTGCCATCCTGAACTGAACACAACATTACTTTCCAACTGAGTCCAAGCATTTTTTTCTTTTATAAAGACATCCCTGAACCTAAATTCTTGGCTATTTAATATGATCGTATAAAAGATCTCAGAAAAGCATACAGTTACCTATCCCTATAGGTAATGAAATAAAATAATAGCAAGAAAAAAAAAATAAAGGAAAGTTTAGTTTGTAGTGGTTTCCCTAAATAACACAGATTTATTAACATCCATAAAGCAAAAAGAAAAAGAAAAAAAAGAAAAGTCCAAAACCTCTAATAAAATCTCAATTTGTCCCCGTTTGATGGCTCACTGGTGAAGGCCTAGAGCCTCCTGAAGATCATTTATTTCACTTACCCATTTCTTCCTTCTTCCTTTATTCTTAAGTAAGAGGGTAAGAAAATGTAGCCAGCAACACACTGTGCAGTCACAAAACTAGGTTTATGGAAGAAAACCTTACACCAGGGCCCAAATCCTCCCTTTTCCATGAAGAAGCATTAATGAGCCAGGCACCCCTGGGTGCACTGGGTACAGGGCTCCAGGTGAGATTCCTCTCCTATGCTTTGGTGAGCAACATGCACCCTCCTCCCTGAGCGTCAGTCTTGCCTGACTAACCTACTTCCTGTATTTAAAGGAGGAGTGCCGGAGTGCAGAGGGGGACATGGGAAGGATTAAGTATTTCTGTTAAATGCTGAAGACCAGATCCTTCATCTACAACTTTTTCTATCCCACCCTTCTTCACATGTTCACTGTTGGCAGAGAAGGAAATGGGAGAAGTCCAGCTTGCGTCACCCTAAACGCACATGCTGACTTGTGGTGGCCACTTCCTTCTTAGTGTGCTGATACAGTTTCTCAACAAGAATTGCCACCGATCGGGATGTGGCCTAGAATAGAGGTAGCTGACTGCTCTGAAGTTCATGGAATCTAGTATCTTCCCCACCCCCACCCGTTGGCTTGTCTTCAATATTTCACAACTTACCTGCTTTCCTAGAATCAACAGAGATCAGTTTCTACCAGGTATTGTCTCAGTTGCTAGAAAGGACTTCATCCAAGCCAGGGGACTGAATTGCCATCCATCTTGGGCTTCAAATTCTTATTTCTGAGAACTGTGCCTTTTATAGCCTTTAATGGACAGAAAAGGAACACATAAAAATTGGAGACCCAATGTTTTGCTTTGTCTCTTCCATCTTTCAGTTCAAGTTCTATATTCATGTATTAACTCACTTATTTACTCATTTATTCTGTAAATACACTTGTCCTTTGGTATCTGTGGGAGTTAAGTTCCAGGGTCTCCATGGATACCAAAAATCAGAGGATGCTGAAGCCTCTCATATAAGGTAGCACAGTGTTTGCATATAACCTACATACAACTCCCCATATAATTTAAATAATCTCTAGATAACTTATAATATCTAATACTGTGTAAACTCTAGATGAGTAGTTATTATACTGTATTATTTAGAAAATACTGACAAGGGAAAATATTTGTACATGTTCAGTGCAGATGCAATTTAAAAAATGTTCCAGGGCTGGGGATTTAGCTGCCTTGGAAACACAAGGTCCTAAATTCCACTCCCAGTACAAAAAAAAACAACTTATGTTCCATGTGTGGTGGTTTGAATCTATAAATGTGCACTTTGTGGCTATAGAGGCTGACTGTATCCATTTATGAGTACACACTTTGAGTACTGGAACTTCAATCAGCCATGAGCACGATAGCCAGCGTCTTGTGTGAATTAAGCAAGAATGAGGCCTTTGGCACTGTCTCAGAACAAAGAGAAACAAATGCTTTCACTGTCATTCATTATTTAAAAAGCAATTATGGAGAAATGTAGAAAATACTTAAGCAAAGAGAAATAAATTGAAATTCCCTGTGATCCCAAAATAATATGTTTAGATGTATCTTCCTTCTTTTTCCCTCTGCATGCTTTCTCCTTACATGGAATTATACAAAAAATCATAGCTTATGTTTTGACATATTATGAATGATTTTATTTCACTGTAAAATTTTTCCTTTTTAAAGTTTTATTTCATTGGTACATTTTAGGTATACAATATAATGACGTTCATCATTGGAAATTTGACCTTTACATAATCTCTCTTGGTTCTTATTTTTTCCCCATTCCCCTGCCCTCCCTTCAACCCCTCCATCCCTCCCTATTTACAAAGACTTTGTTTCCAGTTTTTCATTTTCTCATGTTAATTCCATTCCCTTCTTTCCTTTCCCCTATCCCTCCCACTTCCCCTTCCCCTTTGCCCCTTTTCTTCCTATTTCACATTATCTATTATACCTTTTAGTCTTTATTTACACTTTCAGTTTCTCACACTAGAGAAACTTCGGTATTTAGTGTAAAATTTTTATGTGTAATTGTAAATAAATTTTTAACAAAACTGGTCTATGCCTTTCTCTGAGTAAAATCTAAGAAGAGGAAAAAACCCCCATGGTTTGCCACTATTAATATTTTGGTGTGTCATTTTCCCATCATTTTTCTAAATGCAATGTATATAAAATAATTTTTTAAAAAGAAAAGTCTCTTTTACATTTAGGAATGGAACCCAAAGGCAAGCTCTCCCAGGTCCATTTTCTCTGACCCTGGACACATAAGAGGAGAGGCTGGGAACCTGTGGGACAGGACACTCACGTTCCCCACTGGGCAGAGCCTGGCCTTTGACTCAAGCCAGCCCTTCAATCCTATGAGCCCTGCACACCCAGGTGGAGACAGCGGTAACAAGAGCTACAAAGCCACTGAGGGGCCATAACCAGCAATGAAGGGTGGCAAAGAGGAAGAATTCTGGGTACAACAGCAACAGGGCTGGGAGACAGGGAGAGCTTGGTGATGCCAAAAGGGCCCTAGTGAAACCCTTCCTGCAGCTGCTAAGTGGCAGCCCCCCAGGTGGGGTCTTCTTCCTGTTTGTGAGTGTCACTTCTGAAAGGAGGCAGCTCACAGACAGCTGACTGCAAGACCATTCCCCCTGGCTTTGAGGCACTATTTCCCCTTTCCTCCCAAGACTGAGGTGAAGGAAGGGATCCTGGCAAGGGAAAGATTGTTTGTTTTGGTACAGGGGATCGAACTCGGGTCCTTGTAGGGAAAGATTCTTGCAGCCCTTTCCCCCGCCCCCCGCACCCCAAGTGTGTGGCCCACTCTCACTTATTATATATTAGAGAAAAAAACCTGCCTAAAGCAAAACCCTTGAGGGACTCAAGCGACCCACGAAGTTTACTAAAGTCCCCTCACCACAAAAATTCTTTTATAAAATCTTCCAGTGCGATCTTAAGGAACCTTCTCCCCCCAGCCCCGTGTCCCCACAACCCTGGACTGCCCCCATTGCTCCAGCCCAGGGCCCAGCGGCATCCAGTCTGGTCTCCCGCTATCCATCGCCGCCAAGGCTTCCCGTGGGCGCCCCCCTGCTGTGCTGGGGGGGCACGTGGGCTGTGGGCAGTGGAGGCGTGGAAAGAGGTGGGGGAGGAGGGCAGGATCCAGGCCGCCTAGTGGCTGGGTGGGGGGCAGGCCCAGAGGGCTGAAGCTTGCAGCGGGGAGCAGGCCGCGGCCATCAAGGGGCCGTTGTTGCTCTGCAGGCCCTCGGAGGTGCGAAGCTTGGAGGACGTGTCGAGGAAGTTGGACGGTGTAGCAGGTGTGTTGCTGGGCGCATACATCATGGGGGTCGGGTGGTGACTGTTGGGAATGTTGGTGTCTTGGGAAAACGTGCTCAGGGTGGTTTCGAAGTGCCTGTGCGCCACTTGCAGCAGCGGCTTTGCCTGGTCTGGACTGGTTGCCCACGGCCGGGTGCGGAAGCTCGTCGGTGTAGTGCGACGTGAAGGCCCCCCCCCCCCCCCCCAGCGCCGCCAAGGAATCGAGCCACTGCTCGGTCGCTGCCGTGGGGCCAGTGTTGTGGTCCTAAATGTAGTACTGTACTCTTTATATACATGAGAGAATGCCACGCGTGTTTTCTCTGGTCTGACTTCTTGTAGTTAGCATTATTATTTTTCATCCATGTTTGTCTTTAAATTTTTATTTTATTTATTTTTTTCTTTTTTGTTAATTGAGTATCTTTTGGTATCTCTTTATTTTCTTTCATTTTACACTACTTTATAAATAAGGGCTGGGGATTTAGCTCAGTGGTTCCGGCACCTGCCTTGCAAGCACAAGGTCCTGAGTACGATCTCCGGTACCAAAAGAAACAAAAACAAAAAAACCCTACTTTATAAATAATATGAGGTTCTTACCATAATATACATCCATTTTCCCCAGCCAATGGTTCTGTACTTTTGTCGTATTTTTTTTTTTTTTTTTGGTACCGGGGAATCGAACTTGGGTTCTTGCGCTTGAGCAGCAGGCAGCAAAACCACTGAGCTAAATCCCCGGCCCCTGTTGTGTGTTTTTTTATAAATGATACGTCTTGTACAATGCACTGCTATTTTGCTTAGGGAATAGATATTATATGATATTATCTAATAAAAAGATGTTAAAATAGGATGTTTTATATTTTTCTAGATAGTTATTCTTTCTCTTTACTTCCTGCAGATCTAGGATTCTGTCTATTATTTTCCTTAAACCTTAAGAGCTTCTTTGAGCAATGTTTACGTTTTGAACATGTTCTTGTTCTGTCTTCATTCTTGAAGGTTATTTTTGGTGTATATAGAATTCTAGTTTGACTTTCAAGATGTTATTACATTGTCTCTGCCTCCTTGTTTTTTTGGTAAAATGACATCCAGCATTTGTATTGCTGTCTCCCTGTATGTAATGTATATTTTTTCTTCTAGTTGCTTTTACAACTTATTGTTTATCTTGTATTTGCAGCAGTTGATTGTTATTCCTGTCATTTTCTTTGTAGTTATCTTGCATGGATGCCTGAGAATTTTGGATGGTAGTGATGTCTTTCATCAATCATGATTTAAAATATTTTTTCTTACTCATTTTCTCTCTCCTATCTGGGATTCCAAGTCCATGTAGATTATTTTTTATTTGTTTATTTTTTTGAGACAGGGTCTTGATGTGTAGTTTAGACTGGCTTTGAACTCACTATGTAGGCCAGGTTGGCCTCAAACTCACAGTGATCCTCCTGCCTCAGCCTTCCAAGTGCTGGGATCACAGATGTGTGCCACTACACCTGGCTCTAATGTATGTTACGTTAATACACTACTTTTCTACCTGTCTTGGATGTGTTCTTTTTATTTTTAACAATTTTTTTTCCTCTTTTTGTGTTTTAGTTTAAATTCTTTCCATTGATCCATGTTCAACTTTACTGATCCTTTCCTCCACCCTGTCTAATTTGATGTTAGCCTCAAATTTATGATCCTCCTGCCTCGGCATCCTGAGTAGCTGAGACTGCAGGGAAGTGGTAACATTCCTGGTGCCTTTGGAAGAGTTGCTTTGGATTTGATGAAGGCCCCACTTATTTCCAGGGTTTTTTTCCTCTCAGGTCTGCTTCCTCCAGCCTTTACCTGCTAACTCTGCATGCTCTTAATGAGACTGGCAAGAAAAATCTGAGTTAGGTGTTGTGGTGTGTGTCTGTAATCCCAACACTCTGGGAGGTTTGAGACAGGAGGATCACAAGTTCAAGGTTAGCCTGGGCTATTTGGCAACTTAGAAAGATCCTGTCTTAAAGTGAAAAATAAAAAACAGTTGAGGGTTAACTGGCAGAAAGTCTGAGATACATCCATCCAAACACTCTGGGCTGTTGAAAAGAAGGAACCATTCTGGGACACTGAGCTTTCAATCATTGATGTCAGATGTAGGAGAGCTTAAGAAAACCTTCTGTGGTTAAAACAAAGGAGCAAAGAAATTCCTTGAGATACAGAAAGCTGAGAACAAGACTTTATAGGTTTTTTGTTTTTTTGGTACCGGGGATCAAACTCTGGACGTTGCACTTGCGAGGCAGGCACCGGAACCACTGAGCCAAATCCCTGGCCCAAGAACAAGACTGTAAAGAGAAATTACCAGTTACTCAGATGTTAAATGGACTATAAATTTAAAAAGATGTCCTGTGGTTCAGAAAGCTGGAAGCATAAAGAGGTTTCAAGAATCTTCTCCATGATCAGATCTCATTAGTGGGTCACTCTTTAATTCATTTTGTTTTATTTTTCTATCGGTAACCTTCAATGTTGTTTGTATGGAGGAACAGGGAGTCAGGTTTATTAAGATGTAATTCAGTTACATTTGGTCGTTTTTATGTGTATAATTTGTGCCCCCTTTTTAATCACCTTCCACGACCCTTAGTTCTTGGCAACCATTAATGTAATTCCTGTCTTGATAATTTCACTTTTTAAATAATATTATGTAAATGGCGTAAGCATATAGCTTTTTTCACTAAGGATTGATTTGCTTATCATTGTGCCTTAGAGATTTATCAGTATTGTTGTACATAGTTGGCTCCTTTTTGTAACTGAGTAGTATTCCATTGTATGTATGCATATTCAGTCTGTTAAAATGCTTATTTAGAAAATGCAAATTTATTCCAGTATGATTGCTGTATAAGGAAACAATTAGAGCATAACACAAAATTTTGTTTTTCCTTCATTAACCATATAAGAATTCTCAAAATGCATACAAACACACACACACACACACACACACGCATACACGTACTTCAAACACCTACGAGCTACCCAGTTTACTGCCTGTGTTTGTGTTGTTAGCTTCACCCAGCACAACTAGAGTTACAAATTTCTGATTTCAGATGACCTTACTGCTTTACGATAATTTACAAATTTCAACCCTTCTTACTTCTACTTTCATAGCAAATTTAGATCTTTTAAAAAGTGCCATATTTATTGTGGTATTTATGTTAGCTATTTAATGTGTATAAAAATGGTGCCACTGTTTTCATTATGACTATAATTTTTTAAAGCGTCCCTGGTGAAGTGCTTGAGTATGGTGCACCAACCTCATTCCCTCATCAGTCCTGTGGGTCTTGTTCCGTGATTTTGCATAATGTGATGATTTTTAGGATTGCATTTCTCATGTTACAGCAGAACTGACATCATCAGAACTGACATGATAGACATTGGGGTTGAATTTGAATGAAGTTTGGGACTTTTTTTTTTGGTACTGGGGTTTGAACTCAGGACCTTGCACTTGGGAGGCAGACACAGCACCACTGAGCTAAATCCCCAGCCCTGCCTGGGAATATTTTGAGTACAGCTAACAAAAACATTTTTGTACAAGTCTTGGGGAAAAAAGAGACAGATGGTGAGAAGGCAAGGGGAGTAAATTTATTTTATTTTTAAAATTTTTATTTTATATTTAAATTTTATTTTATTTTTCTAGTACATGTTTATGTTACATAATGATTGCATTCACTATAGGGGATTGGTACATGTACATAACACATTGCAATTCCAGAGGGAGTAAATTTAAAGGTCCTGGTGTGGGTGGAGCCCTGGTCATGTCTGTATATTGGAGACTTGGCATGAATTTCATTCTTCATTTGCACCCCACTACCCCCGCACCCCTGATTACCTACCTGTTGAATTGGTCTTGGTCAGTACCACCAAGACCTCCTCTGGATCAACATTTGTTTTCAATTCTAATAGTAGTAAGGATAGATAATAGGAAACGGCAAATTTTCATTTTATCTGGAAGCAAAATTATGGTTGTTGATACACTTAAGTCTGCAATGTGTTGTGTTAGCATTCCATCTCTAACAAATAATCAATTTACAAAGAGAAAAGGATTATTTTGGATCACAGTGTTGGAAGTTTCAGTCCATGATTGATTGGCTCCATTGCTTTCAGGTTTGTGGTAAGGACGCATAGCATAGCAATTTTTTATTTTTTATTTTATTTTATTTTATTTATTTATTTATTTGGTACCGGGATCGAACTCGGAACCTTGAGCTTTCGAGGCAGGCGCCGGACCCACTGAGCTAAATCCCCAGCCCAGCACAGCAATTTTTTAAAAGTTTAATTTTATCAGTAAACTTTTGATATACACAATGATCACATTCATCATAGGGAATTTGTACCTGTACATAATATATCTTGATTTTTCTTTTATTCCCCCATTCCCCTCCCCTCCCTTCAGCCCTTCTTCCCCTCCTTATTTACAAAAGCTTTGTTTCCATTTTTCCTTCTATTCTTTTTTCCTTTTCCCTTCCTTCCCTTTACCCGCCTTGTTCCCTTTTTTATTTGAACATTTTCTTCTCATTTCTTAGTATCTATTATACATTTTGGTCCTTATTTACCCTTTTGTTTTCCTCACACAAGAGAAACAATGCAATATTTAAACATGTGTGTCCAATTTATTTCACTTAAAAATATGGTCTCAAGGTGCATCCATTTACATAAAATTGTCTCAAGTCTATCCTTCTTTATGGCAGAGTAGTACTCCATTGTATATAAAAGCCACTTCTTTATCCATCCATCTGAGGATGGGCATCTAGGCTGTTTCCAAGATTTAGCTATTACAAATTGTGCTGCTATGGACATGGGTGTGGTATGGCAGCATAGCAGTTACAATGTGGCAAAGAGAAGCCATCCACCTTATAGCTGGAAAGTGTAAAAAAGAATAAGAAATGTCCAGAGTCCCACTACTCCCTTTGAGGGCACAGTCCGGGTCATGTGAGGACCTCCCACTGGACCTCACCGCCCAGGGGTTATACCACTCCACTCGTGCCCCTGGCCAGAGACCAAGCCTTTGACACATGGGCTTTTAGAAGACATTTACTCAAACCATGGTATCTGTGTTATTTCTTCATTCGGTCTTGATGTATGAAGACTGCTAACTCATATAATTTATGTATATCTTTTCTAAAGTTGGGGAATTAGATGTGGATTTCTTATCTGTGTTGCAAAGTTCTGGAATAATTTGATGAATAATTATTCTCTTTTACCTTCCAGCATTAAGCAGTCTCACTGCTCTCTGTTTTCCTTAACTTTATTTGTTATTTAATAACACATTGAATGAGATTTATCCTGCTGTAGAAGCTGTCGTCCTGTTTTTAAAAGACCAGAGCAGATCTCTCTGAAGATGACAGGGCTAACCCTACACCTCTTCCCACATCCCATACTCTATGAGATTGGAGAGAGAGGAGAGGAGAGAATCACTCCTCTCTTTTACAGAGAAAACTGTAGCTCTGCCACTTTCATAAAAGCAAATAAGGGCCAAGAAAACTGATCTGGTTAGCTGGAGGCAAAATGCCCTGGTCATGGAATAGGCAGTTTAAATCTGTTCCAGGTGGAGTGACAGCTTGACAGGCAAAGATCTGATGGATAAAAGCGTGGAACATGGACCCAGGGTTAAATCCCAACACTGCTAATTACATAGCCACGGGGAAGTTAAACTCTAGGAACTTGTGTTTCCTCATCTGTTAACACTAGGGCTGGCAGAGACTAGCCAGCCTCTTAGTTTAGTTTGGAAGCGATGGAGAAGGGCAGAAGGATGTAGTTGGTAGGGAGATTTCTGGGCCATGGTGGCCCCTCCTTCCCTCTTTCTGACCTGACATCGGAGAGTCTTTTATTTTCACAGAATTAGTTGAGAATGCAGTTGGAGATCAGGGGCTGGGTAGAGAGTTTTTGTCAGACTGGCTTGTCAAGGAAAATTAGATTTTCTGTGAAGTATGCCATGTGCTGAACCTGAGCCATCTTGCCGTTGCCCTGTCCCAAAGGATGGTTCTTACCTGGAGTACATAGGCTCTCTCTTAATCAGGGCACTGCATTTCTGCTGAATGTTTCATGTGGAACATGGGCACGTGGAGAGACGCTTTCCTAGTGATTAATTAAGAGTGTGGGACTTGCTCTGGCGTGTAGATTTGATCCCAATTTAGCATCTGACTGATCTGGGGCAAGCTTTTTAAGGTTTTAACTGTTTCCTCATATGTCAAATGGGGATAATCAGAGCATATACAATACACAGTGATATTCTGAAGACTAGGCAGTGCACAGAAACCTTGGCTGTAGGTCGTGGTTTAGAGTAAGTCTTCAAAACTGTTAGTCTGTTAGTCTTTATTCTTAGGAAAGTTTAATTTGTGAAAATGTATACATATGTATGATAAAATCCCTTGTTTTGGTGTTTATTCAATTGATAGATTTCCTTTATATATATACATTTGTATTTGGGTTTTTTGGGGTTTTTTTGGTACTAGGGATCAAACTCGGGTCCTTGCACTTGCGCAGCAGGAGGTGAAACCGCTGAGCTAAATCCCCGGCCCTGTATTTGTTTTTTGTTTTTTTGGTATGGGGTTCGAACTCAGGTCCTTAGCTTGCGAGGCAGGTGGTGGAACCACTGAGCTAAATCCCCGGCCCTCTGTATTTGTTTTTAATACTTTGCTTCTTTTTCATTCTATGAGGAATGTGTCACTAGCGGTAAGCCTAGTGTGCCCCAAATAATGCTCATTCTCTTGCTTTCCTTTCCTACTTGGAGGCCTATCATTCTCCCTCATCAATGAACATGATTTCTCAGTAAAACAAAAAAGAATAGTCAGAAGCCCAAGATTTATTTCAGAATATAAAAATAATTTTTATTATTCTGACATTGGTTTGAACCAAGTAAAGGGCTCCTAAAAACTCAGTAAGCATCTGTTGATGGATTTGGTCAAATGAATATCCAGAGAGAGGAGCACAGCCTTTCATCATAACTATCAGTCAACCACTGTATGAATGACTAGGAAGGGGACTAGGAATAAGAGGGTGTCATTTGACTTCTCAGAGGAAACATCAGGTGAGTAACATGATATAAAATTTAAGTTGGTTAACTAAATTAAAGTTAAAGGGTTCAGAGTGTGGTTAGTGGAGTGGGGAGGGACCCACAGGAGAGATAACTCATGGGGTTGCAGGGACAGTCTCCTGGTTCTCCATCTTCAAACACCTCTCCCTCGTTCCTGCTGGACCATTCAAGAATTCGCCTCCAGGTCCCTGATGTATTCCTGGACCCAGTCATTGCTGGAATCGGCACAGATATACAGGCCTTTTTTGGTGAGAAAGCTATGAAGGGGGCAGAAGTATACATATGACAAGGAGTGAGGACATCTTTATCATCTGTGACCTCTCCTATTTCATCCCTAGGGGCAGCTCAAGAGGAATCCATTTTGTCAAGAAATCATCCCCCCAAATAGCAGGTCTCCCAGGCCTTCCCTGGATGATTTGTGGAGATCCGCTCAAGCCTCTTCCTTTCTGCTGTCTCATTCTCTCCTCTCTTCCCTCTACTTCTGGGAAGGTCCTCCCTGGCTCCCTGCAGGCTCTGGCCAATGTCAGGAATAGCCCTGCAGCCTCCTCTGTGTTCTGTATGCGCAACAGACTTGAAAAGGGATTCTTATCCACTAGCTGGTGGACCTGTGAACTGCTTACACATCGACTCTCCCAGGATCCCCCCCGCCAAATCTGTGTCTCCCTAGGGGTAAGGAAAAGAACTGGTACTTACATGATACCATCTGTAAGGCATGTGCCACTGGTCTTAAAATAGGCTACCACAAGATTGTGGGGGATCTGACGGGAGATGAAGGAGAAGCAGCAGTCAGGTGCGGTGTGACGCTTATCTGAGTGAGGGAACAAGGACCACAGGAGTTGCCCAAAACAGGCAAGCTGGAGAGGGCCAGGGAAAGGTGAGGAGACAGCATAGCTCAGAGTTGAGGTGTGGGGGAACACAATTAGAAATAATTTAGCTTTTTGTTGCTTATTAATTTCCTTAGTCTTGACTTTGGTTTTTGTCTATTTTGGCCCTTATCTTACTCTATATGAAATGAAGCTCTCTAGATAATCTATTCCCTTCTCCCAACTCTATTTCAGGGAAATTTCTTTTCCCAATCTCGTAAATCATAAGATAGCTGAGAAAAGTAGGAACATCTCGTCTAAGTTACCCAAGAGGTTGCATTCTTAGGGACTACTATTGAGGCACTTCTAAAACTTACCAGCACCAATGGGAACTAAGTACACAGACCTAGATTCTACCTCCTGGTAATGGCCCAATAAATTAGACTTCCATGTTCTCATCTAAAAATTAGTATAAAACTTCCCCCAACTTCCATTCTGCTGGCCCTAACGATAGACTCCATTTGAATCCTTTCGATGGAAACAGCTGTGTCATGTTGAAACCCAATTCAACACTTGGTTGTTTATTGTGGTGGCTCTTGGGCCGATGTATTTTGACTTTCGGTTAGGGAGCAACAGTTAAAGGAAATGGGACAACAGACTTACCTTCTTCACAGGAGCAGAGCATTGTTGTGCAGAAGAGGACCAAGAGGGCAGTCATGAGGGGCTTCATGATGCTGGACAGGCAGAGGAGTGTGAGCAGAGCTGAGCTGGGGCTTTGCTATCACTATTGCTAGCCTCCTAGGATCTGAGCTATCTCCTTCCTTTTATATACAGCCCCGGACCATGAGGACATAGAAATTGCAGGAGCATTAGCAAGAAACTTTAAGTAGAGTGGTGTCATGTAAGTTGCACAACCCAAAGTTGCCTGTGGTTATGCTGTTTCTTCTTCCCGTGATAGATATTTCTCTGAAGGCAGTGGTCACAGCCTCCTTTGATAAAGCAGTGTACTTTGATGGGCTTTCCACTGTGTGTGTGTGTGTCCCTGTATGTTGCCTAGGGTGACTCAAACTCCTGAGCTCAAGTGGTCCTCTTGTCTTGGCCACCTGAGTAGCTGAGACTATAGGCATGCACCATGGCACATAGAGAGACCTTGTCTCAAAAAACCACAATTGTTCTTAACTTTAATATAGTTAAATATATTGATATACTTATGTATAGGATTAGGGGTTTTGTACTCCAATGAGAAATCTTTTTCTATCCTAAGGTAATAAAGATACCTTTCTCTGTTAACTTCTGGAGGCTTTATTGCTTCAGCATTGATACTTAAATTTAAAATCCATCTAGCTGATTTTTATATTTGATGTGAAGAAGGATTCAAGATTTTTTTTTTGTACCAGGGATCGAACTCAGGATCTTGCTCTTGCCAGGCAAGCACAGAACCACTGAGCTAAATCCTTGGCCCAAGACTTTTTTTTTGTTATATCAATATGTGATGGACCTACCTAGCATTTTTTATTGGAAAAACCATTGTATTAATCAGATTTCTTTGGTGATCACTGACTAATAAGTTAGGAAACTGGCTTGTGTGGTTATAAGGGCTGACATTCTTCTGTGGCTCAGGTCATGTCCCTGTCCTTTAATAGGCAACTGTGAAGGATTGGAGTGGAGGCTGGAGATGACCAGAGAGACTCTGCACAATGTTATGCTCTGAGTTATACATTCTGGGGTATGTTGAGTTTCACAAGGTTCAGCATGTACAAGAATAACTTGACTGCTCATTTTTGGTGGCTAATTGTGTGGAAACATTTTGCCAATGAGAGGAGGTGAGATATTAGTGTGAAAGCCAAAAGTGCGTGGAAAAATCTATAGATTCAGACTTCCTCCCACAGAGCAATGCTCTGCTGCTGCTTCTTGGCCCACACTCAGTGACATACATGGTACTGTCACATTGTCCCGGGCAGCACAAGTCACACGTCAGCCGCACTTTGGGTGAAAAAAGACTGTGACATTATGTAGATTAGTATTTCTAAGAAAAAACATTAACCAGTGGTAGGAAGTTAAGAATTAGTGTCTGGGCTACAGGCATAACAAGAACGGTGAGGTCAGATTTTTAATCATGGCTTGATTCATCAGACAGTCACAGATCCTTACCATGTTCCATTTGTCAGGCTCAACACCAGGTTGTAGACATGAATGTGTATTGAGTATGGGACCTGTATGGATCAGGAGCTCTGAGTGTCCTTATGTTTTGACCCAGGAAGCCCATGGCTAGGAAAATGTCCTATGAAAATAAGCTTCTTTATGGAAGAAGTTGGGTTTTTTTGTATAAAACATTTGATACAGCTTTCTCATAATGATTAAAAATTGAAACCAGTCCAAATATGCACAATAACATTAATGTACAAAGCTGACGGTTGAGTAAATTAGGCAACTCTTAAAAAAGTACTGGGAGGGGCTGGGGATTTAGCTCAGTGTTTCCACCGCCTGCCTCGCAAGTGCAAGGACCCAAGTTCGATCCCCGGTACCAAAAAAAAAAAATACTGGGATAACTTGGAAGAGTCTTTAATGTTATATACAGATAAGAAACATACCAAGTTCTGTCTTTATCTGGACCACAATAATGTGCCCCCTTCCTCTGACACACAGTAAGCAGTAAAAAAAACAAATAAGCAAATAGAACCATGGTAAGCCTAAAAAAAATTCAATAAACATGAGCATGCATGTATCACTGTAATATGATATCTTTAATTATTTTGGAAAGACAGCCAGAAGAGGTTATAGCTGGGTCAAATAGAATTTCTATTTTTAGGGTTTTTTTGAGGAATCTCCACACTTATTTCCACAGTGGTTACATTAGTTTATAGCCACACAACTCATAATAGCTAAATCTTGAAATCAGTCTATAGGTCCATCAACAGGTAAATGAATAAGGAAAATGTGGTATATATACACAATGGAGTTATTAAGAAGGATAAATTGAGTCATTTGTAGGAAAATGGATGTACCTTGAGACCATAATGCTAAGCGAAATAAATTAGACACAGGTTAAATACCACGCACTTTCTCGTTGGTTTTGAGAAACCCAAAGTATAAATAATTTAAGAGTACAATAAAAGTTAAATGATAGGAAACTGAGATGTAGACTTTGTGGAGATGGAAGGGGATCTGAGGATGGAGGGAAATGAGGAGAAGAGGAAGTAAAAATGATTAAGATGTCATCTCTTTATGTACTGTGTATCCCCAAGATAATTATAGTTACTATATATTGGAAACATATACTAATAAAAAAGAAAAGAAAAAAAAAGAAAAATGCACTTGAAATAAAGAAATAGGAATTTTGAATGTGGTTAGGTTTGGGTAATAGAATTTTTCCTGCCTTCAAGGGAAATTTCCTCAGATTATATCTCAGAATTCATATATGCCACAATGGGAAGGCAAGAATGTAGAGAAAAATTCACATGTTCTTACCTGCATTTGCCCTGCTGCTTACCCCAGCTTCCATATACTAAATCAGTTTCTATTTTTGTTTGCTTTTTGCATATTTAAAAGATTAGTGTTTATTCTGGGGAATAATTTATAGTTCACATTATAAATAATGTAAAAAAATTTGAATTACAAGCCACCCTCATATTTGCCTCTCCTGTCGCTGAAGCTTCCCTCACATTGCTGTTTCCACCCAGGGCGTGCCTTTATCTTGGGTCATGCTTCCATGACTCAGTGGCATTATCACCAGCACATCCATGCTGTTGGATTAGCTGGAGAAGCTAGCAGGGCCTCAGCTCTGTGGGAGAAATGCTTTGTCTTCAGGTTTGCTTTGGTGAGAAGGCAGCAGTTAACTTAGTCTCAGGGTGACACCAGCATCTCACCTCCTTGCACTGTGGAAACCATTTCCCCATCAAGTAAGCAGAGGACCCATTCTTCCAAATAGCCTGAGCCCTTGTGGTGACCCAGAGCTCTCCTGGTTTATTTGTTGCACAGTGCAACACCAACACCATCGTTAAAGCCCCCCCCCCTCAAACTTTCATCTTCTGATGTCCCAAGGCTGCCTATAAAGAGATGTCTTAGACCCCAGAAGGAGGAATCAGCTATATGTCCTCAGGTCCCAGCTCTACTTGGCCACCACTTGAATTCACTCATCCTCTGCTGCCCAGTGACATGGAGGCCCAGTGGCTGCCCTCACTGTCCTGATCCTCACTGAGACCCTTTTCTCTCAGACCTGCTCTGCCTCATGTGAGTCTGTCTTTTGCTCTTGGATTCCCCCCTTTCTGGGCCTGGCTTGGACCACAGTGTGAAGTCTGTGGCTAAGATCTTCATACAGGGAGCTCCAGAAGGATTTTGAGATTAGTTTCCAGAGAATTTTCCTTCCTAAGGGGTTTAGCAATTCTGTTCAGTTCTGGGAGACAGAGAGGGAGAGAGAGTCTCATTTCATGGATGAGAAAATGGAGGCCCATGTGGGATTTCGTAAGAAGTAGAATCTGGATCCAGTTGGCTCCCTGGCCTGCTGTGTAGCCTTGGTTGCCTTCCAAGCCTTTTTTCCCTCAACAATCACTTGAGCTCTTCCTGTCTTGTCTGTCGTAGTGGGTGCTGACACCCCGACTGCCTGCTGCTTCTTTATCTCCCAGAAGATCCCACGCAATTTTGTGGTGGACTATTATGAGACGAGCAGCCAGTGCCCCAAGCCAGCTGTCATGTAAGGGCTGGTCTCTGTGTTCACCCCTGAGGAGGGAGAGTGGGCTGAAGGGAGACCCCCCCAGGGTCCTCAGCTCCCTTAGGTCGGTGAGGGCAGGAGTCCAGGGGAGACCCCGGGGTGTTTTCTGACCTGACCTGGGGCCTGCAGGGAGTCCAGAAAGACCTTCCCCTGGGAGGTGGGAAGAGAGGGGAGGGGCAGCAGGAAGCTGGCTTTCTGGGGGAGACACTTGGGGAATCTGCGAACCTCAAGGTTAGGGGGGCAATTTATGAGCATGTGGACAGGCCCTGGGATGTCTGGGCAGAGAAGGATGCGGAGGTCCCAGGATTCCCTGACTGGAGGCCTCAGTGTTGCCTCCTTTCCCTTCCTCCACAGCTTCCAAACCAAGAGAGGCCGGGAGGTCTGTACTGACCCCAGAAATACCTGGGTCCAGAAATACATCACCGACCTGGAGCTGAACTCCTGAGTGGCCTGGAGGTGGCAAGGAGGCCTTGGACCTGTGGGCTGATTTGGGAGCAAACACCTGAGCCAGGGTGGTGACCCTGCAGTTCTGGAGGCCACTTCTTCTGTGCGTCCCATCGTCACCCCAGCCACATTCTGGGGTCCTCCTTAACATTCATTTTAAGTTTATGTATCTCATTTCATTTTTGTAATTTATTGCCATTTTTAAATTGTGTTATTCAGTGACTGTTTCCTCTGACATGATATCCTCATCACCATCTTTCCCCTTTCTTTGCAGCGCTTTTTGAATTCTTCTATATGTGACTCAATGAGTGTAATTAAACATCTACAGAAAAATTGTATCTTGTATCACACAACAAATGCTTATTGAATAATTTTTCCCAGCACTGCTTTTAAAATATGAAAAGCCACTTATATAAACAGTAAACCAGCATTTTCTTTGCATTGAGTCCTTTGATTTTTGTTTTCCAAACTAAGAATTTACAGTTGAGAGGAATACTGGAAGAAGGGTAGGGGAATATGAAAAGAGACAGGAACCACAAGAATGGGAAAGAGTACTACTGCAGTCATAACCGGATGTTCCCTGGAGATGCTTTCCTGGAACATGGAAACTGACACTCATCATTTTACAACCAGATCACAATAGATATGGTCAATAAAATTTTCTACTTAAATTACAAGATGATGCATTTTTATGCACATAAATTGTTTTTCATAAAGTTTTCCTAAGAATGATGGCTAACATTTGTTGAGGGCTTTATCAAATGCTGGGTTCTGTGTTAAGTGCTTGCTTATGTTAGCAAGAGTCTTAGCAAGCTCTGCTAGTAGACTAGCCAAGACTTGCGACTTGGAAGTCAGCTGAGAACCTCAGTCAGATTCTCTGTTGTTCACTGGTCTGCTTTTGAGGGGAATAAATTTACATCCATCTCTGGGGTGAGGCTTGGAGGCTCCAGTGACCAGAGTTAGCAAACAAATATAGAAAGGCAGATGTGGTGATACATGTCTGTAATCCCAGCTACTCAGGAGGCTGAGGCAGGAGGACCACAAGTTTGAAGCTAGCTTGGGCAACTTAGCAAGACCCTGTCTCAAAATAAAAAAGGCTGGGGATGTAGCTTACTGGTAGGGTGCTTTCCTAGCATGTTTAAGGGAACGAGCTCAATCCTCAGTACTGCCAAGTGAATAATAATAATGATGATAATAATAATTTTTAAAAGACTATGTCTTGTGTAATATTTGATATATACTTAAAAAAATTGTTACTAATTTGAAACTTAAATTCAACTGGGCATCCTGTATTGTATCTGGCAACCTTCTGCAGAGAGAATACTTCTTACAAAGGTGTCTATTTCTTGTGTTAAATGGTACCTAAGGATTAGTTAAAGTGTAGAGCAGTGCTTACTCAACCTTGAACTCACAGTAGAATCCCTCAGGGAGTTTGTAAGCTCCAGTACCAAGGCTTCACCTCCAAAGTTACAAATTTAGTTGGATTTGGGTGAGACCTGACATAGAGTAATTTAAAAACTCCCCAGGTGATGTTAATGGAAACCAAGTTCAAACCACCGTTGATGTACAATCATAGGCTGTTTTTCTACAGCCTTTCAGAGACAATGTCACTCCTGATTTTTGAAGGCTTCCAATACAGTTGTTTTTGATTAATTCCTCAAGATAGTTCATTAGGGGCTGAAAATCTGTCAGACACAACGTCACATCTAGAATGGAGTTTGAAACCCGTCTTTGTCCAGTGTGGAGCTGGGAGTCCTACCCTACACACGGTTCCACATTATTGACTTGTATCACTACATTGCCCTCTGCTGGTGGAACAATGCTGCAGCCATGGAGCCTCTGCAATTGGCTTCTTGCCTCTGATGCATCCCAGCTACCTTCACCGAGAACACAGGTCTTCACTGTGATGGTCGAATTCATGTGTCAACTTGATTGGGCTAAGCATTGTGTAGGTAGCTGGTAAAATATCATCTCTGGGTGGGTCTGTGAGGTCTTTCCAGAAGACATCAACATTTAAATCAAAAGACTGGGTTAAAGATCTTCTCTCACCAATGCTGGTAGCCATCATTCAATCCATTGAGGGCTCAAGGAGAACAAAGAGGCAGAGGCAGAGGAATTCATCCTCTTGGTTTGAGTTGAGACATTTCATCTTCTTCTGACACTGGACATCGGCCTTGCTGGTCCTTGGGCCTTTGGGCTTAGACAGGGACTTGGGCCATCATCTCCTGCTTCCATTCTAAGGCCTTTGAACTTGGACTGGGACTTACAGTCAGCTCCCCTGGTTCTCAAGTCTTTGGAGTCAGACTTTGGACTGAATTATACCACTGACTTTTCTGGTTCTCCAGCTTGCTGCAGGCCTCCATAAGTGTGTCAGCCAGTACCTAATATATCTATTTATCTACATATCTATATCTTATGTATGCCAGTACATATCTATGTATCTATATCAAAGGCATGAAGAGAGAAGAGAGAGAAAAAGAGAGAGGCACCTGTTTTGTTTCTCTGTAGAACCCTAATACATTTATTTATCAACAAGATAGCTAGGAGGGATCTGAGAAGGAGATCAGACTGATTCTAGACCCAACGTTTGTGTCCTGCCTAATCTCTTCCCTTTGTATTTCTGTTTATACTAACGTTGGTTTGGAGTGGTGCTTTTCTAGGCGTGTAAGCTTCAGATTCTCAACCAGCTGGGTTTGTGGGCAATAAGCAGAAAGGGTCTTTCTTACAAAAATTATTATCTTTCCTTCTCTGCTATCAGGAAAATTAGTTTAAAAGTAAATCTCTTTTTTAGTTAGCCTTACTGACTTATGCAAGAAACAATGGGTCTTGGATATCTTGAAGTTTTCTTTTTGGTGAGACCTTGGAAGGCAGATGGCCTTAAAATATATAGCAGGCTAGGGTTAGGGATTTAGCTCAGTGGTGCTGATGCCTGCCTCTTAAGCACAAGGTCCTGAGTTCGATCCCTGGTACAAAACACACACACACACACACACACACACACACATATGTGGCAGGCCATAGGGATAACCAACTGTTCTGCTAATTAGAGGTGTCTTCAACCTCAGATCCTGCACTCAGTCAGCTCTACTTTTTGAGGTCTGTTACTTACAACACTGTGGTTTGTATTAGTAAAAAATGTTTTCAATATTAGAAAAACTTGACCCAATCTGTCATAAATGATAAGGGGAACTTAGCTCACACAACCAAAGCTTCAAACAGTACAGTTAGCTTCAGGAAAAAACTTGATCCAGTGGTGACCATAGACCACTAGTGGTGAACCTTTTAGAGCTTTCAATGGTACAAACAGCCCACTGTGGCCCGCATGCCATAGGTTTGCTACTGCTACCATAGATCATGTTTCTTTCTAAATTTCTGGTCTTCCATTTTAAAAGTTTAATAATAAGACTGGTTATTTTTCTTAGAGCAATATGGCTGTGAGAAGAGATTGTTGGTGTCCTCATATCTTGAGTCAAGAGCCCGGGGCCCATTTTTATTGGTTTAGCTTAGGTTAGGAGCATATCTCTTAATCCAGGAGTCAGCAGAACAGGTGGGCTGCACTTGATCTACTACTTGTTTTTATATGGCCTGAAAGCTTAAGATTTTATATTTATTAAATAATTGAAAAAAATCAAAAGAATTATTTTGAGACACATGAAAATTATGTGAATTTCAAAGTTTAGTGTTAATAAAAATATTTTGTTGGAACACAGGCAGACTAATTTGCTTATATATTGTCTATAGCTATTTTCACACTAGAATAGAGTTGTGTTTTGTGACAGGGGTTGTATGACCCACAAAACCTGTAACAGTAATTATTGGCCCTTTATAAAGTTTGCTAACCTCTATCTTAACCAACCCTTGGGGCTAGGGAAATGGGTTCATTGATTTATTTGAGCTGATCAGTTCTGTAGCAAGCAATAGTGATGAACTCACAGTGCACAACTACAAAAGGAGGTAGATGATTTTCCAAAGGATCACTTAAGGACAAAGGGGGAAAACAAAGAACTGAGGATCAGACATATCTAATAAGCATATCCAACTTTCTTATATTAATTTTGTCTTTATATGTGAAATGTACTAATTATTTTGTGATTTATATCTCACCATTATGTTTTCTTCCCCAACTGAAGGTTTAGTCTGAACTGTCTTCTCATGTGCCAGTCAGTGTTTTAGAGACTTCCTGACTTTTTTTTGGTACCAGGGATTGAACTCTGGACCTTGGGCTTGCAAGGCAGGTGGTGGAACCACTGAGCTAAATCCCTGGCCCAAGACTTCCTGACTTTATTCAGTATTCTTTTCTACTTTTACAGTAATAATAAGCTCCACTGCTATTCTATACCTTCCTGAATAAAGGACTTAGATCGGGATATTCCATCTTGCTCTATACATGATGGCTAGTTCCTGAGTCCTGGGCTAAATTTTTGTTAATGACTTTGTGTGCTCAACTAACCCATTAGCAGCTAGGACCATACAATCTTTATACAGAGGTAAAGGACGGAGTGGGCAGCCCAGTGGGTTCATTAGTCCCACTTGAAGCTCAGTGAAGGGGCCTCAAGAGAGAAATCTGTAAAAACTGGGGTTGTCTGGAGCAAGGTAACTCATTTTCTTGTATGTCTGCTTGCACAACGAACTTGTTGATTTGCCCAAGCCAAAATAAGCAGTGGGGAAGAAAACAGGAGACAGAGGGCAAGGCAAAGAAAAAGAGTGTTGGGGTCCACACCCACCACCTGGCTGAGGTTTCCATGGACCAGCTGATCAGGGGCAGGCAGGGCTTGAGCCTTCTTGCCAGCGTCCCTTCAAATGTGTTAGGGGAACAATATATTCCACTTTGGGGGAAGACTCCATTTGTGCTGGATGTGCCAGCATAATTATTAATACTATATCCTTTAATTTTTAAATCACCCATCTGGCACTCCCAGGAGGCTAAGGCAGAAAGACTGCAAGCTCGAGCCTGGTGTGGGCAATTATCAAGACCTTGTCCCGAAACAACAAAAACTTAAAATAAAAACTCTGCTCATCCTACCGGGCCGGGGCTTTAGCTCAGTGGTTTCGCTGCCTGCTGCGCAAGTGCAAGGACCCGAGTTCGATCCCTGGTACCAAAACAAAAAAACAAAAAACCCCCCAAAACACAAACCCTGCTCATCCTACCAATAGGAGGGAGATACACTGAGCTGTGAGATGGTCTCAGGCTGCTGACCACAAAGGTCTCTGGCTGGGTAAGGGCTGAGGTTGTCTCCCTTCATCTATAAGTCATGGCACGGGGCTGAGAGTGCTCCAAGAGAATGCCTTTTTTAATGTGCTCAAGGAGTCTTCCAGGCTAGCAAAGGCCAGTGGTTTGAGCTGAGGGGAGAAGTGAAAGATGTTGGACAAGAGTGGGATCCCACATGAATATAGTAATTTTCCCTTTCCCTTCGTAGAGCTATTTTCCCTGCCATTCCACATTCAGGGAACCTCTCAGCTGAGTTTGTGTGGGTAGCATTATAATATCTATTAACACTGCCCTTTCTTAGTAATGAATCCAAACTCCATGTCATGACATGCATGGCTTTTATGGTCTAATTCCATTTAAATTTCCAAAGACACACCCAGACATTTCCTGTAGCACTCCCTATGCTCCAGGGATATTTCCCTAAGTACATTTCTTTTATGGTCTACATATATTGGCCTTTATGTTTTAATACTCAGCTTAAATTTCAGTTTCATTAGAAATCTTATTTTCCATTAGAAATCTTATTTTCCCTCACTGTCTTACTCTTGGGCATTTTTCTACTGATTAATGATTATCTTTTATTTATGTTTAGTATATTACAAATCTTTGATGGCAGAGATGATAAATATATTTTATTTATCTTTGTTTTCTAGGAACTTAGAGCAGTATTACCAGATACCCATGTATAGCAAAAATAGAATAAATGCTAGATGGGAGAAAAAGAGGATAAAGGGAGAATGAAAATGAGTAACATAAAACAGATTACAAGGGAGAAGCAAAATCTGAGCATCAAAGACAATTTTTATAAATGAAGAATATGACCAGTACTAAGCACAGATGACACCTAAGTTTGATTCATGAAATATGTAACGATCCCTCCACTGAGAATCACAAGTAGAGTTCACTATTTCATCTATTGCTTGATAACTAATAAAATATATCTCATTTATTTGAGGGTTATAAAAAGCAATTTAATTTCACTTTAAAAGTCAAAGCATGAAGAATCTCCAAATACATTACTTTGCAAGCTAATCTGATCAAATAACATCTTTTTAGCAAGGTATCAGGAACCACAAATATACAGACTAGCATTGGATTCCTGTAAAATATTTCACAGAAGAAAGTGATGTCTAATGGTGTCCAAGAAAAATTTTAGGAGTCAGACCATGACAGGTAATACTCTGAAGTAGAAAAGCAAAAGTGCTTTTTTCAAGGGTCATGTTTAAATTAATTATGATATGTTTTTGGAAATCAATTTTCCCTCCTTGGATTTGAATATAGTTTATTCTTCCTGAAATTCATGTTGGAGCTTAAATCCCATTGTGAAATATTAAGAGGGCAGAAATTTAATATGACTGCTGTGTTCAAAAGTGGGGCCTTTGGGAAGTGATTAGGTTAGTTGGATAAGTTAATTAGAATGGGGCTCTACAATCAAATACTTGTGGTTTTATAAGAAGATAGGAAGAGACCAGAGGAGATACACATGCACACTCCTTGTCTCGTGATTAAGTCTTGTGTTGCCTTAGGACTTTGCCAGCAAGAAGCTATCACAAGATGCAGTCCCTTGACTTTGGACCAGAATGGTGAGCCCAAATGAACTTCTTTTAGTTATTATTTATCCAGTGTATAGTATTGTGTTATTAGAAACAGAAAACAGACCACATTTCTTTGGATGATTTTAAGGTTTTTAACTTCAATCTCAGGTCCAAAAAATTCGGATCAAATATTATTTTTTAAAAAAATCTTTGTACTGGGCCGGGGATTTAGCTCAGTGGTGCCACTGCCTGCCTCGCAAGTGCAAGGTGTCCCGAGTTTGATCCCTGGTACCAAGAAAAGAAAAGAAAAAAGAAAGGAAAAAGAAAAAATCTTTGTACTGCTCATTTGGGGAAATCTTTTAAGTATTCCAGAGGATAACTGACTTGATTGTACCTATGAACATTCTTTTTTTTTTTTTTTTTTTGGTACCAGGGATTAAACTCAGGTCCTTTGCACCTGCAAAGCAGGCGCTGGAACTACTGAGCTAACTCCCTGGCCCAGTTATGAATATCCTTGCCTGATATAGAAAACTAATAGGCAAAAGAGAATATTTGGAAGATTCATCAGTAGTCTGACAGAATCTGGTTAATCTCTCATCGATGACTGTGAGAATTCTTGGTATACATTTTTTGTTCCAAGGAGTCAGACTAATGTAGCTGTAACAGAGTCATGCTTAATCTCTCAAAGTCAGTAATATACTCAAAAGTAATATTCAATTAAAGTAAGCTTTTTTGAAATTCAATCATAACAAATTTTTAAAGGACATACCTCATTCTGTGATTCCTATTTTGATAAATGGCATTATTTTCCAAAGAGAAGCCCAAGTCAGAAAGCAAAATCGTCCTAGATTCCTCACTATTATATTGCTTCTCTTTCTCATTATATCATCACTCACTATACTCAATGCCCGTACAGTTTTACTTTTACTCTGCTAAATTTCTAAATTGTTTTGTATATCTGTTTTTGCTTCTTGTGAACCTAGTTTTTGTATGTGACTTTAGGGCATCCTCATTACCTTAATGGATAAAACACTAAACTCTCTTTCTATATACTTCACATGCTCCTCTTTCGAACTTTTCTAGCTTATTAAATGACAACTCTATTTTTCCAGTTTATCAGTTAAAATACTTTTTCTTGTGCTGTATCAAATGCGCGACTGCATCATACAGGGCCAACTTTTTAAATGTACCCGTTGTCAGCCTTTTCTCACTATCTTCTCACTGATAGCCAACCCACTGTTATCTATCTGTGATCTAATATGTTGAAATAGTCCTTTAACTCTTCTATTTTGATGCTTGATTCACTGTGATCTATTCTCCTAAAAGTATCCAGAAAATTCTCTTCCTAGAACATACCTCAGATCATACCGCTCTCTGCTTTGAATTTTCAGTGGTTTTTCCATGTCACTAAATCCTCAGCAAGGCTTGTAAGTATGGGTGTACTCTTTCCCTGCTGCTTTTCTGAACTGACTTCCTCATATTTTCCCCGTCTACATTTCAGCCTTTTTGGCCTCTTGGCAATTTCTTGTACATGCCAAGCACACTCCTGACTTAGAGACTTTGCATTTAGTGTCCCTCCAGCCTGGCACATTCTTCCCACAGATAAGCACTTGACTAGCCTTATCACACTCTTTTGGTCTGTACCCAAGTATCCCTTCATCAAAAGCTCCTCCGTCACCACCTTCCTAAAGATGAACTCACTGTCTCTCTCACGTTATGTCCATCATCATGTTTTAATTGTATTCATAGTATATACAACTACCTGATCTTTATTCTTTGCTTATTTGACTTCTTCCCTTATTTTAGAGTATGTATTCCAAAAGAGCAAGAAATTCACCTGTGTTGTTCACTATTGTATCTCCAGTTAATAATGGAACAGACCTTGTTAAATTTAAAAATAATCCTCTTTGGGCCAGGGATTTAGCTCAGTGGTTCCGCCGCCTGCCTTGAAGCACAAGGACCTGAGTTCGATCCCTGGCACCAAAAAAAAAAAAAAAATCCTTGTAATATATGTGTGATTATAACTATGCATAATATATATATAGTCATATTACTACTCATTTTAAATAACAAACAGCTTTTAACTACTTGGATGACAGTGTGGAAAGCTCTGCAGACCTGGGTTCCAGTGAAACTTGGGAAATAACAATGGTGAAATAACAAACACCCATTGAAATGGTACTGAGGGCAAAGAGCAAATGAAGAAATTTCCATACAAGAAGACCTATGAGAATTTGGTAACAATGGCAAGAGTCTGTGATTGAAAAAAAAAGCTTCTTCTCCCTGTCCCTTTCAGATCAGGAAGATGAAGACTCCACTCCAAACTACTCCGTCCAAGAATACAAGGCTCGCCCAGTTCCCAGTCACAGGGCTTTCTTTTGGGGGAGGAGCAGGATGTCAGTATTCTTCATTCTGCTCCCAGGTACTTGAGCTGAGGCTAAGTCTCAGGCATGGGGATGGGAGCTGCAGGCTCCTTTTGTCTGGTCATCACGTGCTCAGCTCATGAGGTGGATATGCACGAGTTCTGAGAATACGGGGCTGATTGCCTTCACCTGGCTCATAAGGCTCCATGTCAAGAGACAAATGGACCTCACACTGGCGTTTCTGCTCTTCAGTGAGTGCTCACCTTCTGGACTGTGTGACACTCAAAGAGAAGCTTGCTAGTGTCCCCATCACCAGTTTCAGAGAGATTTTGCCTAAATAAAAAATTGTGAATTATGTCTCAATTAGCTGTCAAAAAGTCAATGTATTTTCTGAAAATATTGAACTCAAAATTCAGTAGTAAATTCCAAAATAAGCTCTACATCCTACCTTACCCTATAGGTCATCTTAAGGATTTTCTAGATATTCCATGTTATTTTGCAATGTGTTCTTGTACATGTTATTTTTTCTTTTATATTTTTTTTCTTTTTCACTTTTGCCTTGCAAATGCATCTCTTGAGTATAATGTTCTCTTTGATGGGTTCTTTTTGAAGGAATCTGTTATTCTCTGCCTGGGTTGGTTGATTTCTTCCTGCAACAGAATCCTGTGATATATAATCTCCCATGTTGTACCCTACAATATTCTTTTTAAATAAACAGTGATAAAATATTACTCATGATAGTCTAGAATCGGGAGTAAATGAGATAATTCAGTAGCATTTTTAAATTATAGAAAACAGAATTTTAAATTTAACTAGTTCACGACTGTTTACTATTACTCATGGCTTCCAAGATAATAACACAAAATATTTTATTATTGTACCTTAGCATACCATAATATTTTATATTATTTGGTAGAATAATATTAAATAAGATTATATGTATACAGATATTACTTAAACATTATATATATATATATATATATCCGTGCTAAGTTTATTTTGAATTAAGAACATTTTGTGGATATAAAAATACCATTATGAGGAATCATAAATTTTTTCTGTAAAATGAAGACCTTTATAAACCAGAGAATCTGTAGTTTCTAAAACGAGACTTGATACTTCAAGTGTACCTTAAATCTCTATTATCTCTAAAATGAGAATTGGAACATACGATTGAGAAACTAAGCTTTTCCATTGTTCATATTTTTAGTGTGCCAGCCATGGGTATGGCCAAGTCTTCTCTTCCTTCAGTGGCACATGTTCTCAGGAAAGTGGTTGGCTGGCCTCCTCCTTCTGCAGCACTTTTGGATCTGACAGCATTCCTGCCACCACCACTCTTCCCAGGCTGTTGCAACATCTGACTGGATGCACGGAACTCCTACAGCCTGGCCATGTCTGTGTCATGTTGAACTCTGATGGGTTCCTGTTGGTCTTGGGCTACCTACTACTCTGCAGTCTGAGGCTTTAACCACACAGTCCTGCATTTTTTCTCTTCACACATCTCAGACTCATATTACTGCCTGAAGGTATTTCTGGCTTACCCCTGCCTCTACTATTTATTCTTCATAAGTATTTACTCAATAGGTCTCTTTCATGGATAATTCCATTTTGGTACCTAATGGTCAGAGGACCCACATCTGTGATATATTTGGAGTTTATTTTTGACAAATCTTTATTTTATTTATATCAGTATACCAGTATATATGTGTGATAGTCATGTTACTCATTTTATTTTAATTACTTTTTAAAAATTCTTTTATTGGTACATTTTAGGTATACAATACATTTACATTTATCATTGGGTGCTTGTACCTGTACATGATGTATCTTAGTTCTTATTTTTTTTCCCCATTACTGTGTGCCCTTCCTCCCCTCCACCCTTCCCTATTTTCATAGATTTCATTTTCATTTTTTTCCTTTTCTCATAATTTTTCCTTTCCCTTCTTCCCTTTCCCCTTCCCCTCCCACCACCCCTACACCTTTGGACCTTTTCCTATTTCAAATTATCAGTTACTCATTTTAATCATTATTTACACTTTCTGTTTCTCGCACCAGAGAAACTATTCGATATTTACGTGTGTCCTATTTATTTCACTTAAGAGTATGGCCTCAATGTGCATCCATTTAGCTATAAATGTCTCTAGTTTCTCGTTATTTATGGCGAGTACTACTCCATTTTATAAAAAAACCCACATCTTCTTTATCCAGTTTCCAGTTGATGGGCACTTGGGCTGTTTCCAAGCTTTAGCTAGTACGAACTGTGCCGCTATAAACATGGATGCACATACATCGCTGTGGTATGATTCTTTTAATTCTTTGAGGAAGATCCTCAGCAGGGGAATAGCTGGGTCAAATGGGACCTCTAGCCCTAGTTCTTTGAGGTATCTCCATACTGACTTCCACAGTGGTACTCCTCATTTTAAATACCAGTTTTTAACTATGAGCATGACAATGTGGAAAGCTCTGCAGACCTGTATAGAATCTCTTGTATAGAAGTATTAAAAAGTCTCTGTGCTGCACCTCTTTATGCCAAGCTCCTATTCTTTTGAGGTAAATGTATTCAAAAGTTTTAGTAATATGCTTATATACCCATCCTTAACTTTTCTAATACGTTATTTTGTCTTATTTTCCTATTTATTTCCATAGTGATATATGCATATTTTGTCTCATACATCCCCATCCTTCCAATGTCTTACTTTATTACATCAATATTTGTATTGATTAGCTTTCCTGTTGCTAGATACCTTACACCTGCAACTTAAAGGAGGAAATGGGGACCAGGGATTTAGCTCAGTGGTTCCACTGGCTGCCTCGAAAGTGGAAGGTTCTGAGTTTGATCCCTGGTACCAAAAAAAAAAGGAGGAAATGGCTTATTTGGCTCATGTTTCAGTCTGTGGTCAACTAGTTCAAAGCAGAAGCATAATTATAGAGAGAAGCTCATGGCAGAGCAGTGTTGCTCACTTCATGCAAACAGAAAGCAGAACAGAGTGGAAGAGTGCTAGGGAGAGAATACCCTCCCCAGTGACCCATCTCATCCAGCTAAGCCCAGCCTCCTAAAAGCACATCCAGCTATGAACACTGGTAGATAATCTACTTACTGATGAGAAAGTGCCCCATGATCCAATTGCCTTCCCAGGAGTCTTCTAATATAGTAAGCTTGACAATTAAGAGGAACTGGCACGATATTCAATAGTTTATGTGATTGTATAAACATTACCCACAGTTGAGCAATACAATGTGCCTTGACTGAATTACCTACTTTCTAATTCACTTTTTAAATTTTCTGTGGAATTGACTCTCCACTGCTGCTCTTTGCATAGTTTTCTGTGGATCACGTACACATTTTCTTCCAGAAGAGTATACCCTATGAAGATATTTAAACTCCTTAGATCATCTATTAATTTCTTGTAACTTTGATGACATCTTGTCTGAAGCCTGTCTTTCCATTGCTTCCATCAGGACTGGTTGCTAGTTAAATAACACCATAGTAGTAACTCTGGGCTTTCCGTTGTCGTCATGGGCATTCTCTTTACATCACTTCTGGTGTGGAATTGTTGTATTGGATTATTTACTTGTTTAGTCTGACCATATTATTTGGTAACTCCCTGAAGATAATCATTGATGAATTTACATTACTGAACAAGTTTTTCTTTTGTCTTTTCTTTCACTTGGAGTAAGACAAGTATAACATTGAAGACTGGAAATAACTTTTTTCTTAGATTTTGAAGGTATTTTTCATTATCTTCTAGAATCCATGTAGATTGTTTAAGGTGCTTTGAGTTATGCAAATTTCCTTTTTTTTGCCCAAAACCTGTTATGGTTTTCTTCCTAGATGCCTTTGAAATACTTTTCACACTCACTGTTGTGGAATTTCTTAATTATTTGTGTTGAGGTAGATCTATTTTTATCAAATGTGCTTGGCAGTTGGTGGGCCTTCTTTGGTCTAGAAATTCAGAGTCTGCACATACAGAAAATTTTCCTTTTTTTTTTCTTTTTTTGGTACCAGGGATCGAACTCGGGACCTTGTGCTTGCGAGGCAGGTGGTGGAACCACTGAGCTAAATGTCCTGCCCTCTATTTTCTTACTTCATAATATCTTCCACTAACTTAATTTTTGCTTTATATATTTTCAAATTTTGAGGAAAATTATGAAAATTAACTTTCAGATTTTGAAAGATACTAGTTTTTGTATCATTAAAATTTTTTTATGAGTCTTCTTTGGGTTTTGAATATTCTTTAATTTTTTGGTGCTGGATATCAAACCTAGTACTTATGCATATCAAACAAGTGCTCTGCCATTGAACAAGTGCTCTATCAGTCCTTGACTATTCTTTTTTTCCACTAAACACTCCTTGTATCATTAATGTGGTACCCTTATAAATATAAGGGTGATCAAAATATATGCTTAATATTTAATTTTTAAAATGTATTACAATAAAATACACATTAGTCTCCCTCAGAATACTTCCTCTCACTTCAAACACGCATATCCTACCACTTTTGCCACTTTCTTTTTAAATTTTTATTTTTGTTAGTACATGTGTGTGGTACAAAATGATTACATTCACCATGGAGAGTTGGGACATGCACATAATACATCTTGATTCTTTTTCATCCCCTTCTTCCCTTTTCCTGTCTTCTTACCCCCTCTACCTCTTGGTCCCTTTCCCATTTGCAAAAGATCTCTTGTTTCCTATTATCTGTCTTTTATTTTGCTATTCAATTCATTTATATTTTTAATTTCTTACAGAAGAGAAATCCTGTGATATTTAAGCTTCTGTGTCCACTTTATTTCACTTTAACATTATGGTCTAAAGGTGCATCCATTTTCCTACAAAAGACTCAAGGGTATCCTTTATGGTAGAGCAGTACTGCACTGTGTATAAATACTACATTTTCTCAGCGCCTTCCTGGCAAGCATGAGGTCCTGAGTTCGATCATTGGAACCAGAAAAAAATAAAAGACCCCCAAAAACTACATTTTCTTTATCCATGCATTGGTTGGTGGAGATACAGTTACTTCCAAGATTAGCTATTGTGAATTGTGTCTCTATAAAACATGGATATGTATAGATCACTGTAATACGAAGGCTTTATCTCTTTCAGGAAGATACTTAGAAAAAACTGGGAAAAAACTGGGTCAAGTTTCTATTTGTAGTTCTGAGGAATCTCCATACTGATTTTCATAGTGGTAGTACTAGTTTACATTCCAACTAACAATGTAGAAGTGTTCTTTTACCCTGCAGCCTTGCCAGCATTTGTTATTATTTGATTTCTTGATGATGATAGGCATTATTTCTGGAGTAAAGTGGTGTCTCTGTTGTTTTAATTTACATTTCTCTAATGAAGGGTGAAGCTGGCCATTTTTCATGTATTTATTGGCCATTTGTACTTCTTTGGAGAAGAAGTGTCATTTCAGATGCCCTTTTTTTTTTTTTGGTACCGGGGATCGAACTCGGGTCCTTGTGCTTGCGGAGCAGGTGATGAAACCACTGAGCTAAATCCCCAGCCTCAGATGCCCATTTTTTGATGGGCCTTTATTTGGGGGAGTGTCTAATTTTTTGACTTCTTTATATATTCTAGATTTTTTTTTGTACCGGGGATCGAACTCGGGATCTTGCGCTTGTGAGGAAGGCATCAGAACCACTGAGCTAAATCCTCAGCCCCTATATAGTCTAGATATTAGTCCTCTGTCTGAGGCACAGCTGGCAATTTTTTTTTTCTGTAAGTTGTCGCTTCACTCTTTTGGATGTATCCTTTGGTGTGCAGAAACTTTTTAATTTGCTATGATCCCATTTGTTGGTTTTTGCTGTTATTTCTTGTGCAATTGGAATTCTGTTTAGAAAATCTTTGACTATGCCTATGACTTCAAGAGTTTTACCTGTTTTGTGAAGATTCATCCTTTTTCCCATATCCTTATAATCTTTTGGTAGAGCTTGATCCTCTAATATTTTCCAATTTGATAATCAAGATAATGTGTAATTTTTGTATTTGCTTTACTTTTTTACAGCATAAAAAAGCCAAGAGATTCTTGATACATGTGCCAGTAATTCAATGCCCACGGAAATAGAGAACATCCAGAGGCAGGGCCTGTGGGGTAAAAGAGACTGACGGCGGCTAAGCCATGTCCTGGGTCAATGGTAAGCACTAAGGTTGAGAGTAAACACAAGATTGTCCCTAAAAGATGGGATATATTCTATAAACAATGGGAGGCAAAATAAAGCTGTTTCAGAGTTCAGTGTAGAGAACAGGAATGTTTCCAAGACAAATTGGGGGCTGGCACAAAGTCATGAAGAGTGAGACTGTCAGCAGTGACAAGAACAGAATTGGTGACAAAGACCCACTCTTGTTTGTAAAGCCAAGGGCTTTGTCTGTCCCACTCCATAGGAAGTAATGAAGAAGAGTGTCAAAGGGGATGGGTGTGCTTGTGCAGGCACATGAGAGATCCCATCATTACTAGAATTGTGTGGATTTATGAGACACTGTCACATCTACACCTATATTATAGTACGCACCTCACATGTGTATCTACCTAATTTAAAGAATACTATTTAGGTATAAATTTACTATTTTCTATGAGACAAGCATAGTGCTAAGCCTAATCCTCTCTGCTCCTGCCATATCCTCACCACTGGGGACATTGATTAATGAAATATCCCCAGGCACATAAAAGGATTTCCTTGTTTAATCAATATTGTCTATCTACAGTTTGGATATGAAGGCCAAGATATGGAGATTGAGGTCAGTGACAGAAATTTCCACTAGATAAAAGGCGTCCATCTACATAGGCAAAGGTTATTAGCAATCCTGCAGTGCTGCGACTACTTCCTGGGTCCTGGAACTCTAGTGATGTCATCGAGGGAGGGGTCACAGAACACTGCCCAGGCCTTAGTGATAACTGATATCAACATCAACTGTGGTGCCCAACTGATCACTGCTCCACACAGTGATCTGGTCAACACATAGCTTCTCGTGGTACTTTTTGGTTTGGCTACACAAATTTCATTCTTTATCATCCTTGACTAACACTGTGAGAGATATATCAGAGAGAAATTTACCTGATTTCAGCGATTCTCCAGAGAGTGAAATCATGAACCATAAACAGAAGAGAAAACATCTAGAAAGCAGACTCTCACCTCAACCTCCAAAGATGTCAAGAGGTACATGTTAGTATATTCTCTAAGGAGGGAATGAGGACTTGTCTTTGAAATGAGGGAGAAGAAAGGATTTGTAGTTTGTGGTGTAGGAGTGAAGAAGAGAGAGAGAAGTGGCTGAATGAGGGAAGATTTTTGTCTTTCCAAGGGCTCAGGTAGTCTGAGGGTAAAGAGAAGGTTCGGGTGATCCAGGTTTTATCTCTGTGGCAGAAGGGTCAGTCTATTCAGAATCACTCTATTTTACACTGTCACATACACAGTCTAGACAACTTTTTTTCTTTGAAGAATGGATTTTCTGTCATTTGACTTCCTCCTGAGGATACTGGGAGTGTAAATGAAGTCTTGATTTCTGAGTACTTTCTTCATTTTGATGAAGAAGAAACTGGTTTGTAGAACTGAAAGAAACATTTTAAAAATCATTATTTATTTATTTATTTATTTAAGTAAAAGTAAAAAACTCTTATATTGAAGATATGTCTGTATGACTCCTATGTGAAATGTAGGAAGAATCAGGACACACACAAACACACATGCACACCCACACAGCCATACATGAATTAGCTATGAATGGTGAATTAAGGAGATAAGATTGGCTTACAGAAAAATCAGAAATTGAACAGTCGTTGTTGCCTTGGAGGTTAACAGGAAACGGGTAAGTCCGGTGATGGACAGCTGTTGTTCACTGATGTGAGCAGGAAGACTGGAGCTGACTCCAACATTCAAAGGAATGGCTCATATTCCTAAGAATAGTCTGATCTTTCCAAAAATATTTTGAGCATCTGTATTTTCTAATAATCCTTTCTACAGAGGTAAACTTGTCTTTTTTACCTTCATTAACATTAGCACATAATAAAAATGTTATAAATTGTAAACTATGAAATATGCAAAGCACATACTCACATGTATTCATATACAAACAGACACACAGAGACAGGCACACACACACAAAGAAGGCAAAAAATAGGCCAAAGAAAGGTAAATACTAACATCCACCACAACTGTCCACATACTATAGACCAAATGAAATTATATTCCCCTTAAAAACACAGTACACCTTGACTTCACTAGATGAGGTCAAGCTACAGTAACTAGTACACACAGAATCTACTTCTTACTTGTGTATGTTCAAGGAAATAGAGCAGTTGTCTTTCCTGAGCTAATTCATAGGGTGAGTCTAAAAATTATTGTCATCCACATATGGCTTTCAAAGAAACTCTGGATTACCAACATCCCAGTCAACTGGAAAGGGCAAGTGTGTGGATAGATGCAGAGGTCTGTATGGCTATAGAAGTGGCACACGACACTTGTATTCATTTTCCCTTGTAGCAAATGTAATCCCATGAGCAGAGCTAACTACAAGGCAGTACAGTAAAGTATGTGGTCATAGTCTAAGTGGAAAGGCAGAAGCAAGGAGACTCTGTACCACCCACAGGTTGGGCAAATGTGATGATTTGCAATGTAGTGACAAGATAAAGATTATTCCACGTTTAAAAATGTTTACTAATAGGAACCATATTATTTATGAAAAAGGATGGAGGCAGTATGTGTTCACCGAAAATGCCAAAGGATAGACTCATATTATTTGCTTAAGAATAAATCAATACACATGAACACCAAACCGGGACCATATCTCTTCATCATGATTTACTTTCACAGGAGAGGTGACTATGCAGGCTGATCTTCAGGGTGAAGATGAGGTACTGGCTCCAACTCAACACTACAAAGTGAGGGATATTTCTTACAGAGCTTCAGAGCACCTCTCCCACGAAGACAAATTTCGTGGTGCAGGTATGGAGGGACTATTGAACAGGGTCCAAAAGTTAGTTAGGCACATCCCAGATTTTACTCGAATGCTTCTGACCATCAGTTGATACAGGCAATTTAGTCAGAAAGAAACAAAATAACCAGAAGCGGAAGTAGTCAGTACCAAAGGGAAAACACCTAAGAAGCCTGGAGTAAGTCCAGGATCACTGGCGGATGGGTTTCTGCTAAGGAAATGGTGGGAGATTGGCCGAGGGGGTACAAAATGATCAGAGACACAAAAACAGTGTGTTAGCATGATCAGGAAGACTATGGTAGACTGCCACGAAGGTGTGAAGACACTAGCCGCTTAAAACAACCCCAACATCATAGGATCCTCAAAATGCCTGGCTTTGAGATACATTATAGACACACCCAATGCAAAAGTACATCACATCCATGCATTTCCATAGGCAGTATTCACACACGGGTCCCTTCCCAGACCCATCTGTGCTGTCTACGCTCCTCTCTCCCTTCCTTCTCATCTTCCACAGGCACATGAGTTCTGTATTCTCAGTTTTTGTCCCAACTTTGCAAACAGTAATTGTTACTCTAACTTCTAGGATGATCCCACTCTTGTTTTCTATATTAAACTTTGTATAAATGAAAGTGCAAAATACATACCTTCTCTCTCTGTCCCTTCATGCATTCTTATATCCAGGAGCACTGGGCATGTAGAATGATTTCCGTTTTTATATTCTCATTATTGCATATTTTTTTTGTTTGAAGAAAAATATATTGACTGATTATACTTTGCCTGGCCACTAGAGTTGCTTTCTGTGGAGAAAATAAGGGAATGTTTTCAACATTCTCTTGCCTATATTTTGCTATATTAAGACATTTTTGTTGGGTGAATGTATAAGATTTTTGTATCAACCAATCTGAACTCAGTCCTTCATTTTATTTTCTAAGGCAAATACATAAATACCCACTTAGTCTTTTATACTCTTCTTGGTACCCTCATTTTTTATTTATCCTTCCACAGTTCTGCATTTTCAAAACTCATGATTTCTTTTTCTTATATACCTTGATTTTTGCATACTCATGATCCTTGATTATTTCTTTGGATTGCACATACACTAATGGCTCTAGTTTCAAAGAGAAGATTTTCACTCATTACATTGTATTTCTAAACAATGGCAAACAATACACTAGCACTCACACACAAATCCTTAAGCAGAGGGCATTCAGTCAACCCACAGATATGTGTCAAACTAACAGAGACACACCCCAGTGTCATTCCCTTTCAAGCAAAATTTATTCCGTACTCAGATTTGTAGCCATCAAATCAGTCACACTGTAAAGCCTAATTTAATTTTAACCAACATGCGATTATCTCATACACACACTGCAGTCAACACACACCATGTCACTGCAATGTTTGCGTTGTACCCATGTAAGACACTAATTGGTCTAATGTGAGATTTCTGATGAGAGATCTTGATACTCTAAACAGTTAAATAAAGGGAGGCGAACTTGGTTCTCAGTGGCAACAGGAACAGTGGCATAGTGAGATCATGAATATTTATTTCTCCAAACTGAACACTTGACCAAATCTTTCATTTGAGGTTGTGACTGTCTAGGAGGTGCAGAGAATAGAGAGGCCGATGCAAAGGGGATCTGAGCTTGGACAAGAGGCACAGCTGAGCTGCTGGCAAGATCACGTCTCACTTCACTCTTCCTTCACACACAGGAGGGGGCCTTAGGGCAGAGGACTAAGATTGAGGCCTCGGGGAGGGACGAGTAGGAAATAAGCCTCGAAGCATATGACAAAGCTCCTCAGCACACATTTCCCTGAGAACACCCAGGCAACAGTGGCTGAGGCAGTGGACCACGCTGAGATGTGTAGGGGATGGGATCAGCACCTTCCCTTCAGAGCGGGGTAAATTCAACTTCACACACTCACGTGTCACATACGTCATACTTCTTTACACTACGTTATGGGCCTATTTCTCTTTCATTTGACCTTTCTCTTTGGCAGATACTCTTCTCTCTCTCTTTCCCCTCCCATTCCCTAGTAGCATCACATGGGTACACCCTTGCACTCTTATTCCTACACACAATTATTCTCAGATTCACCCCTTTACATGTTAATCCTATAAAGAACTTTACTTCTCCTCAAAAGGATAACCTGTTTTAATTCTATATGTTTGATAGACCAAACACTAGAAAACGCATGAGCCCTGCAATATGTATATTTTCTTACCCAAACGTCACTTCTTCTCCCCTGTTATCAACTCTCCTTTGAGCTGCATGGTCTGAGGTCATAAACATTTCCCTTGTCATGGAAGGCTACTGTCACATCATCTAACAACACTCACCACTCATACAGGAATCACATGCCCTGCCACACAACACTGTCCGACATACATATACACACGCCCAGCACTATCTGCTTTGACCAGTGCCAGAAACATTCACCAGATACGACCAGAATATATAGATGTGTGTGTATATATATATGTGTGTGTGTGGATAATATGTATTGCATGTGTGTATATAATATAGATGTGTATGCATATAATAATATGACATATCTGTTTATCTCCAGGCAACAGCACAAACTCATGTTTCACATAGCTATACCAAGTACACACCTTGCATAACACATATACCACACACAGAACTCTGAAACATCATAGATACACGCATTCCCATCTCACAGGCCTTCACTCAAGGATGTTCTCAGGGCCATCTCATCCTCTCCTTTTTGAAATTTTTCTTAGAAACCAATAAATTACGTCAATATATTCTACACGTACCATCCCGCCAGAGGCCTCTGCATCAAGATTTGATGGGGTGTCAGAAGGACTCCTTCGTTTCAAGTTCCCATGGACCTTCCAAGTTTGCCAATAACCACTTGATAACCTCAGGATGTACTGAAAGGGAAAGAGTCATGAACGTGTACTACATGCGTGTCCTAACCAAAAGGGGGGTCGCTATCTTCGGGGACACCGATGGAGAACTGGAGCCTCCCCCGAAAAGGATAAGCATAGCAAAACTTACCTTTCCTGAGGGGATTCCTCCAAGGGGTTCCACCCTCATAGACGATACAGATACACAGCACCTAACTAACAGCGAGGCTCACTGGGACAGTGAGGTCCAAGAGGGATGGGAAGAGGCTGAGAATGCATCAATGCCTCTGGCTCAGGAGCCAGGGCCCAGCGTCAAAAGACCTCCATGGCTGGAGGGCCTGGAGCGGGGCTTCCGGTGCATGGCCTGCTGCAGGGTCTTCCCCACTCTGGAGAACCTTATGAAACACGTGGAACGTGGCATTGAGGAGGGCTTTTCTTGCCTTACTTTCCACCTTGCCTTTCCCACGCTAAGGAGAAAAAGGGAGAAGGAAAGAAAGAGGAACATTAAGAAGAGAGAATGGCAATATTAACACAACATCTGGAGGCTCTAGGGAGAAATTTCTGTGGTTTTGTTACATTTATATTTTTAATTTCTTTGTGAATTTTTGTTTTGTTTTTTTAATACATAGAAATTTTCACAGCCTTGACGGTTAGGAGAGTACAAATAAGATTAGACTTCAGTACCATAAACCTGTGGGCTTAAATCTCTTCCTTCTATTTTACACCTCTGTTCTGTTTCTGCATCAGCGGCGTAGTCTTGGAAATGGAGATTATAACAGTTACAAATGATAATATTGGTGAGGGTCGTGAGGCCCAGGTAAATCTTCTAATCCAGACGGGTTAGGGAATAATGAGGCCTGATCCTTAAGGTGCTTCTCCATCTGGCAGGCAAAGGGAGGGCGGAGTCACTAACAGCTGTCACATAGAGTACCTCACTCTCAAAGCCCTGGGGATGGCCCTGGGAAATTATTCCCAGCACTTTCTGGCCACCTGTGGCTGCCTGAACAGGCTTGCTGCTGCACGCCTGACACCTGCTTAGTCCTTCCCTGGTACTCTGGTCTGTTGCGGCTGACACTGTGAAGAGGGGTGGAGGACTGGGCTCTCCCAGGGCAAAGACTGAGGAGGGATCAGAGCACACTGATGATATCTATAAATCCCCAAACCTCACTGCCCATGATCTCGTTTGCCACCACATCAGGAGACTTCTGGAGAGCAGGGACAATCCCCATTTTAGCTCCCCCCACTTCCCAGAAATGTGCAGCACTGCCAATCAAGCAGCTGCTTCTCCTCAAGTATGGCTACACTGTCACCACAACAGCTGTGGCCATCCTACGTGCCTCAAGACCCCCAAATACCTCTGAGACGTACTTGTCTTGGCCACAGCAGAAGTTGGAGGGAGCTTGTTGCCTCCTACCTCCATAGGAGCAGCAAGAGACAGAAGGCTCCATCTGTGAGGAAAGGTCCACAGTAGACACTCATATGCTGGTACCTTAATCGTGGACTTGCTACTCTCTAGAATTGTGAGGAATGCTTGTCTGTTGTTGATAAATTACCCAGTACAGAATTTGTTACCTAAGTCCAAATGAACTCACATAGACAGACATTTCCTCCACCAGTTTTGCCCTGATACCTTCTTTTAAACCTTAATGTCTTTAACGCAGTACCATTCCTGGGAGAAGTTTTTGTTCTTCGTTCTCACAGCCTCCTAACTTCCCATTCACTCCTTATATCATAACATATGACCGTTGCCTTGTGTCACATCACATGGCCTTTTCAATCTCCTTGCTTTGATTTTTCTCCTGCTCCCTTCCATTCTGACCTACTATGCTCTGTGTTCTCAATTTCGCAGCTCACTCCTCTTAGCCATTATAGACTGACCCTTTCCACTCATGTGGCTTATCTACCATGTATGATATTCCCCCAACCCATAACTTCAATCATAAAATATTTTCCAAGGCATAGAACCAGATTCCTACTACATCCTACAAGTATATTACAAGCACCTCAAGATCAACATTTCCAATCCTACGATTGTTACCTTACTTCTGAAACCCGGCCTTCCCCTTTGTAGTATGTGTTTGTATAAACTGTACAACTTTACTCATTTGCTGAAGCTAGACTCTTCAAAGTCAATGTATGTAATATTTATATATTGTACATATTCCCATTTTGTCCCTACATTCAGTGGAATCCTTCTGCAAGTTTTGAATGTAACAGGTGCTGTTCAAATGGTAACTTCAGACGTGCTACTTCTAGCACTCTTTTGGAAATTCGTTGTGTATATCAGTTAAATAAAAAGCATCGTGTTCACACACCTAATATGTGTGCTATCTTCTTTCAACCTTCAATAAAACCCATGGTGCTCTTGATGTGGGTATCAAAATCTTGAGTAGTCCAGAAATATTTCTCTATCAATATAAAGCATAGCATGTACAATACGCATCGTTATTTTGAGGGGGTGACCAAGTATCTGAGAACATCTCTTTAAATATAAACACCTTGGATTGTCTACACTGGTAGCGGGACGGTGTGCAGGTAGGTAGTAAAAATGGTGCTTATCATAGAAGGAGCTGGAAGAAGGGACTGAGCACCTCTAGTGTAGAGCACAGAAGGAGTGGGGCCTGGACATCCTGAAACAGGCCAGGGAACTCAGTCTGTTTTTTCCAACACTGCTTGACTGCCGAATGTAACGTGGAGGCGTGAGACTCCAATGCAGACAGAAGCCCAGTCCCCAGCTCCCCGGGTATTTTCAAATGACTGAACTGTTCTCAGATCACCCAGGGGCAAAGAAATGGCACAGAGAAGGTTCCAGAAAGTTCAACCCATTGTGTTGAAGGCTGATTATAAGAATATTCTTTCACATACTCAGAAAACTAGAAGAGAAGATTTTGAATGTTCTCAAAATGAAATATGATTATTTGAATTTTTGGATAACCTTAGTGTCTGGAGATCATCAATACACAGTGTATAAACATACCAAAATATCACACTGTATCCCATAAAGGTATACACTTATTTGTCAATAACAAAATATAAAACCTACAACAAACCAAATACTCTGGTGAAATAGCATCAGAACAGGAAAATACAAGTAGTTATTACCATTGCATTTATCACTGAACAAAATTATAGGTCATAAGCAATAAAAACCATAAAAATTATACTGACTGAAATGGAAAAAGCCAGAAATGTGATTTTTTGCATATAGCATAATATATTTTTAAAAACTTCAAAAGCCTAGAGATGGTAAGAGCTAATGAGTTAGGTCACCCAAATGTCTAGTATGAACACAATGTTGAAGGTGATTTTCTGCATTTCCATACACAAAGACATGTTAAAATTTATTTTAAAATTCTAGTGAGAAAAATCTGAATGCATATAGAAATAAATTAAAACTGTGGATATGTCTTTAAAATAGAACAAAACATTATATCTTGAAAAACATTAGGAATATAAAGAAAAATTTATACCAATAGGAAAATTCCTTGATCAGGAAGTGGTCAATTTTTATATATCATTTTGTAAATTTGTAAGTCAAATTTAAAAATTGTAAGGACGAACAAAGGAACAGAAGAAGCATGACACTTCTTAAAATAGAATTATTTGAATGGTTATGTCTCTTCAGCATCCTTTGAAAATTACGACAAATAATATTTCCCTGAATGGGCAGAGACAGTTAACCACTGGAATATTAAAAAGAGACAAGAAATAGAGGGAGGTATTTATTTGAAAATCTGTTATTTTGAGCTGGCCCAACCAAATTTAATGATGAAAAGTATCTGGTTTATAATAAAATTATTTGGAGCCGTATTGAAATGTTATACATGAATACCCAAAAAACAATTCTCATAACTATATTCCTTATTCAAATACTCTATATTAATCCCCTAGAACACAGGACAAAATCATCAGTGTCAGCATTCTTGAAGTAGTGAATTACAGTAAAACAAACGTTTATCAAGAAGACAAAAACAAGATATCTGTACTGTGTTCAAACGGCAAACCTATAGAAATTAATTGCCACCAAGCCACCACTGTTCGAAGTACTTAACAAAATACCATTCAGACAGCGAGGCCAACGTTAGCAAAGAACCCCAAGGAAAGGCTATGCCTAACAACGGAATAAACAAAGAAAAGGAATCAGCACAGAAAAAAAACACAATGACAGGTATCAACACACCATTCAGTAACACTCAATATAAGTGGTCTTAACTCTCCCCCCGAAATACATAGAATGATAGATTAGATCAAAATACACAACTGTGTTCCTCCAGGAGACATTCCTCAGCCACAAAAAACCCAAATAGATTGAAAGTTAAAAGTTGAAACTCCGTGAAAGCAGAGCCCGAAAACTGGCGGTAGTTATTCTAATTTTTGACAAAGCAGGCTTGAAACCAAAACCACAAGAGACAAAAAAGGTCACTACATACATATTGATAAAGGGAACAAGTCACTAGGAAGAGATAACAATTGTAAATACATATGCACCAAATGTCAGTGAACCTATTTCATAAAACAAAACAACCCCACATAAAGGACAGATAGATAGCAACACAATCATAGTGGGGGGCTTTAATATCCCACTTGCACAAACTGTCAAGTCAACCAGAAAAATTTCAACAACGAAAAAAATCACAGCTGAACCATACCTTTAACCAATGGATTTAAAAGATATCTGCAGGGAGACCCCAGGTCGCGCGGACGGCAGCAGCCCATCCAGTGCGGAAGCCAGCAGCCCACGCGCCCCGACGGAGACACCCGGTCGCGCGGACGCCAGCAGCCTGCCCACCAGGTGAGAAAGCGGTGCCCCGCCGGAGACTGCAGGGCATCTGAATCTGCACAGCAGAGGCGCCAGGGGGAACATAAAGGCCATGGTTATGAGCCCCAGAAGACAGAGCAGAAGTGAATAACAGAGAGGGCCTTTCTGATGCTCCTTCATGAAAATTGAAGCCCACTGGGAAAGTGAAGAAAATCTCTTCAAGGAAAGCACACTGGACCATCGTGGTTGGTAAGTTGGTGGGATCAGCACCTCCCATAGAATCCCGGACCCGCATGGGAGGAGGGCATCTGGAACCTGCAGTAGAACCTTGCAGAGTTTAATCCTGCAGGAGGTCAGGAAACTCAACTTAGACCTTGCAGCCAGAAATCAGTCCGAATCTCAGTAGGCTACAGCTGGCTTGCTGAGACTAATCGACTTGGACCCACACACTGCTGCCCACATTGCTTACCAGGACAGCAGAGACATATCCTGAGGGAGACCTTTTTTTGTTTGTTTGCTTTGTGTGTGTGTGTGTGTGTGTCTATATATATATATATTTTTTTTTTTCTTTTCTCTCTCTCTCTATACCTTCTGGCTCTATACTTCTCTCCCTCTTTGTTCCTATTGCTGTCCCATTCTGAATATTTTTTTCTCTCTCTGTCCTCTTGACTGTCACTTTTATAGAAAGGTGAATACAATGTCTAGCTTCCCTATTGTTGTCAGTTTGTTCTGTGCTTGTCTCTGTTTTTTCCCTCTGTCTCCTCTTGTCTTCAACACATTCCCACAATTTGCTGGATCTCTCTGTGTCCTCTAGCCTCACCTCTAACTTTTCCTTCTCCCTCTATCTCTCTACCCCTCCCTCCCCAACCCCTGCTAAATCCTTATCCCGAGGGATAAATTTGCCATATTGAACGCTTTACTACAAACATATTTTGATCTGGCCCTAGATTTTGATCTAGCTCCCATGGTTAAAGGTGACAGATTAACCGCTACCACAAATTATCATTTTCTAAGCTGTGTTTGATGCTGATTGTGTCTATTGGGCTAAGGTGTCATGATTGATCTAATCAGTTCTCCTCCCTGGTACACTGAAAATGAGATTGCCTAAGAGTCATTAGAGACTCAAAGCCTAAAAAGTCCAACTGTACCTCGAAGATATCTCTGAGAAGCTATCACTCCATAGGGGCTCTAAACACCAGTAACAAAGATACTCAAAATAAGAAACACTGGAGTATCAGCCCAGGTATTAAAGCAAAAACAGCACCAACAACAGAATTCAAAATGAGAAGACACCTTGGCAGGACACAAACAAACTTCCAGCTCACCAAATGCAAATTCTGGGGGAAATGAGGTGGAAAAATATGGCAATCAACCACCTGGACACCCTGAACTGATAGCACAGGAAGTAACAAAACAAATGAATAAGGCCCTAGAAAAATTCAAAACAGAAATAATTTCCCAGATAACTACAGCGATGGTGAGCAGAGTGAAAGACATGATTAGAGGCTCTAGAAGAGAAACAGATTAAAAAAAATAGATGAGCTCAGAACCATGCTGGAAGCCATGAATGCCCAGCATAAGAAAGAAATGGAAACCATGATTGCCCAACATAGAAAAGAAATGGAATCCATGAAACAGACTCAAACAGATATCCAGGAGATTAAAAACTCCATTGAAAGTATTCATAGCAGATTAAGGGAATATGAAGACAAAATGTCAGATATAGAAGACAGGATTGTGGTTAATGACCATGAAAACAGAGATTTCTTCCAAATAGTAAGGGACCATGAGAAATCAATCTAACACCTGCTAGATGATGCAAAGAAGAATAACATAAGACAGATAGGAGTCCATGACAAAGCAGGAGAAAGGACAAATGACATTAAAACAACTCTTCACAGAATAGTTGAAAACTTCCCAGACAGAGGTAGAGAATTGGACATACAGATAAGTGAGGCATATAGAACTCCAACTAGCCATGATCAAAAGAATCTACACCTAGACATATAATAGTCAAGATCCCAGAAATGCAACAGAAGAACAACATCCTACAAGCAGTTAGAGAAAAGAAACAAATCACATACAAAGGAAAGCCCATCAGAATCACAGCAGACTTCTCAACACAAACCCTCAAGTCAAGGAGAGCCTGGAGTGAAGTATTTGAAGCCCTAAACGAAAATAACTTCCAACCTAGACTGTTGTATCCTGCAAAATTATCTTTCAAAATCGATGGGGAAATTAGATACTTCCACAACAAAGAACACGTGGGAAATTTCATGAACACCAAACCAGCACTCCAAACAATTCTAGGGGCTGGGGATTTAGCTCAGTGGTTCCAGTGCCTGCCTTGCAACCGCAAGGTCCTGAGTTTGATCCCTGGTACCAAAACAACAACAACAACATAAAAAAACCAAACAGTTCTAAACAATATCCTAGAAAAAGACAATGAAGGTCACAACTCTATGAGACCCGACACAGCGAAGCCACCAGGCAAGGCAAGAAACTACAGGGAAATAGGGAAAAATAAAAAAAGAGCCAAGAACAGTAAAACATCATGACAAGGATGAGTCAGTATTTATCAATTATAACCATCAATGTTAATGCCCTCGATTCACAAATTTAAAGAAATAGGCTGGCAGAATGGATTAAGAAGCCAAATCCAATAATATGCTCTATACAAGAAAAACACCTAATTCAAAAAGACATTCACAGACTGAAAGTAAAAGGATGGAAAACAATTCTCCATGTGACAGGAACCCAGAAAAAAGCAGGGGTAGCAATCTTATTTGCAGACAAAATAGATTTCAAACCAAAACTAATTAAGGGAGACAAAGAAGGTCACTACATCCTTGTGAAGGGAACAGTCCAAGAGGAAGAGATGATGATCATAAATATATATGCACCAAATACGAATGCCCCAACTATACAAAATAAATGTTAATGGGCATGAAAAACCAAATAAGCACTAATACAATTATTAAGGATAGTAAGAACCTCAATACCTTACTATGACAAATAGACAGATCATCTAGACAAAAAATTAACAACGAAATTCTAGAACTGAACCAAGCTTTTCAACAAATGGACTTAATATTTGTCCACAGAGTATTCCACCCCACAAAATCATAAGATACATTCTTTGTGGCTGCACACGGGTCATTCTCCAAAATAGACCACATGCTAGCTCACAGGCCATGTTTAAGTAAATGCAAAATAATTGAAGTTTCCCCCTTTATATTATGAGACCATAGTGCAATAAAATTGGAGATCAATATCATAAGAAACCACAACCCCCCCCAAACAGAAGAAAATAGAATAACACTCTCCTGAACAACCAATGGCTCACAGAGGAAATTAAAGAAGAAATTAGACAGTTTCTCCAAGTAAAAGATAATGCCAGTACAACGTAGAGGAATCTATGTGACACAATGAAAGCAGTTTTACACGGGAAATTCATAGCAGTGAATGCCCCTATTAGAAAAACAGAGAGAGCTCAAATAACCTAATGCTGAACCTCAAGCTCCTAGAAAAAGAAGAGCATAACAAACGCAAAGCTCGTACAAGAGAGGAATTTATAAAGATCAAAGCAGAAATCTGTGCAATGGAGATGAAGAGAATGATACAAAAAAATCAATGAAGAGTTGATTTTTCAAAAGAATAAATAAAATCGATAAACCCTTAGCCAACCTTATCCAAAAAAAAGGAAAGAAAAGGCTCAAATCCATGCAATTAAGAACGAAACAGGTGCAGTCACAACAGATCCAGCAGAAATCCAGAAGATCATCAATACCTAGTTCGAGAACCTATACTCTTAATAAAATGGAAAACACAGAGGAAATGGACAGATTCCTAGATACATGCAAATTGCCAAAGTTAAATGAAGAAGATATAGAAATTCTAAACACTCCAATTACAATCAGTGAAATTGAAAAAGTAATTAAAAATTTACCACCAAAGAAAAGCCCAGGTTCTGATGGCTTCACTGCTGAATTCTACAAGAGATTTAGAGAAGAACTATCGCCATTATTCTTTAAACTCTTCAATGAAATTGAAAAGAAAGCAATACATTCAGAGTCTGTTTTCTATTGATCAGTTTCAAAATTCCTATAATTAGATCCCATCTCATTCTCTACAGTGAAGCTATTCTACATCTTTTTATCACTCTTTACAATCTTTTGCATGTCTCTCTTTCTGCATAGGCACTTGCTTCTGTAAAATATCAGAGAGCGGTGTAAGGCACCACAAGTCCTCTCTCTTGTGTTATTCTTCTCTCCGGGCTTTGTTGAATTTTGAAGCTGTGCAAGAAAGCAGGTATGGTCCAGCAGTTGTACAAACAAAAGCTGATTTGGGTGACTTTTCACAAGTCTGCCGTCAAGGGGAGTACCTCATTGCACGAAGCTGTGCAGAGGCTCTGTCAGCCTGGAGGCTGCCACACAGAACAAAGGAACCTGGGAGGGGGAAGGGCTGGTAAGGAGAGCTCATGTCTAGGTGATGTTGTTCAATAGCAAAAAGGGCATTTTATTAAAAAACCACATTTTCTTTATCGAGTTTCCAGTTGATGGGCACTTGGGCTGCTTCCAAGCTTTAGCTATTACAAACTGTGCCACTATGAACATGGGTGCACATATGTCACTGTGGTATGATTCTTTCAATTCTTTGGGGAAGATACCAAGCAGGGGAATAGCTGAGTCAAATGGGACCTCTAGTCCTAGTTCTTTGAGGTATCTCCATACTGACTTCCACAGTGGTTGGACCAGTCTGGACTCCCACCAACAATGGAGAAGGGTTCCTTTCTCCCCACAAGCCCGACAGCATTTGTTATTGGTTGATTTCTTGATAGCAGCCATTCTTTCTGGGGTGAGGTGGAATCTCAGTGTTGTTTTCATCTGCATCTCTCGAATGACCAGTGATGTTGAACATTTTTTCATATATTTGTTTGCTGCTTTTACTTCCTTGTCTGAGAAAGGTCTGTTCATTTCAGATGCCCATTTTTGAACTGGGTCTTTGAATTTGGGGGGTCTGATTTTTTTCAATTCTTTATGTATTCTAGATAGTAGTCCTTTGTCTGAGGAACAGCTGGTAAACATTTTTTCCCATATTGTCGGTTGTCTGTTAGCTCTGTTGGTGGTTTCTTTTGCAGTGCAGAAGCTTTTTAATAAGATGAGATCCCAGTTGTTGATTCTTTCTGCTAGTTCCCGTGCTGCTGAGGTTTTATTCATGAAGTCTTTTCCTATGCCAATGTCTTCAAGAGTTCTACCTAACTTATCTTCCAGCAAGTTTAGTGTTTCTGTTTTAATGTTTAGATCTTTAATCCACTTCAATCTTAGTTTAGTGCATGGTGATAGGTATGGGTTTAGTTTTAATCTTTGGCAGGTTGAAATCCAGTTTTTCCAACACCATTTATTAAATAGGCTATCTTTCCTCCAATGATGGTGGTTGGCTCCTTTGTCAAAGATGAGGTGGCTGAGCATGTCTGGAGTTGTTTCTGCATCTTCTAATCTAGTCCACTGATCCTCAGGTCTGTTCCTTTGCCAGTACCATGCTGATTTTATCACAGAAGCTTTGTAGTATAGTTTCAAGTTGGGGATTGTGATACCCCTAGCCATGTCTCTGTTGCTCAGAATTGCTTTAGCTATTCAAGGTCTCCTATGGTTCCAAATGAATTTTTGGATTGTTTTCTCTAGTTCTGTGAAGTATATTGTTGGAATTTCAATTGGCATTGCATTGAACCTATATAGTAGTTTTGGAAGTATGGCCATTTTCACTATATTGGTTTTTCCTACCCAGGAGCAAGGGATGTCTGTCCATTTCAGCCATAAAGAATGAAAAGCTAGAGTCATTTATAGCTAAATGGATGCATATCAAGGCTATACTCTTAAGTGAAATAAATAGGACACACATGCGTAAATACCGAATAGTTTCACTAGTGTGAGAAACTGATAGTGTAAACAAAGTTTAAAATGATTAAAATGAATAATTGATAATTTGAAATAGGAAAAAAGGTCCAAAGATGAAGGAGTGAAGGGAGTGGAAGGGGAAAGGAAAAGAGGGAAAGTAAAAACTATGAGAAAAGAAAAAAAAAAAGGAAATGAAATCTATGTAAATAGGGAAGGGCGCACAGGTGATGGGGGAATAAAAAAGAACCAAGGTATATCATGTACAGGTACAAACACCCAATGATAAATGTAAACGAATTGTATACCTAAAATGTACCAATAAAAGAACTAAAAAAAAAAAAAGATCAGTCTCTGGATCAGAGAGGTCCTAAGCAGGAGTTTGGAGCCTTTAAAGCCCCGTGCTTTATACTATATAGGACTAACAGATATTGGACATAGATTTACAAGCTATGTCAATTGAGCAGCCTCTGGAAAGCTAAAAAATCTGCTTATTTGGGGCCATGTTTAAAGCAACTGAATATGTAAAATTTGAAGTTTGGCATTGAGCTTGTGAGCTACTAGTTCTTAATCTGCTGTGAACAAATAAACAATCTAGGGACCTATATACACAAGCCATTTTAGCTCATTTATTAAATACAGTACTTACCCACTTAAGAATCTAGACCCTAAAACAGGGCTTTCTCTTTGAAGTTTCATCTGTAACAAACTTTCCTCTTCTGCAAGTCCACCATCTCCTCCTGTGTCTGGACTTCAGTCCTTCTTACTTCTCAGGGAACAAGTCTTACTAATAACACCCTGCCTCTCCACAGATATCTATGTGGAATATCTGAAAAGGATGAGCCTTTTCTTTGTGAAATTAATGCTTTTCCTTTGAAGAAATAGAATTAGAATAACTCTCAATCTCAAGTTATATTGTTGACTGTTTTGAATTCGTGAGGGAGATATGATAAATATTATTAGAAATCTTTTCCTGCTTCCTTCTCTAAAGCACAAGGTTATGATTCTAGGTCTGGAGGTCTGCCCCAGTTTACATTTAATGGAATATAGGAAACTGAAACCAGGATTCCTAACTACTTCTTTGCATTGTCTGCCCTAGGCCAATAGGTAATCTTTAAAGCCTTTATTTTTGCTCCATGGTGAACTTTAAACCTATTATTTGTCTTTGACATCCTTCTCAACTCTTTACTCAATCCTAATTTTTCTGTTTTTAAAAAAATGTTAGCACTCTTCTGTTTTTTCCTTTATTTAGGTAAGATCAGACTTCACCAATCTTTATAAATAGATACACAAGCACACACATAAATCCCAATTCTACATCAGTGTCAGCAGACAGCTATAGATTGATTTAAACTTCCTTCTTTACATTATAACCAATAACTTTATATTTTCTATTAAAGCTTCAAATGCTTAATTTATAATAAATAGTACTTTATACAAACTATAATTTATATTTTAGTATAAGGTTAGTTCTACATTTCATATTTTTTCATTCTATTCATAGACTTGAGGATAGAGTTATGATTTGTGATCACAACATTACAGTAATAGATATATTCATTAAGTCCTCTCAAAATATTCCTCCTCAGTTTGAACACACTTAACTCATTGTTCTTGCCACTTTCTGTAGTATTTCTGGAAGCCCTCTTTTGTGCTTGTCTCGACAAAGTATAGTGGAAACTACAGTGACTGTTGCTGGAAATTACCATCCAAGAGAAAGGCGGGCTCATAAAACATTACGGTGTGTCCTCATTGACCTTTTCATTGGATCTGGTACCAACTTCTGCAAAGTCAAGATGACCATGAAAGGTAAATGCTTTGAGTTGATTCAGTACATCAAGGCAGCCACAAGAATGCAACCCCCCCCCAAAAAAACAACAGATGCTCATGGAAGAGAACTTCCAGGATTGCTTCAGAAAGTGGCAAGGACCAAAAAGATAAGTGTGCTTGCAGGGAGAGTATTTTGAGGGGTATTAATAGCAATGAGACTTTTACTGGAATAAAATTTTAAAAACTTTAAATAGTCTCTCTAATGTTCATTCAGACCTTGTATATTCAAATTCAGCAACATTTGCTACGTTATCTCAGGTAAGTTGTTTGATTTTTGCAGATTTATTTGCTCCTATGTTAAATGGAGTTTATAATTGCGTAAACTACATAGAAAGGTTGGAAGAATAATAAGCGTGTACAGTGTGCCCAGTGAATAGAAAATAAAACTTGGAATCAGTAATTACTATTGAAAAGTAAACTGTTGCCTTCCCGAGGCCACTGCCAGTTCACTTTCCCTCTCCCTATTCTAATCAAGGTTCAAGCAATGGATTAAAGTTGGTCTTAGCTACTAGTGAATTTCTATCTCACTTCCAATGGAGATTCACTTGTGATGTGCATCTGATTTAAACTAGCATATAAGATAATCCGTTTGGAGTTCTAAGAAATATTGTTCTTAGAACAATGGCATAAGAAAGAAATTATTCACCGTATCTCTCCTGCTTTGGGATATGGCTGTGCGAGGACTTGATTCCAGGTACTGCTGCAGCTCTCTTGCCACCACCGGCACCTCATAGCTGGTGCAGTGGCTCTGGCAGAACTGGAATTCAACTGTGAAGCGCACACACACACACACACACACACACACACACACACACACACACCTGTCCTTGACTCTCTTGGAAAGAAAATAAAGGCTTATTGCTGACATTGGATATAAACAAATGACATCTTTCTTGCAGCACTCTAATCAACATAGCTGCTAGAAGTAGTACTATTCCATACTATTTCAGAATTGAGTGGTCATGTCTAGAAAAGTAAAGGCAGTGATTTCATGCTGTCTCTAATCCACTCATTGTTATTGTCCTTAGAACCACCTTCAACAGCATATTTCTAGGTAATTTTTCTTCTTCCAAGTACGTGTATTTCTTATTCTCAGAAAAAGCATAAAGAATTGTTCCTCAAATTTTGTTAAATTTTTTAGCCCTCAAAATATTTACATTACATTTTCCCACTCTTTTACTTCTGATTCACTTCAACAGTTCTCTTTTCGTAAAGTTTTTTCCTTATATCATGCGTCACGTTTTTATTTGAAATCCAAAATCTTGGTTATTTGCAGTCTTTCATTCTCTTTTTCTTTTGCATTTTTTCCTTTAACTTCCCTTATATGTAGACCTCCTTCATGAGAAAGGATGACAGTTGATTTATATGGCTCAGATGTTTTCTATTTTTTTGTTTGTTTTTCCTTTGTCCTTCTATTTCTTTGGACTTTATTTTTTAACATATCGGTTTCTTTCTGGAAGTCTTATATTCTGAGTTCTGAACAATTTATTTTAGGCTGTACTCATCATCACAGAAACCCATTTTCCAATTTCTTTTTTCCATAATGCCTAGCATTTTAAAGAAGATAAATAAAATAAACTACACAGCAAAATAAGCAATGTTCTTTCTAAAATAGTACTGGACACAATTCATAAAAAAATAAATTCTACAGCAAAAGTATAATTCATCTTAATTTACTATGGCTTACTATACTTACAGAATTATAAACAGATAGATATGCATTCACTAAACATGAGACAAATGAGACGTTAATAAAATGGATATTATGCCCATCCATGGGAGATATATATAAGTATGAATTAAAGGGAAATATATATAGTGTGGGTAGGAGGGAAAAAATGAATAATCTGGATTATTTATTTGAATTCTTTATTGCAGACTTTCAAGAAGTTAGGTATTTTAACTAGTGCCAGAAATTTTAGCTTAAGCAAATTATTAAAATGTATCTGAATAATATACTATCAGTGAGTAAAAGCTTAGTTCTCCATATGAACCTTATACATGGTTGATGATTTTCTGAATGTTCAAAAATAGAAGTTGATACCTATTTATTCCGAGAAGTGCTGGAGAGTTCAGGATATTTACATTGTTTTTCCATTTTATCAAAAAAATGTTATGGACGCTGCTGATCACTTAGGAAATGCTAGCATTCTTTCGCTACTTAGACAGTTGGGATTGTTCTTCAGTGCTGAACCGAGTTTAGCCACCCTTGCCTTGGTTACCTTGTGTTAGCAGAGACAAGGTCACCTTTCCAGGAACGGAAGGAGCTTCCCAGACTGCTTCTTTCTTCTCTGTCCTTGTGCTGTGCCTCTCAAGCTTCTCTATAATTTCTACCTTTCTTGTCGGCTCCCCCCGCAATTCCCAAGATCTACTTTTTCTTTTCTTCCCCAAGTTGTTTTCCACGTGACTCAATTCCAGGTTCTGGAGAGGCTGTATTTTGCTCTGGGGGTTATGGTACCATTTTTAATCATGAAACAATTTTTATAAATCCCTACATGACTATGGTAAAAAGACTAAGGATGAGCACTGAATCAATTTGTATACAAATGAGATAAAATAATTTTAGAAATTGTGATTGGAAAAGAGAATGCAAATTTAAAAAATTTTTACAAAATAGAATTATTGACAAAAACCAGGAAACAGGGACAGAGAAAATGGTACAGATATGTTAATTTCTCTATCTATAATGCCAGGACTTAAATTATCCTGTTTAAAAATGAAATGTAATATAATACTTAACATAATAGCAGTCTAAATATTTTGAATCTTTACTATATTGCGAGTACTTTAAGTATTAATGAATTTGTGTTTATGAAACATTTAAACTTCCAAACTGTCAGCTAAATTTCAAATTCATTTTCCTGAAGAATTTAAATATTATTAAATTTAATATGTAAGTTAATAATTATAGTATGATTCAATTTCTTCAAAATAAATTCTTTCTCTATCATCCATTTTTTGTGTAACCATTTTAATAGATTTATTGGTATGTACATGTATAAAAACTACACATTTTATGTGTACAATTTGATGAGTTTGATTCAACCATTCATTTCTCCTACTATTTATATATGGGCATAGATATAATATTCATATGGGATGACTCTAAGTAATGAAAACATAACTCTTGCAGATAGTTTCCAAGTTATTGAGATTCCTTCCTACGGAGAAAGAACACCTTCTCCTCATCCTAGGCTTATATGGCTATAAGAGTTGTTTTAAAACTGAAACGTTTCCATACTCTTACTTGAATAACTGCACCTATGCTCACCTATGCTTTTTTTTTTTGGTACCGGGGATCGAACTTGGGTCTTTGCGCTTGCGCAGCAGGAGGCGAAACCACTGAGCTAAATCCCTGGCTCACCTATGCTTTTTTAATTGAGTCTTTGTCAAGGTTTGGTATCAGTGTAATGCTGACTTCACAAAATGAGTTTGGCAGTGTTCCCTTCATGCCAGTATCAGGGAAGAGTTTGAGGAGTACTGGCATTAGTTCTCTGAAGTTCAGATCAGAAGGAGTGGTGAATCCATCAGGTCCTGGGCTTGCTTTAGTGGACAGAGTACCAGTGCTTCAATTTCATTGACTATTATTGGTCTATTTGGGGTTTTTATTGTACATCTTGTTTCAATTTTGGTAAGTTAGTTGTGTCTAGGAATTTATTCACTTCTTCCAGATTCTCCAATTTATTGGAATAAAAGTTTTCAAAGTAGTTCCTTAGAATTATCTGTATTCCAGAACTCTCTGATGCAAATTTTCCTTTTTACTCCTAATTGCATTGATACGGGCCTTTTCTTTCCTGCTTTTGGTATGTTTGGTTTAGGGTTTATCCAGTATTATTTATACATTCAAAGAATCACGTCATTGATTCTATGATTCTTAGTTTTGTTTTCATTCTTAATCTCATTTATCTCCTCTCTGATCATTATAATTTCTTTCTTTCTACAAGTTTGGGGTTTGAGAATAGCCTTGTTTCTCTAGAATGGTGCAATGCATCATTAGGTTGCTTGGGATCGCCTTGTTTTCTATTTTAGGCACTCACAGAAATTAACACCCCTCTTATAAGTGCTTTGTGTCTCCCTATTTTGTTATGTTGTGTTGTCATTGTCATTTGATTCTAGAATTTTTAAAGTTTTTTTCCTAATTTCTTCTGTGACCTATTAATTACTGAAGAATGTGTTATGTATTATTTAAGCTCCATGTATTTGTGCAGTTTTTGTGTTTTCTTTTGCTGTCGAGTTCTAGTTTCATTCATTTTATGATCTAGTAGGGTACAAGAGATTATTTCACTTTTGTATTTTTTAACCATGCATTATGGGCCATAATCCTCTATTTTGGAGAAATTTCTGTGAGCTGGTGAGAAGAATGTCTATTCTGCTATTGTTACATAAAACGTTCTGCAGATATCTTTTATTTATTTATTTTTCCTTAGATTCTTTTATTGGTACATTTTAGGTATTCAATACATTTACATTTATCATTGGGTACTTCTACCTTTACATGATGTATCTTAGTTCTTATTTTTTTCCCATTTTCTGTTCTCCCTTCATCCCCTCCACCCTTCCTTATTTACAAAGACTTTGTTTCCATTTTTTCTTTTTCTCATAATTTTTCCTTTCCCTTCTTTCCTTTCCCCTATCCCTCCCACTTTCCCTACCCCTTTGGACCTTTTCTTCCTGTTTCCCATTAGCAATTATTCATTTTAATCATTATTTACACTTTCCGTTTCTCACACCAGAGAAACTATTCAGTATTTTCATATGTGTGCCCTATTTATTTCACTTAAAAGTATGGCCTCAATATGGATCCATTTAGCTATAAATGTCTCTAGTTTCTCATTCATTATGCCTGAGTAGTACTCCATTTTATTTAAAAAACACAATTCTTTATCCAGTTTCCAGTTGATGGGCATTTGGGCTGTTTCCAAGCTTTCGCTATTACAAACTGTGCCGCTATAAACATGGGTGCACATATATTGCTGTGATATGATTTTTAAAAATTCTTTTGGGACGATACCCAGCAGGGGAATAGCTGGGTCAAATGGGACTTCCAGTCCTAGTTCTTTGAGGTATCTCCATACTGATTTCCACAACGGGTTGCACCAGTCTGCAACCCCACCAACAATGGAGAAGGGTTCCTTTCTCCCATAACCCCGCCACCATTTGTTGTTCGTTGATTTCTTGATAGCAGCCATTCTTTCAGGGGTGAGGTGGAATCTCAGTATTGTTTTCATTTGCATCTCTCCAATGACCAGTGATGTCGAACATTTTTTCATTTTCATTGCTGCTTTTACTTCCTTGTCTGAGAAATGTCTGTTCATTTCAGATGCCCATTTTGAATTGGGTCTTTAAATGTGGGGGGTCTGATTTTTTAAAGTTCTTTGTATATTCTAGGTAGTAGTTCTTTGTCTGAGGTACTGCTGCTAAAAAATTTTTCCAATGTTGTAGGTTGTCTCTTAGCTCTGTTGGTGGTTTCTCTTGCAATGCAGAAAGTTTTTAATGAGATCCTAATTGCTGATTCTTTGTGCTAGTACCCGTGCTACTGAGATTTTGTTCAAAAAGTCTTTTCCTATGCGAATGTCCGTCCTCAAGACTTTTCTACATGTATCGTCAAGACCTCTAATTTATCTTCCAGCAAGTTCAGTGTTTCTGTTTTAATATTTAGATCTTTAATCCACTTCAATCTTAGTTTAGTGCATGGTGATAGATATGGGTCTAGTTTTAATCTTTGGCAGGTTGAAATCCAGTTTTTCCAACGCCATTTATTAAAGAGGCTATCTTGGGGGCGGTGGCGCCGGCGGCGAGGACTGGCACGCTGAGGAGTCCCGCTCCGGGAGCTGAGAGCGTCGGGGAGCGAAGTGCGGAGCCGGCCCCGGCCCCCTGGCACGGCCCAGCCCGGGAGTCCGAGGCGCCGGCGGCGGCCCCCCATGGAGTTCACTTGAGCCGCGCACGGGGGCAAAGGCAGGAGGCCGCGAGCGGAGCGCGGGCCGGAGCCCAGCCAGCCTGGGCGCCCGCCCGCGAGCTCTGGCCAGGAGGTGCCCGCGCCGCGCGCCGGCGGGATCGGCGCAGAAGACTCTGAGCGGCTCCCGACGCGGCGACGGTGACGGCGGCGGACCCGGGACCAGGGGGCCCGCGGCGCTGCTGGAGAGGCCTGACCCGCTGTCGGGGAGCCCGCGGCGGCCGCCAGGGAGAAGCCACTGCCGCCGCCGCCGCCGCCGCCTCGCGCCCTCCTCCGCCTCCTCCCTCCGCACACGGTCTCCTTTGTCCCATCGCCGCCGCCCCCTCGCTTTTAGCTCCGCGCGCCGGGGCGGCGGCTCGGGCCGCTGCTCTCCGCCTCGCCCGCCGGCCCGGACGCCCCTCGTCAGCCCCCGAAGCCCGGCCCGGCCCGGCCCTGCCCTGCGCGCAGGAGCCCGGGGAGGCAGCGGGCGAGCGCGTTCCCCGCCGGGACCAGGACCGGGACCGGAGCTGGAGGCGTGCCGCGCGGGCTCCGCCGCCCCGACACTGCTGCCCGGTTCGGATCTGGTTCGCTGGCTCCGCTTTCAGACTTTGGCGAGGGAGCGGCAGAGACGCGCGGACGGAGCCGGGTTAGAGTTGGGCGTTTTCTCTGCGTGAGCTTTTGGTGATTTCCCTCCCGGTCTCTTGACGATCAAGCGTCGGGAGCCCTGGACCCAAACCATGAACTCGGGGCTGACAGCACCGCCGAACCCTTTGCGACCAGGTAATGCAGCTCGGGGGCCTCGGCTCGTCGCTGGCGGTCGGAGGGAGGCGGCCTGGTCGGGGTCTTTTGTTGAGGAGGCCAGGCCCGCGGGCTGGGGCGGCCGGGCGGACTGACGAACTGACAGCCCTGGCCTGGCGCCCGAGCCCCTCCGCCTTCACTCCCGGCCCCCGCCCCGCCCCGCCCCGCCCCGTCCCGTCCCGCCCCGTCCCGTCGCCCGCTTTGGACTTTCCTCGCTCTGCCGCCGGGGCTCGGCCAGGAGCGGCGGCGCGGGGCCAGAAGGGCCGGGGGCCGCGGCCGAGCTCCCCTCGGGGAGGAGCCCGGGCTCCCCCGACCCGGCCCGGCGCCCCCGGCGCTGCCCGTTCGGGGCCTGGATTCCCGAGCCAGGTAGTGCGTGGCCCGCGCCTGCACGCGGAGCCCGGGGAAGCGAAAAGGACCGCCGGGCTCACCCTCGGGTTGGCCGTGGGTGAAGAAACTCGCGCTTAAGTATCCGAGAGGTTTCCCTTCGCTCCTTCGAAAGTCGCTCTCCCTGCGGATGTGTGTGCGGGGTGCGGCCCCGGCCGATCCTCCGGGTCCCCCCGCGGTGCACCGAAGGCTTTTATTCGTTTTCTCGTTCTCCTTCCCTGTTCCGATCTGGTTGACTCAACTTTTCCTTAAAACCAAGTACGGCTTCTAGTAATTTTTACTATGAAGAAAAAAAAAATCACCCCCTTTCTCCCACATAACAAACCCCAAAGAGACCTCTGTTTTTCTGTTTGGGGGGTTCAGCCTCTTTGTACCCTTAACCCCCGCCCCCCCCCCCCAAACCGAGCGAGGGAGAAAGGAACGAAATGGCGAGTGAAACCTTGAAGTCCGTGGAGTGGAAAGGTACCCGTAGTTGGAGAGAAGGAAGACTCCACTCGCCTGCTGGTCGCGGCGTCTCTAGGTGCTTAGTGGTTCTGATTTCAAAAAGAAAGAACGAAAGAAAGAGAAAAACAGGCCGGGAAAATGATCGTGGTAATGGAGGAAAATGCAGTCATTTCTAAAAGTGAGGAAAATGAAAATGTGCCCACGAGTAAGACTCAAGGAGCCCAAATGATTTGTAGGAATGCTTTTCGAGTGTTAAGTGGAAGGGAAGTTCGCTGAAGAAAGACGAAGGATATTCCTGTGTTTCTCACTTAAGACTTTGGCTCAGAAGCTGTTTTTTTCTGACTTTGTAGAACACAGGTTGGCCACGGTTCTAACTGCCAGCATGGGAGGAAGAGGGATCCAGAAACCTTTTGTGATTACCAAGAGTCCTGTTGCAATCATCATCTTTTGGATGGTTTTCCACGGAGGCCTTTTTTCCATTCTTGCTTTTTTTTTTTTTTTTTTGTACCAGGAATCGAACTTGGGTCTTTGCGCTTGCGAGGCAGGCGGCGGAACCACTGAGCTAAATCCCGGGAGGCCTTTTGGAGTCACCTCTTTGCCCAGTTAGGAGAGGCATCATTTAGAGCTTCCTGACATGTATCAGGGATTTAAAGGCCTTTGTTAGATTGCACACTCTCCTAAGCCTTTCTGAATAACATATCAGGCTTATTTCCTTAATAATTTACTGGTTGGTATCACAATAACCATCAAGTTTAGTTCAGACCAGAGGATCACGGAGTGGTTTGCATAGTGCAGTGGAGCTCACAAAAGGTGCAGGTCTGAACCGAAGGAGGACCCAGGAGGGCCTGGACTGAAACCCACAGGGCCTGCTCCCTGCATGCATCCTTTTGGCTGGAACACCTAGTGCAAAGGAAGACTCACTCTTTGGGGGCCCAGTTAGACTCATTTTAATATGTAACCCCAAATCTTTCAAGGGTTTTTTCAGTTTGTTAAAACAATTTAATAAACGGGATTTTGTCTTTAAAAAAAAAAGAGGCTATCTTTCCTCCAGTGAGGATGGTTGGCTCCTTTGTCAAAGATGAGGTGGCTGGGCCGGCGATTTAGCTCAGTGGTTCCGCTACTTGCCTTGAAAGTGCAAGGACCCAAGTTCGATCCCCAGTACCAAAAAAAAAAAAAAAAAAAAAAAAAAGATGAGGTGGCTGAGTATGTCTGCAGTTGTTTCTGGATCTTCTATTCCACTGATCCTCAGGTCTGTTTCTTTGCCAGTACCATCCTGTTTTTATCACAGTAGCTTTGTAGTATAGTTTCAAGTTGGAGATTGTGATACCCGCCTCACCATGTCTCTTGCCTAGAATTGTTTTTGCTGTTCTAGGTCTCTTCTGGTTCCAAATGAATTTTTGGATTGTTTTCTCTATTTCTGTGAAACGTGTTGTTGGAATTTCAATCGGCATTGCAGTAAATCTATATAGCAGTTTTGGAAGATGGCCATTTTCACTATATTGGTTCTTCCTACCCAGGAGCAAGGGATGTCTTTCCATTTTCTTCTATCCTCTTCGATCTCCTTCTTCAGAGTGCTGCAGGTTTCAGTGTAAAGATCTTTTGTGTCCTTTGTTAGACTGATTCCAAGATATTTCTTTTTTTTTTTTTTGCATGCTTTTGTGAAAGGAATTGTTTCCCTAATTTCTATCTCAGTGAGTCTGTTATTTGTGTACAAGAAGGCTTTTTTGTGAGTGTTGACCTTGTATCCAGCTACTCTACTGAATCTGTCAATTGAGTCTAGAAGTCTTTTGGCAGAGTTTTTTGGGTCTTCTATGTAGAGTATCACATCATCAGCAAATAATGACAGTTTAACTTCTTCCTTTCCTATCTTTACTCCTTCTATTTCTTTCTTTTGTCTAATTGCTGTGGCTAATGTTTCCAGAAGTGTATTCAACAGGAGTGGTGATAGCGGACATCCTTGTATTGTTCCTGATTTTACCGTGCAGGTTTTCAGTTTTTGACCATTTAGTATGACGTTGGCTGTTGGTTTTTCATCTATAGCCTTAATCAGGTTGAGATAAAGACCTTCTATTCCAATTTTCTATAGGGTTTTTATCATGGATGGGTGTTGGATTTTGTCGAATGCTTTTTCTGCATCAATTGAGATGATCATATGGTTTTTGTCCTTGATTCTGTTAATGTAGTGTGTTACATTTATTGATTTACCTATGTTGAACCATCCTTGCATCCTTGGGATAAATCCAACTTGGTCAGGGTATATGATCCTCTTGATGACCCTCTGTATTCTGTTTACCAGCATCTTGTTGAGGATTTTTGCATCTGTGTTCATTAGGGAGGTTGGCCTGTAGTTCTCTTTTTGGGTTGGCTCTTTCCCTGGTTTTGGAATCAAAGTAAGAGTTGCTTCCAGGAATGAATCTGGATGTATTGCTTTCCTTTCAATTTCATTGAAGAGTTTAAAGAGTAATGGCGATAGTTCTTCTCTAAATCTCTTGTAGAATTCAGCAGTGAAGCCATCCAGTCCTGGGCTTTTCTGTGTTGGTAAATTTTTAATTACGTTTTCAATTTCACTGATTGTAATTGGAGTGTTTAGAATTTCTATGTCTTCTTCATTTAACTTTGGCAATTCACATGTATCTAGGAATCTGTCCATTTCCTCTGTGTTTTCCATTTTATTAAGAGTATAGGTTCTCAAACTAGGTATTGATGATCTTCTGGATTTCTGCTGGATCTGTTGTGACTGCACCTGTTTCGTTCTTAATTGCATGGATTTGAACCTTTTCTTTGCTTTTTTTGATAAGGTTGGCTAAGGGTTTATCGATTTTATTTATTCTTTTGAAAAACCAACTCTTCAATTCATTGATTTTTTTGTATCATTCTCTTCATCTACATTGCATTGATTTATGCTATGATCTTTATAATTTCTTCTCTTGTACAAGCTTTGGGTTTGTTTTGCTCTTCTTTTTCTAGGAGCTTGAGGTTCAGCATTATGTTATTTGAACTCTCTCTGTTTTCCGAATAGGGACATTCAGTGCTATGAATTTCCCGCGTAGAACTGCTTTCATTGTATCCCATACATTCCTGTATGTTGTACTGGCATTATCCTTCACTTGGAGAAACTGTCTAATTTCTTCTTTAATTTCCTCTGTGACCCATTGGTTGTTCAGGAGGGTGTTATTCTATTTTCATGTGTTTGTGGGGGTTTTGCAGTTACTTATGCTATTGATCTCCAATTTTATTGCACTATGGTCTGATAATATACAGGGGGAAACTTCAGTTCTTTTGCATTTACTTAAACATGGCCTGTGAGCTAGCATGTGGTCTATTTTGGAGAATGACCCGTGTGCAGCCACAAAGAATGTATCTTATGATTATGTGGGGTGGAATACTCTGTAGACATCTATTAAGTCTATTTGTTCAAAAGCTTGGTTCAGTTCTAGAATTTCGTTGTTGATTTTTTGTCTAGATGATCTGTCTATTTGTGATAGTAGGGTATTGAGGTCCCCCACTACAACTGTATTAGTAGTTATTTGGTTTTCCATGTCCATTAATATTTATTTTGTATAGTTGGGGGCCTTCATATTTGGTGCATATATATTTATGATCGTCATCTCTTCCTCTTGGATTGTTCCCTTCAGAAGGCTGTAGTGACCTTCTTTGTCTCTCTTAATTAGTTTTGGTTTGAAATCTATTTTGTATGCAAATAAGATTGCTACCCCTGGTTTTTTCTGGGTTCCTGTCACATGGAGAACTGTTTTCCATCGTTTTATTTTCAGTCTATGAATGTCTTTGAATTAGATGTGCTTCTTCTGTTCAGCCTATTGTTGGATTTTGCTTAATTCATTCTGCCAGTCTATTTCTTTTAATTTGTGAATGGAGGCCATTAACATTGATGGTTATAATTGATCATTTTTTCTTTTTTTAGTACCGGGGATCCAACTTGGGTTCTTGTGCTTGCGCAGCAGGTGGCAAAACCACTGAGCTAAATCCCTGGCCCCTATAATTGATAAATATTGACTGATCCTTGTCATGATGTTTTCCTGTTGTTGGCTCTTTTACTTTTTATTTTTCCCCATTTCCCTTTAGTTTCTTGCCTTGCTTGGTGGCTTCCCTCTGTTGGGCCTCATGGAGTTGTGACCCTCATCATGTTTTTCTAAGATATTGTTTAGAAATGTTTGGGTTTGTTTTTTTTTTTTGTTGTTGTTGTTTTTTGGTACCGGTTATCAAACTTGGGACCTTGCACTTGAGAGAAAGGCCGCAGAACCACTAAGCTAAATCCTGGGCCCCTAGAATTGTTTGGAGTGCTATTTTGGTGTTCATGAACTATCTCAGGTGTAAGTGGGATTCATCCCAGGGATGCAGGGATGGTTCAACATACACAAATCAATCAATGTAATACAATATATCAATAGAGCCAAGGACAAAAACCATATGATCATCTCAAAAGATGCAGAAAAAGCATTTGACAATATCCAACATGCATTTATGATAAAAACCCTATAAAAAATGGAATAGACAGTCTTGACTTCAATCTGATAAAAGCTATCTATAAAAAAACCAACCGCCAATATCATACTAAATGGTCAAAAACTGAAATCCTTCACACTAAAATCAGGAAGAAGACAAGGATGTCCACTATCACCACTCCTGTTCAATATAGTTTTGGAAACATTAGCTACGGTAATTAGACAAGAGAAAGAAATAAAAGGATTAAAGATAGGAAATGAAGAAGTCAAATTGTCATTATTTACAGATGACATGATACTCTACATAGGAGACCCCAAGAATCTCACCAGAAGCCTTTTAGACTTAATAACCAAATTCAGTAGAGTAGCTGGATACAAGGTCAACACCCAAAAATCAATAGCTTCCTTCTACGCGAACAACAGACTCACTGAGACAGAAATAGGGCAAACAATGCCTTTCACAATAGCACCCAAAAACCTGAAATACCTAGGAATCAACCTAACGAAAGACATCGAAGACCTCTTCTCTGAAAACTATGGCACTCTTGGGGCCGGGGATTTAGCTCAGTAGTTCCGTTGCCTGCCTTGCAAGCATAAGTACTTGAGTTCGATCCCTGGTACCAAAAACCCCCCAAAACTATAGCACTCTGAAAAGAGAGATTGAAGATGATATCAGAAAATGGAAAGACATTCCCTGTTCCTGGCTAGGAAGGATCAACATAGCGAAAATGCTTATACTTCCAAAATTGCTATATAGATTCAGTGTAATCCCCAATGAAATCCCAGCACCATACTTTTTGGACCTGGAGAAAATAATCCAAAAATTCATTTGAAACAAGAAGAGACCCAGAATAGCAAAAGCAATTCTAGGTAACAGAGACATGGCAGGGGGTATCACAGCCCCCAACTTGAAACTATACTACAAAGCTACTGTGATAAAAGCAGCATGGTACTGGCAAAGAAACAGACCTGAGGACCAGTGGAACAGATGAGAAGATGCAGAAACAACTCCAGACACACTCAGTCATCTCAGCTTCGATAAAGGAGCCAAGCACCCTCACTGGAGGAAAGATAGCCTCTTTAATAAGTGGTGCTGGAAAAATTGGGTTTCAACTTGCCCAAGATTAAAACTAGACCTATATCTCTCACCATGCACTAAATAAAATCAAAATGGATTAAAGATCTAAATATTAAAATAGAAACACCGAACTGGCTGGAACAGAGGTTAGGTAGAACCCTTGAAGATATTGGTGTAGGAAAAGATTTTATGAACAAAACCTCAGTTGCCGGTGAACTAGCACAAACAGTCAACAAGTGGGATCTCTTCTTATTAAAGTGCTTCTGCACAGTCAGAGAAACCACCAGCAGTGTGAAGAGACAACCCACAATGTGGGAAAGAATCTTCACCTGCTTTTCCTCAGACAAAGGTCTACTATCTACAATCTATAAAGAACTTAAAATATCAGACCTCCCAAATTTAAAGACCCAGTCCAAAAATGGGCATCTGAAATGAACAGACATTTCTCAGACAAAGAAGTAGAAATAGCAAATAAACATATGAAAAAATGTTCAACATCACTGGTCATTCGAGAGATCCAAATGAAAACAATACTGAGACTCCACTCCATAAAGAATGTCTGCTATCATGAAATCAACCATTAACAAATGCTGGCAGGGCTGTGGGGAAAGAGAAACACTGCTGACTGCTGGTGGGGGTGTAGACTGGTGCAACCACTGTGGAAATCAGTATGGAGATACCTCAAAGAACTAGGACTGGAAGTCCCATTTGACCCAGCTGGGAATCCCTGCTGGGTATCTTTCCCAAAGAATTAAAAGAATCGTGCCACAGTGATATATGTGCAACCATGTTCATAGCAGCACAATTTGTAATAGCTAAAACTTGGAAGCAGCCCAATTGCCCATCAACTGGAGACTGGATAAAGATAATGTGGTTTTTTTTTGATAAAACAGAGTACTACTCAGCCATCAAAAATGAGAAATTAGAGAGATTTATAGCTAAATGGATGCACATTGAGGCGATACTCTTAGGTGAAATAAATAGGACACACATGTGAAATACCGAATAGTTTCTGTAGTGTGAGAAACTGCAAGTGTAACTAAGGACTAAAAGGTATAATAGATAATGTGAAGTAGGAAGAAAAGGGGCAAAGGGGAAGCAGAAGTGGAAGGGATAGGGGAAAGGAAAGAAGGGCATGGAATTAGCATGAGAAAATGAAAAAATGGAAGCAAAGTCTTTGTAAATAGGGTGGGAGGGAGGGGTTGAAGGGGAGGCAGGGGAAGGGGGAAAAATAACCAAGAGAGAATATGTAAAGGTGCAAATTTCCAATGATGAGTGTCATATTGTATACCTAAAATGACCAATAAAATAAAATTTTCTTTCTCGTGGAAGTATCTAATTGCCCCATCGATTTTGAAAGATAATTTTGCAGGGTACAACAGTCTAGGTTGGAAGTTATTTTCATTTAGGACTTGAAATACTTCACTCCAGGCTCTCTTTGACTTGAGGGTTTGTGTTGAGAAGTCTGCTGTGATTCTGATGGCCTTTCCTTTGTATGTGATTTGTTTCTTTTCTATAACTGCTTGTAGGATGTTGTTCTGTTGCATTTCTGGGATCTTGACTATTATATGTCTAGGGGTAGCTTTTTTTTTATCATGGTTAGTTGGAGTTCTATGTGCCTCACTTATCTGTATGTCCAGTTCTCTACCTCTGTCTGGGAAGTTTTGTACTTCTGTGAAGAGTTTTTTTAATGTCATTTGTCCTTTCTCCTGCTTTGTCGTGGACTCCTATCAGTCTTATGTTATTCTTTGCATCATCTAGCAGGTGCTAGATTGATTTCTAATGGTCCCTTACTATTTTGAAGAAATCTCTGTTTTCATGGTCATTAACTGCAATCCTGTCTTCTATATGTGATACTCTATCTTCACATTCCCTTAATCTGCTGTGAATACTTTCAATGGATATCTGTTTGAATCTGTTTTATGGTTTCCATTTCTTTCTTATGCTGGGCATTCATGGCTTCCAGCATGGTTCTGAGCTCATCTGTTTTTTTAAACAGTTTCTGTTCTAGAGCCTGTAATCATGTCTTTCACTCTGCTCACCATCGCTGTAGTTATCTGGGAAATTATTTCTGTTTTGAATTTTTCTAGGGCCTCATTCATCTGTTTTGTTACTTCCTATGCTGTCAGTTCAGGGTGTCCAGATGGTTGTCATATTTTTCCACCTCATTTCCCCCAGAATTTGCCTTTGGTGAGCTGGGGAGTCTGTTTGTGTCCTGCCAAGGTGTCTTCTCATTTTGAATTGTGTTGTTGTTGCTGTTTTTGCTTTAATTCCTGGGCTGATACTCCAATATTTCTTATTTTGAGTACCTTTGTTACTGGTGTTTAGAGCCCCTACCTGCGGAGTGTTTGCTTCTCAGAGATATCTTCCAGGTATAGCTGGACTTTTTAGGCTTTGAATCGCTAATGACTCTTAGGCAATCTCATTTTCAGTATACCAGGGAGGAGAACTGATTAGATCAATCATGACACCTTAGCCCAATAGACGCAATCTGCATCAAACACAGCTTAGAAAATGACGATTTGTGGCAGCGGTTAATCTGTCACCTTTAACCATGCGAGCTAGATCAAAATCTAGGGCCAGCCCAAAATATGTTTGTAGTAAAGTAAACCGTTCAATATGGCAAATTTACCCTTCCAGATAAGGATTTAGCAGGGGTTGGGGAGGGAGGCGTAGAGAGATAGAGGGAGAGGGAAAAGTTAGAGGTGAGGCTAGAGGACACAGGGAGATCCTGCAAATTGTGGGGATCTGTTGAAGACAGGAGGAGACAGAGGGAAAGAACAGAGACAAGGACAGAACAAACTGACAACAATAGGGAAGCTAGACATTGTATTCACCTTTCTATAAAAGTGACAGTCAAGAGGACAGAGAGAGAAAAAAATATTCAGAATGGGACAGCAATAGGAACAAAGAGGGAGAGAAGTATAGAGCCAGAAGTTAAGAGAGAAACGGAAAATACATACATACATACATACATACATATATATATATATATATGTATGTATATAACAAAACAAACAAAAAAAGGCCTCCCTCAGGATATGGTTCTGCTGTCCTGGTAAGCAATGTGGGCAGCAGTGTGTGGGTCCAAGTCGATTAGTCTCAGCAAGCCAGCAGTAGTCTACTGAGATTCGGACCGATTTCTGGCTGCAAGGTCTAAGTTGAGGTCCCTGACCTCCTGCAGGATGAAACTCTGCAAGGTTTTACTGCAGGTTCCAGCTGCCCTCCCTCCATGCGAGTCCGGGTTTCTATGGGAGGTGCTGATCCCACCAACTTACCAACCACGATGGTCCAGTGTGCTTTCATTGAAGAGATTTTCTTCACTTTCCCAGTGGGCTTCAATTTTCATGAAGGAGCATCAGAAAGGCCCTCTCTGTTATTCACTTCTGCTCTGTCTTCTGGGGCTCATAACCATGGCCTTTATGTTCCCCCTGGCGCCTCTGCTGTGCAGATTCAGATGCCCTGCAGTCTCCGGCGGGGCACCGCTTTCTCACCTGGTGGGCAGGCTGCTGGCGTCCGCGCGACCTGGGGTCTCCCTGTAGATATCTTTTAAATCCATTGGTTAAAGGTATGGTTCAGCTGTGATTTTTTTCGTTGTTGAAATTTTTCTGGTTGACTTGACAGATTGTGCAAGTGGGATATTAAAGCCCCCCACTATGATTGTGTTGCTATCTATCTGTCCTTTATGTGGGGTTGTTTTGTTTTATGAAATAGGTTCACTGACATTTGGTGCATATGTATTTACAATTGTTATCTCTTTCTAGTGAATTGTTCCCTTTATCAATACGTATGTAGTGACCTTCTTTGTCTCTTGTGATTGGTTTTGGTTTCAAGCCGGCTTTGTCAAAAATTAGAATAACAACCGCCAGTTTTCAGGCTCTGCTTTCCTGGAGTTCCAACCTTTAACTTTCAATCTATTTGGGTTTTTTGTGGCTGAGGAATGTCTCCTGGAGGCAACATAGTTGTGTATTTTGATCTAATCTATCATTCTATGTATTTCGGGGGGAGAGTTAAGACCACTTATATTGAGTGTTATTGAATGATGTGTCGATACCTGTCATTGTATTTTTTTTTTTTTTTTTTGGTGCCAGGGTTCGAACTCGGGTACTTGCGCTTGCGCAGCAGGCAGCGAAACCACTGAGCTAAATCCCCGGTCCTGTCCTTGTATTTTTTTTTTCTGTGCTGATTCCCTTTTTTCTTTGTTTATTCTCTTGTTAGGCATAGCCTTTCCTTGGGGTTCTTTGGTAACGTTGGCCTCGCTGTCTGTCTGGTATTTTGTTAAGTACTTCGAACAGTGGTGGCTTGGTGGCAATCAATTTCTATAGGTTTGCTGTTTGAACATAGTACAGATATCTTATTTTTGTCTTCTTGATGAACATTTATTTTACTGTAATTCACTACTTCAAGAATGCTGACACTGATGATTTTGTCCCATGTTCTAGGGGATTAATATAGAGTATTTGAATAAGGAATATAGTTATGAGAATTGTTTTTTGGGTATTCATGTATAACATTTCAATACGGCTCCAAATAATTTTATTATAAACCAGATACTTTTCATCATTAAATTTGGTTGGGCCAGCTCAAAATAACAGATTTTCAAATAAATACCTCCCTCTATTTCTTGTCTCTTTTTAATATTCCAGTGGTTAATTGTCTCTGCCCATTCAGGGAAATATTATTTGTCGTAATTTTCAAAGGATGCTGAAGAGACATAACCATTCAAATAATTCTATTTTAAGAAGTGTCATGCTTCTTCTGTTCCTTTGTTCATCCTTACAATTTTTTAATTTGACTTACAAATTTACAAGAAAATTCACATAATGATATATAAAAATTGATTACATCTTGATCAAGGAATTTTCCTGTTGGTATAAATTTTGCTTTATATTCCTAATGTTTTTCAAGACATAATGTTTTGTTCTATTTTAAAGACATATCCACAGTTTTAATTTATTTCTATATGCATTCAGATTTTTCTCACTAGAATTTTAAAATAAATTTTAACATGTCTTTGTGTATGGAAATGCAGAAAATCACCTTCAACATTGTGTTTATACTAGACATTTGGGTGACCTAACTCATTAGCTCTTAACGTCTCTAGGCCTTTGAAGTTTTTAAAAATACATTATGCTATATGCAAAAAAAATCACATTTCTGGCTTTTTCCATTTCAGTCAGTATAATTTTTATGGTTTTTATTGCTTATGACCTATAATTTTGTTCAGTGATAAATGCAGTGGTAATAACTACTTGTATTTTCCTGTTCTGATGCTGTTTCACCAGAGTATTTGGTTTGTTGTAGGTTTTATATTTTGTTATTGACAGATAAGTGTATACCTTTATGGGATACAGTGTGATATTTTGGTATGTTTATACACTGTGTATTGATGATCTCCAGACACTAAGGTTATCCACAATTTCAAATAATCATATTTCATTTTGAGGAGAACATTCAAAATCATCTCTTCTAGTTTTCTGAGTATGTGAAACAATGTTGTTAATTATAATCAGCCTTCGATACAATGGGGTCAAACTTTCCAGAACCTTCTCTGTGCCATTTCTTTGCCCCTGGGTGATCTGAGAACGGTTCAGTCATTGTTTGACAATACCCAGGGAGCTGGGGACAGGCTTCTGTCTGCACTGGAGTCTCACGCCTCCACGTTACATTCGGCACTCAAGCAGTGTTGGAAAAAACAGACTGAGTTCCCTGGCCTGTTTCAGGATGTCCAGGCCCCACTCCTTCTGTGCTCTACACTAGAGGTGCTCAGTCCCTTCTTCCAGCTCCTTCTATGATAAGCACCATTTTTACTACCTACCTGCACACCATCCCGCTACCAGTGTAGACAATCCAAGGTGTTTATATTTAAAGAGATGTTCTCAGATACTTGGTCACCCCCTCAAAATAACGATGGGTATTGTACATGCTATGCTTTATATTGATAGAGAAATATTTCTGGACTACTCAAGATTTTGATACCCACATCAAGAGCACCATGGGTTTTATTGAAGGTTGAAAGAAGATAGCACACATATTAGGTGTGTGAACACGATGCTTTTTATTTAACTGATATACACAACGAATTTCCAAAAGAGTGCTAGAAGTAGCACGTCTGAAGTTACCATTTGAACAGCACCTGTTACATTCAAAACTTGCAGAAGGATTCCACTGAATGTAGGGACAAAATGGGAATATGTACAATATATAAATATTACATACATTGACTTTGAAGAGTCTAGCTTCAGCAAATGAGTAAAGTTGTACAGTTTATACAAACACATACTACAAAGGGGAAGGCCGGGTTTCAGAAGTAAGGTAACAATCGTAGGATTGGAAATGTTGATCTTGAGGTGCTTGTAATATACTTGTAGGATGTAGTAGGAATCTGGTTCTATGCCTTGGAAAATATTTTATGATTGAAGTTATGGGTTGGGGGAATATCATACATGGTAGATAAGCCACATGAGTGGAAAGGGTCAGTCTATAATGGCTAAGAGGAGTGAGCTGCGAAATTGAGAACACAGAGCATAGTAGGTCAGAATGGAAGGGAGCAGGAGAAAAATCAAAGCAAGGAGATTGAAAAGGCCATGTGATGTGACACAAGGCAACGGTCATATGTTATGATATAAGGAGTGAATGGGAAGTTAGGAGGCTGTGAGAACGAAGAACAAAAACTTCTCCCAGGAATGGTACTGCGTTAAAGACATTAAGGTTTAAAAGAAGGTATCAGGGCAAAACTGGTGGAGGAAATGTCTGTCTATGTGAGTTCATTTGGACTTAGGTAACAAATTCTGTACTGGGTAATTTATCAACAACAGACAAGCATTCCTCACAATTCTAGAGAGTAGCAAGTCCACGATTAAGGTACCAGCATATGAGTGTCTACTGTGGACCTTTCCTCACAGATGGAGCCTTCTGTCTCTTGCTGCTCCTATGGAGGTAGGAGGCAACAAGCTCCCTCCAACTTCTGCTGTGGCCAAGACAAGTACGTCTCAGAGGTATTTGGGGGTCTTGAGGCACGTAGGATGGCCACAGCTGTTGTGGTGACAGTGTAGCCATACTTGAGGAGAAGCAGCTGCTTGATTGGCAGTGCTGCACATTTCTGGGAAGTGGGGGGAGCTAAAATGGGGATTGTCCCTGCTCTCCAGAAGTCTCCTGATGTGGTGGCAAACGAGATCATGGGCAGTGAGGTTTGGGGATTTATAGATATCATCAGTGTGCTCTGATCCCTCCTCAGTCTTTGCCCTGGGAGAGCCCAGTCCTCCACCCCTCTTCACAGTGTCAGCCGCAACAGACCAGAGTACCAGGGAAGGACTAAGCAGGTGTCAGGCGTGCAGCAGCAAGCCTGTTCAGGCAGCCACAGGTGGCCAGAAAGTGCTGGGAATAATTTCCCAGGGCCATCCCCAGGGCTTTGAGAGTGAGGTACTCTATGTGACAGCTGTTAGTGACTCCACGCTCCTTCTGGCTGCCAGATGGAGAAGCACCTTAAGGATCAGGCCTCATTATTCCCTAACCCGTCTGGATTAGAAGATTTACCTGGGCCTCACGACCCTCACCAATATTATCATTTGTAACTGTTATACTCTCCATTCCCAAGACTGCACCGCTGACGCAGAAACAGAACAGAGGTGTGAATAGAAGGAAGAGATTTAAGCCCACAGGTTTATGGTACTGAAGTCTAATCTTATTTGTATCCTCTCCTAACTGTCAAGACAATGAAAATTTCTATGTGTTAAAAAAAGCAAAACAAAAATTGTCAAAGAAATTAAAAATATAAATGTAACAAACCCACAGAAATTTCTCCCTAGAGCCTCCAGATGTTGTGTTAATATTGCCATTCTCTCTTCTTAATGTTCCTCTTTCTTTCCTGCTCCCTTTTTTTCCTTAGCCTGGCAAAGGCAAGGTGGAAAGTAAGGCAAGAAAAGCCCTCCTCAATGCCATGTTCCACGTGTTTCGTAAGGTTCTCCAGAGTGGAGAAGACCCTGCAGCAGGCCATGCACCGGAAGCCCCGCTCCAGGCCCTCCAGACCCGGAGGTGTTTTGACGCTGGGCCCTGGCTCCTGAGCCAGAGGCATTGATGCATTCTCAGCCTCTTCCCATCCCTCTTGGACCTCACTGTCCCAGTGAGCCTCGCTGTTAGTTAGGTGCTGTGTATCTGTATGGTCTATGAGGGTGACTCTTGGAGGAATCCCCTCAGGAAAGGTAAGTTTTGCTATGCTTATCCTTTTTGGGGGAGGCTCCAGTTCTCCATCTGTATCCTCGAAGATAGCGACCCCCCTTTTGGTTAGGACACGCATGTAGTACACGTTCATGACTCTTTCCCTTTCAGTACATCCTGAGGTCATCAAGTGGTTATTGGCGAGCTTGGAAGGTCCATGGGAACTTGAAACGGAGGAGTCCTCCTGACACCCCATCAAATCTTGATGCAGAGGCCTCTTGCAGGATGGTACATGTAGACTATATTGAAGTAATTTATTGGTTTCTAGGAAAAATTTCAAAAAGCAGAGGATGAGATGGCCCTGAGAACATCCTTGAGTGAAGGCCTGTGAGATGGGAATGCGTGTATCTGTGATGTTTCAGAGTTCTGTGTGTGGTATATGTGTTATACAAGGTGTGTACTTGGTATAGCTATGTGAAACATGAGTTTGTGGTGTTGCCTGGAGATAAACAGAGATATGTCATATTGTTATAGGCGTACACATCTATATTATATACACACATGCAATACATATTATCCACACACACAAATATATAGATATATACACACATACACATATTCTGGTCGTATCTGGTGAATGTTTCTGGTACTGGTCAAAGCAGATAGTGCTGGGCGTGTGTATATGTATGTGGGACAGTGTTGTGTGGCAGGGCATGTGATTCCTGTATGAGTGGTGAGTGTTGTTAGATGGTGTGACAGTAGCCTTCCATGACAAGGGAAATGTTTATGACCTCAGACCCTGCAGCTCAAAGGAGAGTTGATAACAGGGGAGCAGAAGTGACATTTGGGTAAGAAAATATACATATTGCAGGGCTCATGCGTTTTCTAGTGTTTGGTCTATCAAACATATAGGATTAAAACAGGTTATCCCTTTGAGGAGAAGTAAAGTTCTTTATGGGATTAACATGTAAAGTGGTGAATCTGAGAATAACTGTGTGTAGGAATAAGAGTGCAAGGGTGTACCCATGTGATGCTACTAGGGAATGGGAGGGGAAAGAGAGAGAGAAGAGTATCTGCCAAAGAGAAAGGTCAAATGAAAGAGAAATAGGCCCATAATGTAGCGTAAAGAAGTGTGACACATGTGACACGTGAGTGTGTGAAGTTGAATTTACCCCGCTCTGAAGGGAAGGTGCTGATCCCATCCCCTACACATCTCAGCGTGGTCCACTGCCTCAGCCACTATTGCCTGGGTGTTCTCAGGGAAATGTGTGCTGAGGAGCTTTGTCATATGCTTCGAGGCTTATTTCCTATTCGTCCCTCCCAGAGGCCTCAATCTTAGTCCTCTGCCCTAAGGCCCCCTCCTGTATGTGAAGGAAGAGTGAAGTGAGGCACAGCAGCTCAGCTGTGCCTCTTGTCCAAGCTCAGATCCCCTTTGCATCGGCCTCTCTATTCTCTGCACCTCCTAGACAGTCACAACCTCAAATGAAAGATTTGGTCAAGTGTTCAGTTTGGAGAAATAAATATTCATGATCTCACTATGCCACTGTTCCTGTTGCCACTGAGAACCAAGTTCGCCTCCCTTTATTTAACTGTTTAGAGTATCAAGATCTCTCATCAGAAATCTCACATTAGACCAATTAGTGTCTTACATGGGTACAACGCAAACATTGCAGTGACATGGTGTGTGTTGACTGCAGTGTGTGTATGAGATAATCGCATGTTGGTTAAAATTAAATTAGGCTTTACAGTGTGACTGATTTGATGGCTACAAATCTGAGTACGGAATAAATTTTGCTTGAAAGGGAATGACACTGGGGTGTGTCTGTGTTAGTTTGACACATATCTGTGGGTTGACTGAATGCCCTCTGCTTATGGATTTGTGTGTGAGTGCTAGAGTATTGTTCGCCGTTGTTTAGAAATACAATGTAATGAGTGAAAATCTTCTCTTTGAAACTAGAGCCATTAGTGTATGTGCAATCCAAAGAAATAATCAAGGATTATGAGTATGCAAAAATCAAGGTATATAGGAAAAAGAAATCATGAGTTTTGAAAATGCAGAACTGTGGGAGGATAAAAAAAATGAGGGTACCAAGAAGACTATAAAAAACCAAGTGGGCATTTATGTGTTTGCCTTAGAAAATAAAATGAAGGACTGAGTTCAAATTGGTTGATACAAAAATCTTATACTTTCGCTCAACAAAAATGTCTTAATATAGCAAAATATAGGCAAGAGAATGTTGAAAACATCCCTTTATTCTCTCCACAGAAAGCAACTCTAGTGGCCAGGCAAAGTATAATCAGTCAATATATTTTTCTTCAAACAAAAAAATATATGCAATAATGAGAATATAAAAACGGAAATCATGCTACATGCCCAGTGCTCCTGGATATAAGAATGCATGAAGGGACAGAGAGAGAAGGTATGTATTTTGCACTTTCATTTATACAAAGTTTAATACACAAAATGAGAGTGAGATCATCTAGAAGTTAGAGTAATAATTACTGTTTGCAAAGTTGGGACAAAAACTGAGAGTACAGAACTCATGTGCCTGTGGAAGATGAGAAGGAAGGGAGAGAGGAGTGTAGACAGTGCAGATGGGTCTGGGAAGGGACCCATGTGTGAATACTGCCTATGGAAATGCATGGATGTGATGTACTTTTGCATTGGGTGTGTCTATAATGTATCTCAAACCCAGGTATTTTGAGGATCCTATGATGTTGGGGTTGTTTTAAGCGGCTAGTGTCTTCACACCTTCGTGGCAGTCTTCCATAGTCTTCCTGATCATGCTAACACACTGTTTTTGTGTCTCTGATCATTTTGTACCCCCTCGGCCAATCTCCCACCATTTCCTTAGCAGAAACCCATCCGCCAGTGATCCTGGACTTACTCCAGGCTTCTTAGGTGTTTTCCCTTTGGTATTGACTACTTCCGCTTCTGGTTATTTTCTGTTTCTTTCTGACTAAATTGCCTGTATCAACTGATGGTCAGAAGCATTCGAGTAAAATCTGGGATGTGCCTAACTAACTTTTGGACCCTGTTCAATAGTCCCTCCATACCTGCACCACGAAATTTGTCTTCGTGGGAGAGGTGCTCTGAAGCTCTGTAAGAAATATCCCTCACTTTGTAGTGTTGAGTTGGAGCCAGTACCTCATCTTCACCCTGAAGATCAGCTTGCATAGTCACCTCTCCTGTGAAAGTAAATCATGATGAAGAGATATGGTCCCGGTTTGGTGTTCATGTGTATTGATTTATTCTTAAGCAAATAATATGAGTCTATCCTTTGGCATTTTCGGTGAACATATATTGCCTCCATCTGTTTTCATAAATAATATGGTTCCTATTAGTAAACATTTTTAAACGTGGAATAATCTTTATCTTGTCACTACATTGCAAATCACCACATTTGCCCAACCTGTGGGTGGCACAGAGCCTCCTTGCTTCTGCCTTTCCACGTAGACTATGACAACATGCTTTCTGAACTGCCTTGTACTTAGCTCTGCTCACGGGATAACATTTGCTACAAGGGAAAATGAATACAAGTGTCGTGTGCCACTTCTATAGCCATACAGACCTCTGCATCTATCCACGCACTTGCCCTTTCCAGTTGACCGGGATGTTGGTAATCCAGTGTTCCTTTGAAAGCCATATGTGGATGACAGTAATTTTTAGACTCACCCTATGCATTAGCTCCGGAAAGACAACTGCTCTATTTCCTTGAACATACACAAGTAAGAAGTAGATTCTGTGTGTACTAGTTACTGTAGCTTGACCTCATCTAGTGAAGTCAAGTTGTACTGTGTTTTTAAGGGGAACATAATTTCATTTGGTCTATAGTATGTGGACAGTTGTGGTGGATGTTAGTATTTACCTTTCTTTGACCTATTTTTTGCCTTGTGTGTGTGTGTGTGTGTGTGTGTGCCTATCTGTGTGTCTGTTTGTATATGAATACATGTGAGTATGTGCTTTACATATTTTATAGTTTATAATTTATAACATTTTTATTATGTGCTAATGTTAATGAAGGTAAAAAGGACAAGTTTACCCCTGTACAAAGGATTATTAGAAAATGCAGAAGCTCAAAATATTTTTAGGAAAGATCAGACTGTTCTTAGGAATATGAGCCACTCCTTTGAATTTTGGAGTCAGCTCCAGTCTTCCTGCTCACATCAGTGAACAACAGCTGTCCATCACCGGACTTACTTGTTTCCTGTTAACCTCCAAGGCAACATCAACTGTTTAATTTCTAATTTTTCTGTAAGCCAAATCTTATCTCCTTAATTCACCATTCATAGCTAATTCATGTATGGCTGTGTGGGTGTGCATGTGTGTTTGTGTGTGTCCTGATTCTTCTTACATTTCACATAGGAGTCATACAGACATATCTCCAAATTTTTTTTACTTTTGCTTAAATAAATAAATAATGACTTTTTAAATGCTTCTTTCAGTTCCATGAACCAGTTTCTTCATCAAAATGAAGAAAGTACTCAGAAATCGTTACTTCGTTTACACTCCCAATATCCTCAGGAGGAAGTCAAATGACAGAAAATCCATTCTTCAAAGAAAAAAAGTTGTCTGGACTGTGTATGTGACAGTGTAAACTAGAGTGATTCTGAATAGACTGACCCTTCTGCCACAGAGATAAAACCTGGATCACCCGAACCTTCTCTTTACCCTCAGACTACCTGAGCCCTTGGAAAGACAAAAATCTTCCCTCATTCAGCCACTTCTCTCTCTCTTCTTCACTCCTACACCACAAACTACAAATCCTTTCTTCTCCCTCATTTCAAAGACAAGTCCTCATTCCCTCCTTAGAGAATATACTAACATGTACCTCTTGACATCTTTGGAGGTTGAGGTGAGAGTCTGCTTTCTAGATGTTTTCTCTTCTGTTTATGGTTCATGATTTCACTCTCTGGAGAATCGCTGAAATCAGGTAAATTTCTCTCTGATATATCTCTCACAGTGTTAGTCAAGGATGATAAAGAATGAAATTTGTGTAGCCAAACCAAAAAGTACCACGAGAAGCTATGTGTTGACCAGATCACTGTGTGGAGCAGTGATCAGTTGGGCACCACAGTTGATGTTGATATCAGTTATCACTAAGGCCTGGGCAGTGTTCTGTGACCCCTCCCTCGATGACATCACTAGAGTTCCAGGACCCAGGAAGTAGTCGCAGCACTGCAGGATTGCTAATATCCTTTGCCTATGTAGATGGACGCCTTTTATCTAGTGGAAATTTCTGTCACTGACCTCAATCTCCATATCTTGGCCTTCATATCCAAACTGTAGATAGACAATATTGATTAAACAAGGAAATCCTTTTATGTGCCTGGGGATATTTCATTAATCAATGTCCCCAGTGGTGAGGATATGGCAGGAGCAGAGAGGATTAGGCTTAGCACTATGCTTGTCTCATAGAAAATAGTAAATTTATACCTAAATAGTATTCTTTAAATTAGGTAGATACACGTGTGAGGTGCGTACTATAATATAGGTGTAGATGTGAGAGTGTCTCATAAATCCACACAATTCTCGTAATGATTGGATCTCTCATGTGCCTGCACAAGCACACCCATCACCTTTGACACTCTTCTTCATTACTTCCCCACGGGGTGGGTGAGACACAGCCCTTGGCTTCACAAGACTGGCTCTTTGTAGACTTTCAAAGGAGTTTCTTTTGGTTTTGGGGGCGTTTTTTTGGTACCGGGGATCGGACTCGGGTCCTTGCCGCCTGGGAGGCAGGTGGCGAAACCACTGAGCTAAATCCCCAGCCCCATCAATGGAGTTTTTAATCTCTTGCAAATCTGTTTGCGTCTGTTTTGTGGATTCCATTTGTTTCCTATGTGTGTTGGGATTCCATCATGTTCCTGAGCTCCTCTCTAGGTTTATGAATCATGTCTTGTACTATGAGCACAATCCCTGCTGTTATCTGAGAAAATATTTCTGATTTCATTTTTTCCCAGATCCTCTTTTGTTGCCAGTTCAGGGAGTCTGGGTGATTGAGTATCAGAGTGTTCCATCTGGTTTCCCTTTGGGGTTGCTGTAGGTGGTCTGGAAGTCTGGTTTTGAGACTTGTTTACATGGCTTCTCATTTTGATGGGGAGGGGTGTGCTGCTGGTGCCCGCTTGGCTCACCTTATCTGTGCTGGCAGGGGTGGTACGGTGGCCCTGAAGCAACCTCTTGTGTGCTGGGAGCGGCTCACCTCCTCTGTGCTGGCAGGGGCCTTTTCAGCACGATTTATTAAAGAGGCTATCTTTCCTCCAGTGAGGGTATTTGGGTCCTTTGTCAAAGATGAGGTGGCTGAGTATGTCTGGAGTTGTTCCTGCATCTTGTAATCTCTTCCACTGATCCTTAGGTCTGTTTCTTTGCCAGGACCATGCGGTTTATATCACAGTAGCTTTGTAGCATAGTTTCAAGTTGGGGACTGTGATACTCCCTACCTTGTCTTTGTTGCCTAGAATTGTTTTTGCTATTCTGGGTCTCTTCTTGTTCCAAATGAATTTTTGGATTATTTTCTCTAGTTCTGGGTAATATGCTCTTGGAATTTCAAGTGAGATTGCATCCAATCTATCTAGCAGTGTTGGAAGGATGGCCATTTTCACCATATTGGTTCTTCCTACCCAGGAACAAGGGATAGCTTCCCATTTTCTGATATTATCTTTGATCTCTTTTTTCAGAGTTCTGTAGTCTTCAGAGTAGAGGTCTTTTATTTCTTTCATTAGATTGATTGCTAGATATTGCTTTGTTTCTTTTTTGGATGCTATTGTGAAAGGAGTTGTTTCTCCAGTTCCTCTCTCAGCGAGTCTGTTGTTCGTGTATAGGAAGGCTATTGACTTTTGTGTGTTGACCTTGTGTCCAGCTACTCTACTGAATTTGGTTATTAAGTCTAGAAGACTTTTGGTGGAGTTCTTGGAGTCTTGTATATAGTGTATCGGGTCATCTGCAAACAATGCCAATTTAACTTTTTTGTTTTGTGTCTCAATTCCTTTTATTTCTTTCTCTTGTCTAATTGCTGTGGCTAATGTTTCCAAAACTATATTGAAGTAGTGATAGTGGACATCCTTGTTTTGTTCCTGATTTTAGTGTGAAGGATTCCAGTTGTAGACCCTTTAGTATGATGTTAGCTATTGGTTTTTCATATATGGCTTTTATCAGGTTGAGATGGAGACCATGTATTCCAGTTTTCTGTAGGGTTTTTATTAGGGATGGTCACTGGATTTTGTCGAATGCTTTTTCTGCATCTGTTGGGAGGATCAGATGGATTTTGTCCTTGGCCTTATTGACATAGTGTATTACATTTATTGATTTGCATATGTCGAACCATCCCAGCATCCCTGGGATGAATCCCACTTGGTCAGGGTGTATGATTTTCTGATGATCTTCTGCATTCTGTTTGGCAGTATCTTATTGAGGATTTTTGCATCTATGTTCATTAGTGAGATTAGCCGATAGTTCTCTTTTTTGTTGGGTCTTTCTCTGCTTTGGGGATCAAGGTGTTGCTTCCTTCTAGGAATGAATTTGGGAGTATTGCATCCCTTTCCATTTCATTGAAGAGTTGAAACAGTAGTGGCAATAGTTCTTCTCTAAATGTCGTGTGGAAGTCAGCAGTGAAGCCACTGGGACCTAGGCCTTTCTTCATTAGTAAGTTTTTAATTACCTTGTCAGTTTTGTTGATTGACATTGGGTTGTTTAGAATTTTTAGGTCTTCTTCATTCAACTTTGGTGACTCCTATGTATCTAGAAATCTGTCCATTTCTTCTCTTTTCCATCTTATTGGTGTCTAAGTTCTCAGAGTAGGTATTGATGATCCTCTGGATTGCTGCTGGGTCCATTGTAATTTCACCATGTTGATTCCTAAATGCATGGATTTGGGTCTTTTCTTTCCTTTTTTGCTAAGGTTTGCTAAGGGTTTGTCGATTTTGTTTACTCTTTCGAAGAACCAACTCTTTGCTTCATTGATTTTTTTGGATCGTACTCTTAGTCTCCATTGCATTGATTTCTGCTCTGATCTTTATAATTTCCTTCCTTGTATGAGCTTTGGGTTTGCCCTGCTCTTCTTTTTGTAGAAGCTTGAGGTTCAGCATCAGGTTGTTTGAGCTCATTCTGGTTTCCTAATATGAGTATTCACTGCTATGAATTTCCCTCATAAGACTACTTTCATTGTGTCCCATAGATTCTGATATGTTGTATTGGGATTGTCATTTAATTGTAGAAACTGTCTGATTTCGTATTGGCATTGTCATTTAATTGTAGAAACTGCCTGATTTCTTCTTCAATTTCCTCTGTGACCCGTTGGTTATTCAGAAGTGTGTTGTTCAATTTTCATTTGTTTATGAACTTCTTGTGGTTTCTTTTGGTATTGATCCCCAGTTTCATCACACTGTGGTCTGATAATACACAGGGGATAACTTCAATTCCTTTGAATGTACTTAAACTTGTTCAATGAGCTAGTATGTGGTCTACTTTTGAGAATAACCCATGTGCAGCCAAAAAGAATGTATACTGTGATTTTGTGGGGTGGAGCACCTTGTAAACATCTCTTAAGTTCATTTGTTCAAGAGTTTGATTGAGTTCTAGTATTTTGTTGTTTATTTATTTGTCCAGTTGATGTATCTATTTGTGACAGTGGGGTATTTAGGTCCCCCACTACTAATGTATTAGTGCTTATTTGATTTTTCATGTCCTTTAGTATTTGTTTCATATAGTTGGGCGCGCTAGTGTTTGTTACATATATATTTATGATTGTCATCTTCTCCTCTTGGATTGTTTACTTTATAAGGATGTAGTGGCCTTCTTTGTCTGTCTTAATCGGTGTTGGTTTGAAATCCATTCGATCTGCAAAGAGGATAGCTATTCCTGATTTTTATGAGAGGGGAGGTTCCTGTCACATAGAGAATTGTTTTCCACCCTTTAACTTTCAGTCTATGAGTTTTGTTTCGAATTGAATGTGTTTCTTGTATGCAGCATATTGTTGAATCTTGCTTCTTGACCTATTCTGCCAGTCTAATTCTTTTGATTGGTGAATTGAGACCATTAACATTGATGGTTATAGTTGATATGTATTGACTGATCCTTGTCATGACTTTTCTTTTTCTTGGATTCTCCCCCTTTGCCTTGAATTTCTTGTCCTGTCCAGTGGATTCATTCTTCTGGGCTTCCTGGGACTGTGATCATCATTTTCTTTTCCTAGGATATTGTGTAAAAGTTTTTGGAGTGCCGGTTTGGTATTCATAAATTTCCTTGGGTGCTTTTTGTCATGAAAGTATCTTATTTCTCCATCAATTTTAAAAGATCGTTTTACAGGGTACATCAATCTGGGTTGGAGTTTGTTTTCTTTTAGGGCTGGAAATACTTTACTCCAGGATCTTCTTGATTTGAGAGTTTGTGTTGAGAAGTCTGCTGGGCTTTCCTTTGTATGTGATTTGTTTCTTTTCTCTAACTCCCTTGTGGGATTTTGTTCTTCTATTCGGTTTCTGGAATCTTAACTATTGTATGCTTAGGTGTAGTTTTTTTGTCTGTGTATGTACCATGGATCAAACTCAAGACCTTGTGCTGGCAAGGCAGGGGCTGGAATCACTGTAGATTTTTTTTTTGATTATGGCTTCTTGGAGTCACATATGCCTCACTTATCTGTATCTCTTCCCCTGCTTGGGAAATTTTCTGCCATTACTTCTGTGAACAATTTTTTTATATCATTTGCAGTCTCTCCCATTTCTTCATTGACTCCAGTCACTCTTATGTTATTCATCTTTGCATTGTCTAACAGCTGCTGAATTGATTTTTCATGGTCCTTTACCATTTTTAAGAAATTTTTCTTTTCCTGGTCACTAAATGCAATCCTGTTTTCTATATCTGATATTCTGCCCTCACATTGGCTCATTCTGCTGCATAAACTATCAGTGGAGTTTTTAATCTCCTGGATATATGTTTGCATCTGTTTTATAGATTCCATTTGTTTTCTATTCTGGGATTCCATCATGTTCCTCAGCTCCTCTATTTTTTTTTAATCTGTATCTGCTCTAGAATTATGAATCATTTCTTGCACTATGGACACAAACTCTGTTGTTAACTGAGGAAATATTTCTGATTTCATTTTTTCCAGATCCTCTTTCATTGCCAGTTCAGGAAGTCCAGGTGGTTGAGTATCATCAGATCGCTCTATCTCATTTCCCTTTGGGGTTGTCTTAGGTGATCAGGAAGTCTGGTTTTGAGACTTCTTTTCGTGTCTTCTCATTTCAAAAGATACAGCCCGCTGTGCCTTTGTTGAGGAGACTTTTTGCTTGCCCAGTGCTGTTCAATTCTCAGCAAGCCACTGAGAGGCCTTTTGTCTGCTGCTCACCACTGTGCAAATTTCAATGCTATCTGGTCTGGCCTCTGGCTGTTGCTTGGCCACCTGCATAGCTCTTTTCCAGGCAGGCCTTTGACTGGAGCCTGTGGGCCCAAGCTGCTGCTGTCTGGGCAGGGGCCTGGCTAGGACCTGCTCATACGTGCTCAGCTCTGGTCCATGCAGGCTTCTCGCTGGGATCTGAGCGCACTTACCGATGGAACCTGGGTTGGCCTCTAGCTGTTGCTTGTGTGCCTGTCAGTCACAGATTTTCTGAAGAACTGATTCTAGGAAAATAATATCTACATAATGTGTTTATCACTATATATAACATTTTAAAAACATGATTAAATCTTTATTGACTAAGTCAGTAGCATTTAGTATTTAGCTTGCATGTAAATCACTTGTGAAGTTTGTAAACATTTGGATTCTCAGATTCAAACCCAAGACATTTTACTGTGAGCATTGAAAACATTCATTCCAGTTTCAAGGGGCTGGAACAACACAGGCATAGGTTTGCCTGTCAGTTACACTCTTAATGAGCTGCATGACTCTGACCAAGTTGTACCTTATCTGAGCCAACATTTCCTCTGTCATCAAATTGGGGTAAAGGTAGCCATTAGGGGACTTGTTAGGATGGAAAGGACAATGCATAATTGTTAAGAAAACTTGACTTATGAAAACAATAAATCCAAAACCATGAACATGTATCAAAAATGAATTTACTAGTGTAGAAATTTGGAGACCAGGTACATAATATTTTGTAAAATAATTGTTGCTTTCTAAAATGATGTTTTATCTTCATTTCAGGAATAAGTAACTACAAACATTGTGGCACCTTCCTTTCTGCTGACTTCTGCTCTTCAGATTTTCCTACTTCCATCTTACTCATCAAAGATGACAGAATCACCAAAATTCTAAGACTGGTTCACTAAAAAAATTATTTTCATTATTTCACACAGATGACAAAGCAACGGTAAACAACGTTCTATAAATACTTCTTGGTTGATGGTTTTGGAACCATGCCCTTTAGAAAAAGCTAAACTTACTGAAATATGTGTAAACCACTGTGTGATTGGCAGAGGTGACGGAGGGCTGATGTAGAAAGTGTGGTGGGAATGGCTTCAGCAAGCAGTAAAGAGTACATGGTGATGCTTACAAAATTTATCAAAGCCAAATAAACCTATATTTATGTTAAGAGTCCCAGAGTGTGGTTGCTTGTCTAGAAGCCTGTAGTACAGGAGAGTAGTTGGAGAATGGAAGGAACATTCTTAGAGCTCACTCAGGTCCCTGCTCCTTAACCTGCCCACAGATGTGACTGTTTCCTTACTACTTCCAGGTCACTTAAAAGTTCAATTCCAAGGTCAGGGGTGCACTTGGTACCAGACTCAGTGCAGTTGGTGCAGACCAGTCAGCATCTTTGGTTTGGAAACTCTAAAGAGACAGATTTATAAAAATTGAGGAATTGGTGAGAGAATTTCTGTTCTTACACTTGTCTGTGCCCTGCTTGCCTTGAAGGCTGAATCTGTCTACTTTGTGAGGATTATTTCCTCATCCTCAGATCCCCAGACCTTTCCAGAATGACTGAAAGTGTTTCCTCAAGCAGCCTCTTCTTGCTGCTGTCACTTCTTCCTCTCTTTCCTGTGCCTGACTCCCTATGGGTCTCAGGACAAGCCAGGCCAGGAGACACTTCTGTGGCTTTTTCTGAATCCTGCCTCAAAGGTCAGGGTCCTCAAAGGTCGGGGCTCCCTACAGTAGCCCGCACCCATCTCCTGGTGCCCGTGCAGGCTGCTCCCTACTCCAAGCCCTGCTAGCCTTGTCCTTACATGTTCTGCCTCTTCACAGAGATGGGCAGGAGGACCGACTCTTACCTGGCACTGTCTATTGGTCTCATAATAGTCACCCACCATTTTACTAAGGGTCAGCTGGGGATCATTGACAAAGAGCAGCAGGTGCTTAAGGGCCTAGGCCAGCGATGGTGAATCTTTCAGAGCTTTCAATGATGCAAGCAGCTCACTGTGGCACAGGTGCCACAGCTTTGCCACCAGTGGCCTATGCCAGCTCTGAGCAAAGACTCAATTTTCATTGAGACCAATGAGCCAGCTCCTTCTGCCCAAAGATACAATCTGAAGAAAGTAGTTGGAGATAGCACGGTTTAGAAGTAAATATTTTAGGATGTGGAGAACTGGCAAGAGGTGGGAGTTTCCTGTTTCACAATTTCCCCCTCTATTTCCTGTTCTGCTTCCATCTGGGTGTGGTCTCTGTCTCCATCTGCAGAAAGTACAGCCAAAGAAACCATCTGCCTCTCACTCTAGCTCTACTCGGAAAGAGATTGTTTTCATCAAGGACAACTTTGAAAATCACCTGGGAGGTGGAACTGGGGGGAGTTTATTACTCCGCTGAGCACTGGGAAGCAAATGCAGTGCGATTGTTCCTCTTGTTGAAAACAGTTTCAGTTTTCCCACTTCTCTAATAGGACAAAATTCAACCTTGCCTTTGAGGTACCTAGAATAGAAAGCCAAAATTCTTTTGGAAATGCAAGCCTTCTTAACATCCCAGGGCATTTTGAAAATCCTTTGGAAGTTGTTTTAGTTTGGTATTTCTTTCCGTAGGACTTTGGTGAAATGCAATGGCCCCAGCCAGAGACGGGGGAGCAGAAAGACAGACTTGGGAGAGGAGGTCAGGGAGGTAGGGTATGGTCAGTGAGCAGGACAGAAAGAGCCCGAGAGCTGGGCAGATGGGGACAGGCCTTGGGCACTCACTGCTGCCAGCATCTTAGGGGTCCAAGCCATATGCACTTCTCTTAGGAGCTCAGCCCTCAGCTTCTGGGAGATGGAAACTGGGGTGATGGCCCCGGAAGTGTTTAAGCACAGCGAGTCCTGTTGACTTGCACGTGCAAGGGGGGTCTTGCATAACCACTCAAGGTGCTCAAGGTGTTTGCAAGAATAGTTCAAGTGCGCACTCACTTGACTGGGGCTGTTGATGGGGAAGTGGTTTCCACAGTGTGAGGAGGTGAAATGCCGGTGTCATCCCAGGACCACACTTAGCTGGTGCTGCAGCTCTTAGTCATAGTTTCCTCTGTCAGAGCAGAAACTTCTCTCCGATTCCACCGCTCTTCTGATTGCACGGATGTCACTGTGCCTTGATGCCACATGTGCTGAGCAACACAATTCAACTGCACGCACACCCACACCCAGGGGATCAGAGCTGGGTTAGCAAAGCCTGGGCCACAGGAGTCTTGAAAGCGTTGCCAGCCTTTCAGGCATCTGCTCTTTCAAGAGAGATTTATCAAGGGTCCCCCACAGCACACTAATCAAAGGACAGAAAGATGTGTTCGATCCTGGTGTGAATGTACATATGGAAACTTAAAATGATCTTGCCTTTGACCAAGAAATTCCATTTGGAAGCATCTGTTTCTTATACAAAGAAATCAAAATATTCATAAAACCACATATCTAATCCTAGCTACTTGGGTGGGAGGAAGGAACTTGCAAGTTTGAGGCCAGCCTGGGCCACGAGGCAAGACCTTGTTCAAAAATAAAAAGGGCTGGGGATGCAGCTCTGTGATAGAGCACCCCTGGTTTCGATGCCCAGTACCAAATAAATAAATCATAAATAAACACCTGGTCTCTGGCACCTTTACAGCAATTTAAAGTTGAATGTAATTTAAATCATCCACAATATGGGGAAGGCTAAGAAAATTGTGGTATCTTCACTAGATTGCCTCTGTGTCAGGGCAGGCTCTCTACTCGTGACTCACTATTCTTGCTTCAGCTTATATGAAGGAGGTGGGTGGTGTTTGTGGTTCTATTCCTCATTACATGTTCGAGAATGGGTGGGTATGTAGCCCCATTTTCTGATGTTTACCCCGACACTAGGAAGAGCTTCTTTACTGTTTAGCCTCAGATATGGGCTATAATCATCTATGGGTCAACAGAATACCTAAGTCAGTATGTTCTTAAAAATAAAGTAACTCAGGAGATTGGAAGACTAGCCATGTCTAACCTATAGAGGGAAAAAGAAGAAATGTTCACCACATACAAAGTGTTATGTACCCTCATATTCTACAAAAGCAACAAAAAAGACAAATGCATTATAGTGAAAACATGTTTTTCCTGCACTAATTCTATTCCACATCCTTTCTGATATCAGAAACTTGCGTATTTTGGAAGCCACCCTTCCCTATAATTTACAGATTTGATGTAAAAGTTACCCAATCTACAGATACAAGTATGTGCTTTGGTTAACTTAAACCAATCAATGAAACTCATCCCCATAACCATAGCATCTGGTTGGGAATTGAATTCCTCAGTCAGCGAAATCTGAAAAACCTAATAATTTTTTCAACATCAACACAGACTCACTCCTTTCTGCAAAAAGTGAACAAAGTTAATGCCACATTCACAGATCCTGGCAGCCATCCCAAGACTCTGACCTGGAAGGCAGATTGGAAAGAGAAGACAACAGCACCTGGGACCCTCTATGGCTGCTGCATCCAGGTTGCCTGTGGACAGAGTCACATCTGTACCCTACGGGCTTGGGGCCACAAGGTTCATTTATTCACGCCTCTTTGAGTTGGGCTTGCCAGTTTTCCTCCTTGAAATTGCCAGCATCCTGAGAAATGCACAGAGCTGGGTCTGTACAGAGATACCTGTACAGAGCGCCAGGCTGTGTTAAAGGCCCCAGGCCCAGGCTACAGTATGGAATGTGTTGAAATGGAAAAGTAGGAGTGTAAGCAAGCAAGGTTTGCTTCTGTCGCTGCCCAATGGAGTCAATGAATTGAGAGACACAGAGATGGAGAAAGAAAAGCCTTTATTAGCAACAAACTGGCCTTCGATAACCATTGTACCAACTGCCCTAGGGTAGTGTTTTTTATAGAGCTTCTCATGGGAAAGGATCTGGGTCCTGGACAAGTAGGCACCTCAGTTTCCCAGTATTCCCCAAAATAGCCTCCTCTGGAATGTGGACTCTGTACATCTCATCTCCTTCGCATAGGTCAACAAGAGTTGTAGTCCAGTGGATCTAAAGACATAAAAATGATCAAACTTTCTGTATTGACTAAAGTGACTTGTGCCTCATTTTTGTTGGGGTCGGCATTCAGTGTTTCTGGAGAATACCCTTGTAGGTGGGACTTTTCCCGTAAATTGGAACTAGGGAGCACTGAAGAAGGGAGGGTTTTGTGAACTTTCACCAACTAACATCTGTGCAGTTATTCTGTAAGTGATAGGGCAGGCAGTAGCCAATAGTAAGATGCAGCCTTACGGAATCTGATTGGAATGTGGCAGCTACCTCTTGCATACTTTAGTAAGGTCCTTTAAGAAAGGTTTTAGGTTACTGTGAAATGGGCTCATGTGAAATCTGTAAAGGAGAAACAATTCAGCTTTGCTGAGAAAGGCCTTTCCGATCTGTTGACTGAGAACCCAGTAACCTGCAGTCATTCAGGAATGTAACTGCAGAAATTTCTACTCTAAGATAAATTTACTGTGAGTAGAGACAGGGAGGTGAGAGACTCAGGAGAGACTCAGGTCCAGTTGGAGCCCTGACTCTCCTACTTTACCCTTTCCTATGAACTAGGTATCTTCGCTCTTTAAAGTAGACAATTAGTGCCTTACCTGTCAGGATTGCAGATTGAACTCAGGGCCTCACCTATGCCAGGCAGGCACTCTACCACTGAGCTACATCCCCAGCCTTCTGAAAATTTGCAACAGTCCCGTTAAGATGCTCAGGGTGAGCTTGAATTTGCAATCTTCCTGCCTCAGCCTCACAAGTAGCAGAGATTAGAGGCCTGCATCACCAAACCCAGCTGTCAGTCAGCTGTTTATGAAGGTTCAAGGAGGATGTGGCTTTGGAACTAGAGTCAGATATTTGTCACCTCCACATGTGGTCCTGCAACACCACAGGGTCGCACCGGGAGGCCTGTGCTGAATGTGCACATTCCCAACCCCAGTCAAAATACAAATACAGTACACAGCGGGACAACCTCTCTGCGGTTGGCTCTCTAGTCCTCGAATGATCAGATTGAATAGATCAGAAGTGCGCTATCTTTAGAAGGGAGTTCCATTGCTAAAGAGGCCACAAGACTGGCCCCCAAACAACTGTTGATTGCTCAACATCTAAAGAAAACCCCAAACTCCTAGCACCCAAGGACAGGAAGTAGGCAGCTCCTCCCCCACTCCAAAACAGCTCCTCCCTTGTGGCATCTCAGATGTCTCCAGGCAGGACACTTGCCCAGGGGACAGAGCTGGGAACTCCAGTGAGGCTGATCTCAGTCGGTTCTCAACTCTGAAATGCCTGGGGAGCTGTTGACAATGCAATTCCCCTCCTCCCTTTGCCCCCACGTGGTCTCCATTTTATTTACTATGCCCCCCTCCCAACCCTAAAGCATTTATATTTAGGGATGGTAGGGACCATGCAACTTTTCATTTAGCTGCGGGCTTCTGGGACCTTCAGACAATGTGTGAAAAGCTCAAGGCCTTGAGTAGGCTTAAAAAAGTTTAAAAATTGTTATTAAGAAACTTGACTTCTAAATACACACTACAGAATATTCTGCTTCATTGGTATCCATTCACATGGTGAGATTTCCTCGCACAGGTATATTATGAGTTGACTTGTAAGTGTTCGTAGTACCAGTGGTCTAGAACTGTGTCTCCAGGGTAAAGTGGAGTAACTCTATGTCTCCCATTTTTTTCTCCACCAAATCCCTGTATTTCACCTTTTTTTTTTTTTTTTTTTTTTGCTGTTATTCCTCCTAACCAGTGATCCTGATTGGCTGGAAAACAAACTCAGACTCAAGGCCAGTTTACTTTTTTAAAAAGCATCTTTATTATTTCAGGAGGCACAGAATAAAAGCATCCAGTACGTATTTGTCAGTTTGGTGCCTTTGGTACCATGTCTGCCCAGAACGAGCTGAATGCAGCCACTCAACTGTCACCAAACACGGGGACAAAAGGGGGAGGGCATGGGTGGTGACATGGTATCCTGAGATCTTTCGTACGAGTTATCACTAAATCAGTATAAAAATAGAAATAAAATTTAAAAATTAAATATCATAAGTTAAGCTTTAAGGTAAAAGTTCCCTCCCATAGGAGAGGTAGCTGTGGAGGTTGCAGGGCTGTTTCCAAGGTTTAGGTCCTTGCTCCCCACGGGGTCCACAGGGCTCAGAGGGTTCCCGACCGCTTCCAGGTCACTCAGGCATTCAGCTCCAGATCATTGACATACTCCTGGAGCCAGGCCTCACTGGGGTCAGCGCAGACCTGCCGGCCCTTCTTGGTTACAAAGCTGTGGAGAGAGGCAAAGGATCAAACACTGAGGACTCCTGCAGCGGGGTCCTGGGCCCATGATGGCCCTGCTATCCCAGCCAGTGTCCTGAGTACCTCAGGGATGGTCTGTCTTGACAGCCACTCTCATCGACTCAAGGGGCCCTTGGAGCATCCTGCCACCTTCCTCCTGTCCCCTCCCTCTCGGGTAGCCCGCCTCATTCTACACTATCGCCTGCCACCAAGTCAGGTCACACCTTGGAGAGTGAGGGCCTGTGGTTTTGACAGGATGGGGGCCATCCTAGCAAGGCCTCTGTAGTCTGTGTGTCCTAAGAGCCTGGCCCCAGGAGTGGGTAGGAGGGCTGGCACTTACATGACACCTGGCTGGGAGCACTGGCTGCTGGTCTCATAATAGTCAGTTATGTATGGGCGTGGAATCTTCTTGGCCACATAGGAGAAGCAGCAGGCTGTCGGCGTGTCAGCACCAACTGTAGAGGAAGGGACAGAGCGAGCCATGTCATCATTTAGAAGGAAGGGCCAGCCAAAAGCTGCTGCTTCACAGCATGAGCAGGATGGCCTTGCTCTGAGTGGAGGCTGGAAGACCAGGTCACTGGTAGGCATTTGGGCATTTTTGCCCAGAAATACCCATCTCTATCTTCATTGCTGCCTCTACTTTCTCTCTAACTCTTCCCTGTGAGCTCTATCTTTCTCTGTGTGATTTGACAGATAGTTCTCTTGCCTCATCTCTCTTCAGGGAATTCTATCTGGGTCAAGAAGTCGTATCCCAGTACAAAAGAAGTCTGGGCCATCTCTCTGGAGACAACCAAGGGACAGAACTCCAGCTACTGAGAGGGTGATACCACTAGGAAGTAACCAGACTTTGATTCTGCCTCTAGCAAATTCACTTGTTTAGGACTTTGTTTTTCTATCTGTATAAAGGACTGTAGCTGTTCTGTACCCCCTACCACCACCACCATGACTCTCAGAAATGGAACTAGGAGAGCTAAATCCCATTGTAAAGATGAAGCAGACAGATCGTGATGTTTTGTAGTCCTTCCGAAATTCTTTTTTTTTTTTTTTACCTTGGACATTCTGAGGCCACAAGAAAAGACTGATATGGTCTCCCCAGGCCAGGGATTAGGGACACCTGCAAAAACAGCACAAACCCACCTGGTGCACAGAAGGCCTTGAGGCAAAGAGCCATGGTGCAGAGGAGGACAGGGAGGGCAGCCATGGAGACCTTCATGATGTTGAGCAGTAAGTAGGTGGAGTACGGGCTCAAGTGTCAGCAGAGCAGAGAATGGCCTGGGTTAGGTTAGGGTTAGGGATGGAACTTTGGTTGGATCCTGTTGAAAACACGAGTTGAACACATGGATGGGATGGGAGGTAGAGGTCCAGCTGATGCAAAGTTATAGGAGTGACATTGTGGGCTCAGAAGGAAAAGGCAGTTGCTCAGTGGAGCTGCAGGGCAGAATGGGGAATCTGGATGGTGGAGCTAAACTGGAGCCAAACCAGGAAGGGAGTTAGAGCATTCATGTCAGATACCAGGGAATGAGGGAGGACATTAGACAGAAACAAAAAAAGACCACATTTTAGGAACTCTGTCCTTCCTAAAAGTCTGTAGAGTTACAATTTTAAAAACACGGGCTCTGTGTCCACCTTCCCTGGGATTGCTAATGCTGGTAGTAAGGGAGGTGAAACAAAGAGAAGATCAAGGGCAGTCAGTGGGAGGTTTCACTGTGGCTGTGGCATCCGAGTGTCTTCCTGTATGTCGACCAGTTCCAAAGAAGGAAGTCACTATTACTTATTTCACTGGAAACTACATTACAGATGATGATTCCTGCTCAACCCACATTCTCTGTCTCCAGCCAATACCCCATTGTCACAAATAGATAGATCAACTAGACAAAAAACAACCAATGAAATACTAGAACTCAATCAAACTCTTGAACATATGAACCTAACAGATGTTTACAGAGTATTTCACCCCAGAAAATCAGAATACACATTCTTTTCAGCTGCACACTGGTCATTCTCCAAAATAGACCACATACTCTCTCATAGAACGTGTTTAAATAAGCACAAAGGAATTGAAGTTATTCCCTGTACATTATCAGACCACAGTGCAATGAAATTGGAGATCAACAGCAAAAGAAACTGCAAAAACTTCATAAACACAAGGAAATTGAACAACACACTTCTGAATAACCAATGGGTCACAGAGGAAATTAAAGAAGAAATCAGACAGTTCCTTCAAATAAATGACAATGACAATACAACATATCAGAATCTGTGGGACACAATGAAAGCAGTCTTAGGAGGGAAATTCACAGCAGTGAATACTCATATTAGGAAAACAGAGCGAGCCCAATTAAACAACCTGATGCTGAACCTCAAGCTTCTAGGAAGAAGAGCAGGACAAACCCAAAGCTTATACAAGGGAGGAAATTATAAAGATCAGGGCAGAAACCAGTGCAATGGAGACTAAGAAAACAATACAAAAAATCAATGAAGCCAAGAGTTGGCTCTTCGAAAGAATAAACAAAATTGACAAACCCTTAGCCAACCTTATCAGAAAAAGGAAAGAAAAGGCTCAAATCCATGCAATTAGGAATGAAAAGGGTGAAATTACAACAGACCCAGCAGAAATCCAGAGAATCATCAATACCTACTTCAAGAACCTATACGCCAATAAGATGGAAAACACAGAAGAAATGGACAGATTCCTAGACACGTATGAATTTCCAAAGTTGAATGAAGAAGACCCAAAAGTTCTAAACAACCCAATATCAATCAGTGAAATTGAAGACGTAATTAAAGACTTACCAACCAAGAAAAGCCCAGGTCCTGATGGCTTCTCTGCTGAATTCTACAAGACATTTAGAGAGGAACTACTGCCACTACTGTTTAAACTCTAAATTTTCTTTTTTTGGTACCGGGGATCGAACTCTGGTCCTTGCGCTTGCACAGCAGGCAACAAAACCACTGAGCTAAATCCCCAGCCCTAAAATCTAAATATTAAGACATAAACACTAAACTTGCTGGAAGATAAGTTAAGTAGAACTCTCAAAGACATTGGCATAGGAAAAACTTTATGTCAAATCCTCAGTAGCACGGGAACTAGCACAAAGAATCAACAACTGGGATCTCATCTTATTAAAAAGCTTCTGCACTGTAAGAGAAACCACCAACAGAATTTAGAGACAGCCTACAATGTGCAAAAAGAATTTCACCAGCTGTTCCTCAGACAAAGGTCTACTACCTAAAATATGTAAAGAACTCAAAAAAATCAGACCCCCAAATATAAAGACCCAATTCAAAAATGGGCATCTGAAATGAACAGACATTTCTCAGACAAAGAAATAAAAGCAACAAATAAACATACGAAAAATGTTCAACATCACTGGTCATTCGAGAGATGCGATGAAAACAGCACTGAGATTCCACCTCACCCCAGAAAGAATGGCTGCTATCAAGAAATCAACCAATAACAAGGGCCTGACATATAAAATCCACAAGCGGAAGAAGACTCCATTTTAGAACTCCAAGTCCCCCTAAGTTTATCCCTAAATGTGACTTGGCTGAGAAGTACAATATCAACCTGCCCAGGGGAACCCAGAGATGCAGCAGTATGACTGGAAATCCCACTACTGGTGGGACTATAGGTTATAAAATTACACAGAATATGGGTTTTTAGGTAATAAAATTGTACAATAATAAAATATATACAGTATATGGGGTCCAAAAAAAAAAAAAAGGAACATCTGCTAGGGCACCTCAAGGAGGCCAACCCAAAGAGGAAGTCAGAAAGATTCAGGGAAGGACATGCCAGTGATCAAGGCCAAGACACCTGGAGGCTCAATAAACAAAGGCCTCATTACATTGGTTGTTTACAGCTACAATTATGAGTGCTTGCAAAAGCACACCTACTACATACCCCGAGTTTCCACAACCCATATCTAGGTCAAACTTTCTTGATTTTAACCCCATGGGTTGCTCTCAACTTGGTTGAGATGTAGTCATTTTTGTGTATAAAAACTCTGAGACGAAATAGTCCCTTTGGCAACCCATTTGGGGCCACCTTCCAGGTTCATTTGCCTGGGAGCTTTTTGCTTCTGCTGTACAATAAATGCTTCTTTCTGCGTTAGCTCTATTTTTGCTCAGTCCTTTTGACTCTCTATCTTGTAATTCTTTCTGGGATGGGAAAAGAACCCACCAGCTGTAGGGTAACAGTGACTATGACCATTATATAAAATTCAAAAGGCATACAAAGATATCCCACCAAGAAGTAGGTCTCCTTCCTACCTCCCAAAGCTTCCAATTCCCTTCCCTAGAAGGAAAGAATAGCTGCTACCACTCATTTATGAGTTCATTAAGAGGCTCCAGAGCCTCCAGAAAGTGACAGAGAGTGGAACAACAAAAGCAAGGAGTGCCCAATCACCAGGGCCTCTTCCGGGAAGGTGGCAGAGCAGTAACCAGCAACAAATCAGCTTCTCCAAGACTCAGAATCTAGACAATGGAAAATAATAACTTAAGGAAGAAAAGAAGGAGAGAAGTGGATCCCTGGGACCCAGGAAGGATCTGACAGGAAAAGCGGAGCCTGAAAAGAAACTGAAGAGACAGGTCGTAATGCAGAAAAAGGGAAAGGGCAATCTGTACTTTTTCTCTGGCTCCTGGCTCCTGGCTCCTGGCTCCTGGCTCCTGGCTCCTGTGAGAAATGAAGAGTGAATCTACAGAGACACAGTGAAGTCAGGCCAACTCCAGAGGCCTTCAGGGAGAAACACACCAGTGGAACGTAGCAGTGGATGTTTTGCTACAACAGCTGGTGAGTGACTCCAGTCCAAGTGTCTGTCATGTCTCATAAACAGAGTGCTTGGTAGGACACCATTCTAAGGAGTGGCCAACTGAACCTGGGACTCAGAGCAGGTTGGCTTCATCTCAGAGCTCCCAGTGTTAAACTCCCCCAGTGACTGGGTAAGGAACAACCCCCACACTCAGGGAGGCATGGTCAGGTTAGCAAAAGACACCCAGCTAAAGCTACTCAGGCCTCACCTCCATGCCCAGAGGCCGGGGTCAGCCTGAATTTCCAGGGATTTGAAATCCTAGAACCGGTACCCTGTCCTAATCTTACTGCTGGTTTGCTGGGGATTGCCCAGGACAGACCTGGCCTCTGCCTGCCTCCTCTGTCTACCAGAGAGAGCAGAGGCATGCCTTGAATTGGACACTGCCACAAAACTGTAGACCCTAGAAGATTACTACAGGCTTGAAATCACAGAGACATTTGTTGTTTTATTTTCTTTGCTTTTGGGTTTTTGTTGTTGTTGGGGTTTTATAAATACTTGTTTTTGTTTTTTTTCTAGTAAGTATGAACATGGTTTTTAGGTCTTTGTTTTGCTTTGTTCTTGTCTTTGTTGGGTTTTTCTCTTTCCTTCCTTCCTGTCTTCTTCACCAGTTTCCTGAGGCTTGAGTAATCTTCCTCTGTCCTTCAGCCTTGTTTCTAATCTTTTTTCCTTTATTTCTCTATTGTTCTCTTCTCCCTTTTAAAGTTTCTCTCCTTAATTGCTTCTTATCTTTACTCTTTTTGTACTTTCTTTTTTCTCCCCCCCCCCACCCCCCCATCCCTTTTTGTTGTCATTCTGGTAGGACAAAATTTTAACATCCAAAATTCTTTTTATTCTTTTCTATCATAAGGATCTGCATGCGTATATCTTTCTTAATATCTCTTCTTTTGTACTTACTGGTTTTTATTACAAGTTTTGTGGCCACTTGAATATTAAAATGTTCCTGGTACTTTATTTATTTATTTATTTTTTTGGTACCGGGGATCGAACTCAGGTCCTTGCGCTTGCACAGCAGGCGGTGAAACCACTGAGTCAAATCCCCGGCCCCTGGTACTTTATTTTTAAGTCGGAGTTTACTCATATAAGTTACATTTTAAGTAGGGATGGCTGAATAACAGACTTCCAAGTAACCTTGAACAATAAATTAGCTTTGTACCAGAATAAGATAGAAAGAAGTGTAAAAATGTTACCTTTTAGCTAAGATTGACAAACCTTGAAGTCTTTACATGCCCTTGAATGACAAAAACCCAGTTGAAGGAAACTGTGGTGCCAGGGCCAAGAACTAAGAGTCTGGGATCACCAATTTCACTTTGGAATAAGCCATACCACAGGAGCCAGTATTTCCAGTGTGTGGGATTGCTCAGAGATCCATTTTCCCAGGCATCCTGTTTCTTGTTAATCATCCAGGAACATCTGCATTGTAACTGAAGTTCTACATCAAAGTGTCACTGGGCTGGGTCTGAGAGGTCCCAAATCCTGAAACAAGGAACCTATTCCACCTTTTTAAGACAAGTTTGCAGGTTCAAGGACTCCCATTTTCAGGATTTGTCAGTGAAAAGAGATGTGAGAAGGGTTAATTAGGACGCACTCAGTGAACAGAGTGCGGTGATCAGAGAAATGAGACATTACAAGCCAGAGTGGGTACACTGAAGGGGTGTCTTCAAGACAGGTGATCTGGGATGTGTATTCTCACTGTCAGGTTACAGTGCAAGTCATCTACATGTGTTTGAGGTTCAGATCTGTTACCCCCCAATATTGCTGCTTCCTGAGGATGGAGGAAGCATAATTCATAGGTAAAAAGGACAGGTTAAGGGCCCTGATTTATAGGCTTATTGAAAAAGGACATTTAGGAATTTTTTTGAGGGAGTTTCCTGGAAGTGAAAAAGGCTTATCTTGAAGCCACAGTTTCTCTTCAAACTACAGTCTCAAAATCTCAATTTCCTTGGCTCTTTTCTACCTAGTTTTTATTTTTTCTATCCTACCACAAAAGGAGTAGGCCGACGAGGTCATTTACTTTGGCCTCACACAAAGCCCCTTTTCACTGAGAGAAAGCTTTATTTTTAATCTCATGTTGTTTTGGTCAGTGTTGATGCATTATCTAATGACTGTTTGGTAAATGCTGGGCAGGGTTATTTTAATTATGGAATTTACCTCATAAAGTTTCTAATCCTTTTTTTTTTTTTTAAATATGGAATGCTGCATGAATTTGCATGTCATCCTTGCACAGGGGCCATGCTTATCTTCTCTGTATCATTCCACTTTTAGTATATGTGCTGCTGAAGCAAGCACAAGTTTCTAATCCTTTGAGGGTAAAGGATAATCACCACAGAAAGGTGTTTTTGCATAGTATTTCATTTTGGCATTTGCATCTGCCAAGAAACAAAACTGTGCTAAGAGACAAACCAGTTGGGAAATAGAATAAAGAAATCCGGGAACATTCCCTGGGAAGCTTGTTCTCATATTCTTCCTGCTCTACTGGCTCCTGCCCCACCCTTCTTTCCGGAAATACTAAGGGTATAAATTGTTCTGAGCGCACAACACAGCAGAGGCCAAAATGAAGACAAGCACAGTCTTGGTTCTGGTGGCTTTTGTTGTCATGGGAATGGACATGGCCTACGCATGGCTACCTGTTCACACAAGTGAGTATGCTGAGGGTGTCCCAGAGAGCAGAGAAGGCTCAGAGCCCAGCCCTTGTCTTGGGGACAGATGTCAAAGACACAGGGCATATACCCACTGCTTACATCAGACCCATTTCCTTTGACTTACAGGGGTGGAACCCTGCATTTCAATCCTTATCGGAGTAAGGTACATCTGACAGAATTCGGGGATAGAGGGTAGAGTTACTCCTCTGGTAAGGAGACGTGACCTGGATGTGGGATTCCCATAGCAGTCACTCCAGGCTGAACACAAGGTACACCCAGGACCTGTCCATCTGTCTGTGATCAGAGATTTCACAATGTTTTCTCTTGAGGTGCAAAAGAGGGAGAGTGACAGTGCAGGTGTCTTTCCCACTGAGACTCTGTAGGCTTTGGAGAACCACAGAGAGAACATTCTCCTAAGGGCTGGATGGTGATGATGGGGGGTTAGACTGACAGTGGAGCAAGTGAAATGAGTGAAGAGTCCAGGGGCGCAAAGGAGGAAACCAGAGCTGCAGTCCCGGCAGTCACGAGGGCTTCAGACATTCAGCACCTGTTCTCATCTCTGTCTTGGTTTTTAAAAATCCCGCTGTGTATTTCAGCACAACAAAAACGTGGTGCCTGCCCTGAGGTGCGTAGAGGACAATTTGGGATTTGTGTTGAAGCTTGCTCCGGAGATCAATCATGTCCCCGTGAAAAGAAGTGCTGCAGCAACGGATGTGGTCATGTCTGCACAGCTCCTGTTTTCAAAGTGAGTATAAGCCTATCAAGAGCTGTCCAAGGAGAAAACTGACAACTGCCCAGTGGACTTTGCTGGGGCAGACTGGTGTTGCACTGTCCACTGCAAATAGAAGTCTAAGTAACCTCGAGAAAAAGGAGCTAGAACCAAATAGCAGCAGGACAACTAGTTACATTATCTAAAGCCCTCCCCTATCCAAGGCAGCTGCAAGGGGCTCAAGAGAAGCAAGTAGCATGATCGGCCTTACATTTACAGGCTTGTGATTGACCAGTAGTTCACATTCTCCTTCGCCTACCCAAACAAGGGCTTAACTTTTCCAAGAAAATAGATAATCCTGGTAGGAAAACTGGAAGAAATGGGAACCTCATTCTGTTTGAGTGACTTCCATGTCACACAGACAGGTGCTAGAGTTGAGATACAATGGTAAACATGACCAAGTCAAGGAAAGAGATGCGTATTACAGTTCTGTGATTTGCACACATTTCTACTAAATTCTATGGAAGCAAATAGAGGGGTCATTACTTTGCTGGAGAAGGTGGGGAAGTTGTTTTAGAGTGGAGGACATCTAAGGGAGAGCTTAAAGGAGGCCCAAAGTCTGCCGGACAAGAAAGGGAAGTTCAGATGGTGGGAGAAATGGAGAGGGGAAATGGACAGTAATGAGTAGATGTTGCATTGTCTATGGGGAACACTTTCACAGGTCAGAGCTCAGAGAGCAGTGAGCTGCTGCCATAGTGTGTGAGCGCTACACAGCTAGAAGTTTCTCAGCAGAGGAAATGATATGGTCAAATCTGTCTTGTAGAAGGGTGACTTTGGCAGGCATGTGAAACATGGAAAGGACCTTGACAAGCATGTCTAGTGACCATCCCTGGAAGATTTCTCAGGAATCCATGAATCCTTCGCCTGGCTACTCCCTATTCCTGGAATTGCAGCTCTAGAAGATGAGGATCTACAATGGTGGGGTGACTGCTTTCTAAAGCTTGTGTCACAATAAACTGCATCTGTGGCATTGTTCAGTCTGTACCATTCTTCTCCTTGCGGCATTCCATCGACACTCAGACTAGCAGAACCGTCTGTGTACATGGCAGACGTGCCCATGAGTACAAAGCACTCAGGATACCAGCAGGTCAGAGACAAGGTCTTCCTGCATAATTCTTTTCCTTCTGCTATCTCTGTAACTCCAATCAAGGCAAAGGGTATAAGAGTATTTCCTTGAGCATTCTGTGAACATCCTTTTGTTCAAACAAACAAAATCAAATGAGGATGTCCCATAGAACAGGCCTCCCAGAGAAGCCTTTACCAGGGGAAGACTCTGAGAAGTAAAAAGAGGTGGAGAATACTTCATTCTAAGGTAGAACACTAACATGCAGATGCCTAACCCCAGAAGAGTGACACTGACCCTTGGAATGGGGGCTTTAAGAGTCAGTCAGGGGGGAGGAGCGAGTGGAAAGAGATTTCTGCAGTCTGTCTGGAGAGCTGCCCAGGTTTCCCAACCAAAAAAACAAATAAAAATAAATAAAAGGGCTCCTTGGTAATGACCAGTCTAAGGGATTAGGACCAGTGTCAGAACAGTCAGAGAATGAGAAGGACGATGCATCCCAGGTGTCCTCAACTAGCAACGATGTTAGCTCTTCAGATTTTGAAGAAGGGCCGTCGAGGAAAAGGCCCAGGCTGCAAGCACAAAGGAAGTTTGCTCAATCTCAGCCGAATAGTCCCAGCACAACTCCAGTGAAGATAGTGGAGCCTTTGCTACCCCCGCCAGCTACTCAAATTTCTGACCTCTCTAAAAGAAAGCCTAAGACAGAAGACTTCCTTACCTTTCTCTGCCTTCGAGGTCTCCTGCGCTGCCCAACAATATGGTGTATTTTGGAAGCTCTCAGGACGAGGAGGATGTGGAGGAGGAAGAGGATGAGACAGAAGATGTCAAAACAGCCACCAACAACGCTTCATCTTCATGCCAGTCAACCCCCGGGAAAGGAAAAACCCACAAGCATGTTCGCAATGGGCACGTTTTCAGTGGCTCCAGCAGGTCAACACGGGAGAAAGAACCTGTCCAGAAACACAAGCAAAGAGGCCACTCCTGCGAAGGAGAAGCACAGTGATCACTGGGCTGATAGCCGGAGGGAGCAGGCCTCTGCCACCCAGCCCTCGGCAGCCCCCTCCTCGGTCTCCTCGGCCAAGGGGCTCGCTGCCAACTACCACCCGCCCCCTGTGCATCGGTCGGCTCGGGACTTCTGGAAGCAGGTTTCTAGGGTAAACAGAGTCACACGGATGTCATCTCCGGGTACAGGTGCAACCAGTGACAAAAAGATGCGCGAAGTCAGACCTTCACCGTCCAAAACTGTGAAGTACACTGCCACGGTGACCAAGGGGACTGTTACATACACCAAAGCCAAGAGAGAACTGGTCAAGGAAAGCAAACCCAATCACCACAAGCCCAGTTCAGCTGTCAACCACACAATCTCAGGGAAAACTGAAAGTAGCAATGCAAAAACCCGCAAACAGGTGCTATCCCTCGGGGGGGCCGTCCAAATCCACCGGGCCTGCAGCCAGCGGCCTCAAGGTCAGCGGCAGGTTGAACCCAGTCATGCACTAAGGAGGTGGGGGGGCGGCAGCTGAGGGAGGGGCTGCGGAATTCCAAGCGGAGACTGGAAGAGGCACACCAGGGGGAGAAGCTGCAGTCGCCCCCCAAGAAGATGAAGGGGGCCGCGGGGCCTGCCGAAGCACCCAGCAAAACGGCGGCGGCGGCGGCAGCCTCAGCAGAGAAGCCCCTGCTGAACGGACAGGTGAACAAGGAAGTGCCCGAGAGGAGTTGGGACAGGAACCGGCCAAAGCGGGCCACGGCCGGCCGGCCGGCAAGAGCACGCCAGACAGACAAGCACATGGCAAGCCGGACAGCGCCCCCTGTGGAAATCGTTCTACCTCGCAACCCGAGCCCTTGCACAACAAGCCGCAGGACCCGCCGCCTAGCCGGGCAGGCCAGAGAAGGGGGGCGGCAGGTCCGGGCGGGAGGCGATGGACGAGATCCCTGTCCTCAGGCCCTCCGCCAAGGAGCTCCACGACCCGCTTATCTACATCAAGTCGGTCCGCGCTCAGGTGGAGAAGTACGGGATGTGCAGGGTGATCCCCCCTCCGGACTGGCGGCCCGAGTGCAAGCTCAGCGACGAGATGCGGTTCGTCACGCAGATTCAGCAGATCCACAAGCTGGGCCGGCGCTGGGGCCCCAACGTGCAGCGGCTGGCCTGCATCAAGAAGCACCTCAGATCTCAAGGTATCACCATGGACGAGCTCCTGCTCATCGGAGGCTATGAGCTCGACCTGGCCCGCTTTTTCCGGCTGATTAACGAGATGGGTGGCATGCAGCAAGTGACTGACCTCAAAAAGTGGAACAAACTAGCGGACATGCTGTGCATCGCCAAAACTGCCCAGGACCGGCTGGCCAAGCTGCAAGAGGCCTACTGCCAGTACTTGCTCTCCTATGACTCCCTGTCCTCCGAGGAGCACCGGCGGCTGGAGAAGGAGGTGCTGATGGAGAAGGAGATCCTGGAGAAGCGCAAGGGGCCGCTGGAGGGCCACACGGAGAACGACCACCACAAGTTACACCCGCTGCCACGCTTCGAGCCCAAGAACGGGCTCATCCACGGTGTGGCGCCCCGCAACGGCTTCCGCAGCAAGCTCAAGGAGGTGGGCCAGGCCCCGCTCAAGACCGGCCGGCGGCGGCTCTTCGCTCAGGAAAAGGAGGTGGTCAAGGAGGAGGAGGAGGACAAAAGTGTCCTCAACGACTTCCACAAGTGCATCTACAAGGGAAGGTCTGTTTCTCTAACAACTTTCTATCGAACAGCAAGAAATATCATGAATATGTGCTTCAGCAAGGAGCCTGCACCAGCTGAAATCGAGCAAGAGTGCTGGAGGTTGGTGGAGGAGAAGGACTGCCACGTGGCAGTGCACTGCGGCAAGGTGGACACCAACACCCACGGCAGCGGATTCCCGGTGGGAAAATCGGAGCCCTTTTCAAGGCACGGATGGAACCTCACCATCCTCCCCAATAACACAGGGTCCATCCTGCGACACCTCGGTGCTGTGCCTGGAGTGACTATTCCCTGGCTGAATATTGGCATGGTCCTTTCTACCTCAGGCTGGTCTCGAGACCAAAATCACCTTCCGTACATTGACTACTTACACGCTGGTGCTGACTGCATTTGGTATTGCATTCCTGCTGAGGAGGAAAACAAGCTGGAGGACGTGGTCCACACCCTGCTACAGGCCCATGGCACCCCAGGGCTGCAGATGCTGGAGAGCAACGTCATGATCTCCCCAGAGGTGCTGTGCAAAGAGGGGATCAAGGTGCACCAGACCGTGCAGCAGAGTGGTCAGTTCGTCGTCTGCTTTCTGGGGTCCTTCGTGTTCAAAGTGTGCCGTGGCTACAGCGTCTCAGAAACTGTGCACTTTGTTACCACCCAGTGGACAAGTATGGGCTTTGAGACCGCCAAGGAAATGAAGCGCCGCCACATAGCCAAGCCGTTCTCCATGGAGAAGCTGCTCTACCAGATCGCACAGGCAGAGGCGAAGAAGGAGAACGGGCCCACTCTCAGCACCGTCTCCGCCCTTCTGGATGAGCTCAGGGTTACGGAGCTGCGGCAGCACAGGCAGCTGTTCGAGGCTGGCCTCCACTTGTCCGCGCGATACGGCAGGCAGCCACGACGGCAGCAGTGCGGCCGCAGATGGAAAAAAAAACGCCTGGAAAGTGGCTGCAGCTGGAGACGTCGGAGAGGCGGTGTCAGATCTGCCAGCACCTGTGCTACCTGTCCATGGTGGTGCAGGAGAACGGGAATGTCGTGTTCTGCCTGGAGTGTGCCGTGTGCCGTGTGGAGAAGCAGAAGTCCTGCCGTGGGCTGAAGCTCATGTACCGCTACGACGAGGAGCAGATCATCAGTCTCGTCAATCAGATCTGTGGCAAAGTATCTGGCAAGAACGGCAGCATTGAGAACTGTTTCAGTAAACCCACACCAAAACGAAGCCCCCGAAAGAGACCAACTGTGGACGTGCTGCCATCCCGGCTGTCAGCCTCTGGTTCCTCCAAAGGGGCTTCGAGCTCATCACGAAGACGCCAACCCCATGGTCGATTTATATAGATATATTTGTAATTATTATATTCTAGTTTGGAGTACTTGCTGTAGGATACAAGCTGTCTTTGCACTAGCTCTAAAGAAGATTTTCTTCTGGTTTTAGAGAACTAATTTTGTTTTAGCATTAAACTGATGGAACTTTTTTTTGTACTTAGAATACCTAGACACTGCAGTCAGATTTTTGAAACTGCCGTGTATTCACTGTTTTAAAAACCCTTGGGAAGCTGTATTACTTTGTATTGCCCTATATGGCTGACAAAAGCCCTTTTTGTTTTGTTGTTTTTGTTTTTTGTTTTTTTGGGTTTTTTGTAACTGTTGGGGGAAAAAAGGCTTTTTAACCCATTTTTGAAGAGGGTGAAGTTTGGAGAACAAATTTTAAATCCATCAAGTCATGTGAGCAGATTTTTCTAGATCAGAAAAGGGATAGGAGACACACACACACACACACCCACACACACACAGAGGAAAACTTGAAAAGAAATGGCTTTACTGTGGCTGTCTTTTCCTCTGTCATGTGTGAGATGAGTTCGTATTTTCAAACCGGAGAGGCCTGTTTTGGTTCCTGGGCGGTTATGGCAGCTGAAGGCGGAGGTTGGCGTGACCAGGTTCTCGTGACCAGCTGAATCACTATGCATCGGGAGGACGGAGACAGACTGCCTGCTTGGAGGGTCCCTGACGGAGACCTGTGCCTGATTTCATCAGGAAATCCATTCTGTTAATTTTTGGTGCTGTTGGCTACTTTATCAAAAAACCCTTCAATAGCATCCTTAAGGAAAACAATGATTGAAGCCACAAGTGCTTCTTTGTCACCGACGTGCAATCTTTCTAACATTCCATCTTCATCTCACTGTTTGTTTCACACCTCCACAAGTCAGCATTAATCTGTTTTAAAAATGTTTTGTTTATGATCACATTTAGAGCCACTGGGAAGTCTGCAGTTCTTTTTGAATGTGAAAATGCATTTGTGCTCATCTTTTCTATTTTTTCTGTCCATGTTGTAACAAAAAGTAAAAAAAAGAAAAAAAAATCCCAACCCCTTTGTACATACTCCTGTAAATTGTTTTAAATACTTGAGCCTTTTCTTGGAGGGGGGAGGGAGGGTGAGAAGAAGAGATGAAGAAAAGCCTTACACTTCAGTTTCTTCATCGGGTGGAATGGATGCTTACAGGGTTTTCTTGTAACATTTATAAGTGCTGCTTACATCACTGAACAACAACACCAGAATAATAATGGAGTAGCTGTTGCCCTTCTCTGGTTGTGTGTACAGTATGTGTGTAATAAAAAAGGGAAACTGTTTTCAAAAAAAAAAAAAAGTCAGGAAGCATCAGTACCTCGTAGAATTAGTAGAGGTTACCATTATACAGCAATACCTGCAGAAGCTTTGACCTCAGTTCTAATCTGCCAGCTCAGCATTGATATCAAGGACACACCACCTCCCCTCCCCTGGCCTTTTCACATGGTAGAGGTTCAGGCTGGGCCCAGAGTAGGTTGTCTGAAGCTCTCAGAATTGCCATTTTTATGGAGGAAGCAAGCATGCATTGGATCAGTACTGGAAAAGTAAACCCTTACTTCTTAGGGCAAATCACAACCAAGGAATACTTGATCTCACAGAGCTCACTTTATTATTTTTCCCCTTAGATTTCCTGCTTAGCCTGCTGAGTTTTGGTCCCAACTCCTGTTTGTCTCTGTTGCCAAGGCTACCCTTGTTTCTCTTTCTCCACATGTTACAGCTTATTGTCCTACGTCTTCTATCTGGCTCACTAGGTGTGTTTCATCTAGGTTGATTGTTTAATGTGTATCTTTTACATCAGTTGTAATTATATGTGTTGTCCACTGAGCTTCTATTCCCACCAACTCCTGAGATATCAGCTTCTGTGAGTGTGTGCAATTATGGGGAAGAGTTAAAACTTGGCTCCTTACTTGTGCCTTCCTAGTAATTTTGATGGTGGTTGGGGATGATAAAGGACATGCATGGGAACTTGCTTCAGAGAAAACAGAAATTAAAACTGAGGTGACAAGGAGCCAGGGATTTAGCTCAGTGGCATCATGCCTGCCTCACAAGCACAAGGTCCTGAATTTGATCCTGGGTACTGGAAAGAAAAATAAATAAAACCGAGGCATCAGCATGAATTCAAAGGCAAAAGCTTTAATTAAAAGAGAAAAGAAAATGAGAAAGGACTTCAGCTTGAAGAGAAGAGCTGAATGGGATCCAGCTGTGATTTAGAGCAGTCTGGCCAGTTAACCAAAGGACAGAAGTAGCTTTTAAAGGCATCACTGGGGTGAACTGTGTTTTTGGTAATTTTCCACTGGGCCATGAGTATAGTATTTTTAGGGATTTCCTCCCATATAGAATATGTGTTCATGGCTTTTCTTACCCTCAGAGACGTGCCACCTGTTATAGCCAAATGATCCATAATAAAAGTAGGGAGAAAAGGGGAGGATGCATTCCATCCATTGGTAGTCAGAAATTATGGAGGGAAAGATATGCCTTTACATTTACTGGGTAATAGTTCCTGAACCAAGGCCTACGAATCCTTGACTCTTTTGCCCATGAGAGTTTCTGTCCTATTTCAGGGCATTCTGAAGATGTTATCAGCTGGGCATATCAACGCCTCATTTGCCAACCATCTTACTCCCCGCAGGTGAGTCTGTGCTTGGAGAAACAAACAAAAGCAGTAGGCCAGACTTACGAGTGCAAGGCTAACAAGGCAAACCCAAAATCCACGGTACCAACTATCAGGAAGGACAGGTTTTAGTTCACAGGCAAAGGGTGGAGCTATGGAATGATTTCTTCATCAAGGAAGAGTTTCCTCTTCAGTCATTTCAATTGATTGTGTCTTCCTATCAAGATCACTGGGAATTATCTCCCTAAATTAAAATCATTCATTCATGCTTTAATTATAGTCACAAAACACCCTTCCAGAAATACCTAGATTAGTGTTTGAATAACTAGGGATTGTAGACTCAAGAAGGTGCCACCACAATTGAGCATCACAGTACCTCTCTCCTAAGCATATCTTTTTTTTTGGAGAACTGTCTCCCTTGATTGTCAAAGAGCTAAACATCAGGATCGGGGAATGGGGCAGTGGGAGAAAGTGAAGGACAAACTTTGCAGAAGCCAGCAGATCACTGCTTCTATTGTGTGTCTTTCCACCATGATGTTATTTCATTGTTCAGAAAATTCACATTGTGAATTGAGCTGTTTCTAAGGTCAGAAACATGTGTTGAAACTTTATTTCTAAATAGGATACTATAAACAAATGCACACATGGGCACACATATACACACTCTTATATTCACGTTTTATTTCCTAATTCTTCACTATTGAATATTTAGAGTTTTTTTAACTTGTTCTTATTACATACACCAGGAGTCAGTGAACTTTTTCTACAAAAGCCCGAAAGTAAATATTTTTAGCTAGGTAAGCCATAAGCTTCTTTTTGCGACTATTCGACACTGAAGAGTGCTGCAGAGAAAGAAGCTGTTTCCCATTCATAAATGAATACGGGTGGCTGCATTCCAGTAAACTGCTTCCATGTCCTCATTAATCCGGGAGCTTTCCCCTTCCATGGGATGACAGCACACATCACATCCTGCATCCTGTCCGTGCTGTGACTCCGCTAAGTCTCGTGCTTCTGAAATTTCAAAATCCCTTTCTGTCTCGGTAAAATCTTTTACTGTCCAATTCAATTTACTATGAAATTCCCTGCTGGTCCCTTCTTCTGGCTACTGGGCCTCCCCGTGAAGCAAGGGCTGCCAGTGATTCATGAGTGGGGGAGCCACTGGGCAACTAGAAACTAGGAAGGATCGGGAACAAAACATACCTTGCATCGACATCTCAGAATAACATTATCTCCATTATATCAGGTATGTTGGGCATGTGTCCACCTAGCCAGGCCCATTTTGCCTGCCACGTGGTGTGCCGAACACTGAAATGCTGAGTTTGTTCATAAGGTGGCCAAGTGTGGAGACGGGAGAACGGATCTCAAACCTGCCTTGAGACCCTCAAATCCACCTCCCCATGGAGAGGTTTTGGTGATGTTTATGGGTTGAGGTGTGGGGTAAGGTGATGAGAGGTTAGGATGTAATCAAACTTCATCAGCTGGTATCATTGTGACCCACGGGTCACAGGTGTTATCTATACGTACCTCTAAAATTAATGAATTTTTAAAGTCAATGAAAAACAAGTAGCTGAAAGCAGGTGAGAGATTTAGTCAGGAGCTAAGAACAGGTGAAGCAGGTCAAGTCCAGAAGGTCTACTCAGGTTTTCCCTGTTTTAAGTGCATATTATAAACTGTGAAGTTCTATACAGACTGGGAACTTAATTTTTCCAGTAGTCTGCATTTTATAAATTACATAACTCATTAAAATGGTAAACTGCAGACTCTACCTCTTAGGAAGGGCGCTGTTCAGCTCCTTCCTGGTCCCTACACCTGACAGTTGCTCTTTTGTCTGACTTCTCTGTCGGGTGTCAGGAGTCCAGGCAGGGGGGACCAAGACCTGGAAGACAGTGTGTTTGGAAGAGCTGCAGCCATGTCTGCACCCCACACCTAACACAGCGAAGGCCAGGAGCCCTGTTTGATTCCCCCAGCCAGGAGTCACCAGGGGAATTAGACCCTTCCTGGCCTTTCCAGAACTGCTGCTGATCAGAAGTGGGACATAAATCCCTCAGTCTTCCTGAGGCCTCTTTCTCTTCCCCCGGCTTTCCAGAGAGGTAACAGGCCACAAGGCTGTGTGCCCAGCATTTTATTAGTAAGAACCTTCGAAAGACCTTTCATCATGTCCTACACAAGTAAATCTCATTATATAAAAATAGAAACCACTGATGAGCAAAAACCAAAAAGGATAATTATCATAATACCAACAGTTCGACTGACTACAAGAAAACATTCATATTTTGACAGCATTCTATATCATCATATAGTTTTAACCAAAAAAGTCATCCTGTAAGTTACAAAACTTTGTCACTTAAGTTTTGTTATGAACATCATTCACTGTCAGTTCTTCTTTAGTACATTTTACACCACATCCTCTCAGTACGTCACCCTCTAGTGGACATTCTAGGTGAGGTTTGCTTGTTTTATTTTGTTTCATATCCTATCCAGGGCCTCAGTGGTAATGGCAGACCTCTTTTTTACCCCCAGATGAGGAAAGTGAGGCTCCTTGGGTTTAAATGGCCTATGACTCACCCATGACTGCAGCTCCCCAGTGTGCGGTGTAGGACACTACTTAACCTCAGGTTTCTCAACTGCAGAACGAAAGTAACACCTACCTTAGAAGGTCATGCTGAAGACTAGATGAACTGGCCTATATAACTGTGCCCCTGACCTTAGCACATGATTTTTTTAAATTGATATTAAAAGAGTAAAGTAACAGGAAACTAATGGATAGCAACATCAAATGGGATGATTATTTCATCAATGGGATGATTATTTCAAAAGGTTGTTCTGACACTTGGGAAGCATATTTAGAAATTTTTTAACCCTCAGTTCCATCATCAGTAAAAAATTGAAAATGATATCGGTCACTGTGTTGTTAGAATAAATGAAATGTCTGAGTGTACAAACACCTGCTGGAGCACAAGCTCAGAAAGCCAGTGACTGGCGCTGCACGGTTCACTCCGCTGCTGACCCCATGGGAGCTGGGATGGGCAAGAAGAGTCTTAGATCCTTTCCTTGCTCCTCTCTTTCCCCTCTAAATGGGATTAATTACATTCATATCACTTAGAAAAAGGAAATGAATCCCCAAATTGGAAAGGAGCAGGTGAGATTTTCAGCTCTGACGTACAGTATGTGTGATATGGTTCCACTTCTACTACCAAGTTACTTTAATAGTGCATTGAACTCCACCTTTCTAAGAAGGAAACTACCCTGGAGAAGAAACAGACCCTTCCAGAAGCCAGCCTTGAGCATTTCCTTTTGAGTCACATCCTCTCTCTTCCCTCCAGAAAAGTCAGAAAAGCTCTGGAACTTGTACAGGAAATGAGTCCATCCACTGGGGTGTCTTGCCAGTCCATGGACAGTGTGTGCAGGGCTAATCACTATCCGGCCATAACCTGAACACGGGGAACCTGGGCCTAAACTCTCCTCGTCAGACACCTAGGAGCCTCAGACCAGAGCCCCAGCCCAATGCCTCACAGCTGGGCCCACAGATGGAGAGCTTGAACCTACTTTGCTTGGTTTCTCAAAGTCGCAAGAACCACTCTCCCTGCTGATGAACAAAATGAAGGCTTTGTTTGTTTCTCTTGCAGGCCGCTGGGACTGGACTCAGCTTCCCTCTCTCGCTTTCTCCTAATGGGCCCCAAACAGGGTGGTCACACTCAATACCCTAAGAAACTTTGGGTGCACATCCTCTTCAATTCAGCTCACTCTTTCAGTGTACCCTGCCCACATTTCCCTAAAATCTTTCTGCTCCATTCTCTGGACAGCTGGATCGCAAGAACATTTGGAAAGTCCCTTAACGAGCTGTATCCCAAATTGTCATTCCGTTGCCCTCAGCCACAGCCTCAGAGGAACCTTTTGCTACCCTCGGAGTGATTTTCTTTCTTGCCCTGCATAGTTTCTTCATCTGTAAACTGGAAATAGTTAAAGTCTTGATCCTGGTATTTACCTCTCAAGCAGAAGTAGCAAACTCAGCCAAGTCACTTAAACAAGGGAGACATTCCTGAGCCAGGAGGCACTGGTCACAATGATCAGGCCTCTCAAGCATCTAAAGTCACTATCAAGGAAGAGACCTAGGCTGTGATTCTGCTCTTCCAGGGTGACTTAGGGACCTAGTCTTGATTCTGGAACTTGAATAGTTTCTCTACGTGATTTTGTTTTACAGCTTCAGTGACATAAGGTAGACTTTACTCAAAATAGCCTTTGATCAATTAATCCTCTTAGGGCCAACTAGTATGTAAAAAATGTCCAATTCACTAATCACGAAAATGCAAATTAGAACCACAATGAGATCATTTCATCCCACTTAGAATGACTATTATCCAAAAAGCAAAAAATAACAAATGCTAGTGAGGATGTAAAGAAAGGAGAACTACGGGGAACTATTGGTGGGAATGTAAATTACTGCTGCTATTATGGAAAACGGAATGCAGGTTCCTCAAAACTACTGAAAATAGAACTACCATATGATCCATCGATTCCACTATGTTTGTATATCCAAAAGAAATGAAATTATTACATCAAAGAGATACTTAATCCCAGCACCACATGGTAGATCCAGACAGCTCCAAAAAGCCCCACACGTGAGTGCATGAGGCTTTGGAGGACATATGGATACAAGCCATAACACCTGGGAAGCAGGTAAAAGAACCAAGCCCTGCCCAGGTCCCCATGCCCCGCACAACCCAAGGAGACTGTGCATAGCTCTGCCCAAAATTTCTGTGCTGAGGCAGTTATTGCCTATGGTCTTTGCTTTCATACTTCATCTCAAGAGAAAAGCTCATCACAAAGTTGTGTGTCCCAATCTTTTTGAGCACAGAACCTCTTATCTTATTATACAAGTACATTACATGCTCACTGTTAAAAGACTCAGAAGTGCCACAAATAAATAAATTCAACTACCCACAGTCTTACTGCCCAGATAATCACATTAATGTTCTAAATAAAACCTTCCATAATTCACACACACACACACACACACACACACACACACACACACGCATGCACCCCTATACTGTGTATCAGCAACAGATGGGGACCTAACGGCTCACCAGCTCAAAACTAACATTAGAGCAGCAAGCCCTGCCTTCCACATTCCTGACTGACTTAGGTTTAGTCTGGACTCTGGACAGAAACAAAGAGAATATAGCTAGCTCTAACCTCTATGAAAATTAGACATCATTCCTTCAGGTCTAGAGGACCATAAAGATACAGATTAAGAATGCCTTGCTTTGGCAGTATTTGTAGATTCGAAAAAGCTAGAAATATTCTTAACTAAAAACAAAAGTCTAATGTCATTAAGATAAATTATTCCTGAACAGGGGCTAAAAGAACATGGTTATAAGGAAATTAGTCTGTACCTCACATCCACACGTGTCACACTGGTGTGAAACACTGTTATGGTTTCCATCACGAATGACCCCCAAGACTTTCATGTGCCCAGAGGCAGAGCTTTTAGAAGGTGACTGGATTGTGGGGGATGCTATAGCTGACTTGCTGTTAGGAGGTGGGGCCTAGTTAGAAGGGGGCAGGGCTGGGTGTACCCTGGGAGGGTGTATCTTCCTCACTGACTACTCTCTTTGTGCCTCTGCTTCATGGCAGCCATGACCTGAGCATTTTCATTCCCCCTACACCCTTCCACCATGCCCTTCTGCATTCAAACGTGATGACCATGTGTCCTGGCCCGCGGGTAAGTCAACGGAGACCCTAGACGGGGAGTGAGAATGACAAGGGACAAGAGACACGAGAGATGGAGACAAGACAGGTTTCTGATCAAGTCTCGTTTATTGCAGAAGCTGCTACAGCATATATACCGTAGGGCTAGAGGGGAGGAGCAAGAGGAGGGTACTGGGGCTATTTCCTTGTTGCCGGGTAGACTTGCAGCAGGCCCAGACATGCCCGTAAAAGGCACTCAAGAGTTCTAGCGGGGGGGGGGGGGGGGGCAAGGCCCCCCCCAACCATGGACTGAAATGGCTGAAACTCAGCCAAAATAAACTTCATTCCCCTTTAAATTGCAAGTGTTGGGTACTGGGTCTTGGCAAGCAGAAAGTGGCTAAGAGAAACACATAGACCCATTCATTTATTCCACCAATATTTACTCATAAATGGTGCTATTTTACCAGAGGACCTTCATGTCCCTTACTTTCTTAAAAGGCTAGGATCAATTGCTGCCACTGTAAATCAGGTGCTTGCACCAAAGCGGACCAGGCAGTAGGCAGGGTCAGAGGAATTCAGATTGCACATGTTATCCAAGGAACAGCTTTCAAACATTTTTACATTATCTCAGGCTCTTGGCCAACCTTAGATATTTTGGAACTGAAGGAGAATAGGTAAGGGGATCCCATAGATGAAGGAGGTCACTCCCAGCACAAAGTAGAGAATTGTCATCTACCAGATCTATTTCATTTAATTCACAAGTTTAATGTCCAGCCTGCATTTCCCAAGCCCCAGCTTGATAGGGTAGGCTGTTTGAAGGAATGATGTACAGCAGGAGTCCTCCAACATCAGCATCTATAAGGCTCGCCTGGGGGATTTGTTAGAATCTAGACTGCAGAGCCCCAGATCCAGGTTCTGTTTCTGTTTCTCAAGTGGACCCCAAGCGTCTGCACTTCTTCCAAAGGATGTTGATGCTACTGATTCATGGAACTCAGTGTGAATAACATTGGGTGCAGATTGAGGTCTCTTTCTGGCAGACAGCACTGGTAGGCTGGGTAGATCTTGCTTTTAATTGGCACCTGATGACAAATAGACTTGGTGAAAAGCTGGCTTTATTTGTGATCTGGGATTTAATTTTCTAGTGCCAAAGGGACAAAAAGAAGGGAGTTAGTGGTAAGGTTATCGCCTCTTTTCCCAGTATGCTGCAACTGCTGCTCAGGGGTGTCTTCTCGAGGACAAAATAGTACTGTGTATCATCAAGAAGGGGAGATGCTAAAAGTCTTCCAGGATGAGGTATTGGGCCCTCTTTCTCACCACCAAGTCCTGCTCATTTCTATAGAGCAGACTGAGTCCTGGAAAGATTGCTGTCTTTCAGCTCAACAAAAACCTGGAACTTGTCCAAGGTCGCCTGCAGGCTCTGTTGGACTTTATGACGGAATGTGCACGAGATGGATCTTGTCCCTGGGGACAAATGCTGCAGCCCTGGGTGTGGCCACCCCTGCCAAATCCCTATTCAAGATGTATTTACAAGATAGCTGCTTATGGAAAAAATGAGGACCTGCTGGCCTTTGCAGGCAAAGGGGCTCCATCTGCCCCTTTTTCATGGAGAAACCGGGTTGACAGCAAAAGCAGAATTTTCTGGAAGGTATAATGATAACCTGTGCTTTAGGAGGATTTCCTTATCCCTGTGGGTGGTTGATGAACCTTCGATTCCTTCAGTGATCATTCCCAAGGTCTTCTTATTCCAGTGCCTGTGATGAAGCTTCTTTTCCTGGACGCTCTTTTTTCTTCTTCCAAGTAAAATTATTTCTGTGACATTTTCCAACCTGAGTTATTATTACGTCTCCCTTGCATTAATATTACAATTCTAGGAAGACTTTGAGCCCCAATCCTTGGACCTTACCCATTTTTCATTATTCATTGCCCCACCTATTTTCTGTTTTCTCCTGTAAAAAAAGGAAAGCTGTGGGTTTGGGGATGGGTGTTTCATTTTGGTTTTTTGTTTTGTTTTGTTTTCTACTGGGGATCAGATCCAAGCCCTTTGCCCATCCCAATCCTTTTAAAATATTTTATTTTGAGACAAATTCTGGCTGAGTCACTAAGTTGCCCAGGTTGGGCTCCGACTTGTGACCCTCCTGCTTCAGCCTCCCAGAGTGCTGTGATTACAAGGGTGTGAAAAACTCTGGATGAATAAAATTTAACACCTTTTAAATGAGAAAGGGATAACTCACAAATCCAGCAGCCCTCAGAACCAGAAGTGTGAGAGTTTCTCTGGGCAAAGCACAGGAGTATTTATACAGTATTTAAAGCAGGGAATATTTACAGACAGAAGAGGGATGTGAGGAAAGAAGCCACTTGATTGTCACAGCTGTATGTTTGCTTTATCTAGTTTGCAGGCTGTGATTGGCTGGCACCTAGCTATTTGCTACAATTATACTTCGCAGTTAGGCTTACCGTTTGTGTATGTGTTAAGTTAGGTTGCAGTTCCTTACACAGGGACTCAAGGCACTCGAGGCAGCGTCAAGTCAAATTTAATGTTCCTCATCCTTACTCCATATATATGAGATTTGTAGTCACAACAGCCCTGTGTAAAAAACTACCCCCAAACTCAGTGACTTAATAATCATTCTGATGAATCCGTAGTCAGCTAAGGGGTCACTGATTTAGGCTGGGCTCAACTGGGCAGATCTGCTGATTTGGGCTACATTCACTCATGCATCTGAGGTTGGCTGATCAGAATGGGTTCCTGGGGTAGATGTGGCTCTTCCCAGTGTACACCATTCTTCCCCTGGCACCACAGAGCAGGCTAGGCTCTCAATACTTCCTGTCACTCTCACTACATTTCCCTAGGAAATTCACTTTTCCACCCGCAAAGCTAACCATGTCGCACTGCTCTTTCTTCAAATCTCCCTTCATCTCCCTCTCACTCCAGCCTCCACCAGCCTCACTAGGCTATTTACTCTCTTTATCCTCTGTAATAATGGAAAAACAATCTCTGCTCCTATTTAAGTCCAACTCCTCCACTTATATTCTGGATAATACCCTTTCTTATCTAATCAAGGACTTCACTCTTCAGTATTATCTCCCTATTCTGTCATAGATGTCTCCCTTGCTACTGGATAACACCAACAGTCATACAACAGTACCTTGATTCCATTTTTCAACCCGGCAGCCATGCATTCTACAGCGGAAACTCCAAAGGCAGCTGTCTCGCCGTCTGGACTTGCTTCTCCACTTCCTCACCCCATTAACACCACCTTCTCTCCTCACAGTATGCCACCCTCTTCCCTGTTGTTGGCTCCAACCCCCTCTTTGGCTAATAAAGTAGCTGAGGGCTCTATTGGACCTCTAGTCTGGAAGATGGCCTAGGGTAGCAAAAACTAAATCATGGTTCTATTGAGGGTATTCAGTGCTCCTTATAGGTTGTAAAGGCAACCTCTTACCACCAGGAGCTTAAAGACTAACTGAAGATAAAGAACACATGCAGAGAAGAGAAGTACTTTATTTGACATATTACTAGGTACTAAATATTTTCACGACATTATTTCCTTATTCTTACAAAAGACTCATGAGTTCAGTATTATGAAAGTCTAATTTTTTTATGAAGACACTCAGAGGGATCGTCAAGAGCAGATCCAGGGGAAAGTGGCTCCAAAACTCCCTCTTTTTTCTATACTCTGCTACTTTTAAATATAAACATCCAAGGTGTGGGTTTTGCTAGGGATTTTATTCCAGTCAACCACTTTAAAAGAAGCTATATTCACCAGTCACCTATAGCAGGAAGCATCCATTGTATTAGGGCCTTAGCAACCAACACTGCAGTGTTTTCTAAGGCCCAGTTAGTGATTACCACAGGACAGTTGTGTGAGCCTATGGCACAAGGCCTCAGCGGGCACTCCAGCTTTCTCGGTCAGCACCTGAGCCAAGTTGCCCCAGCAGCCGAGCCTCAGATAACAGTTGTTTTTCTAAACTAAAACCTCAGTATTCAGGTTTAATTGAGTGTTGGCACTTTGTGATAAACAAGTGGGTTTGGGGCATAGTTTAGGCACTCGGTCTCTAAAAGGTTTGCCATCACTGCTATAGCATATTCAGGGACCAAGAATGTGAAAGGCTTGGGTCAATTGTCCCTCTTTGTGCCAAGATGATTAAATAGTCCCTGTGGGTCTTAGGTCCTCTTGAAATTGTGAGATACATAATGGAGACCTGTAAGTTGTGTTGTGAGAATAGCACCATCTCACCTGACAGTGCCTGCCAATGTCCCTGCAGTCTAAACCTACATACTTCCTGGGAGAGCAGCTGCTTCTTGAGTGGCATGTTTGGATCTCTGCAATGGAGTCACTGGTGGCCTATAAATCTACACTTACCAGTGAATCTAACTGCAAAACATTTGTCAACCCTACCTTTTTCTCATCACTGAGATTCATTTTCTCAGTCACGTGTTAAAATCCCCAGGGCTCATAAATATTTCCCCAGGGCTCATAAATATAACCATGATAGAACCCCAAAATTCTTGGGCCTCACCATCCTATAAGCAGTTTTATGGTTTGAATAAATGTCCCCCATGTGTCAGCTGCTATGAGGCCAACAGTTTCCTCTGCTACGTACTCCAGCTATGGTTTCCTACCTTACCACAGGCCTGAAAGCTTCAGAACCGACAGACTATGGGCTGAGACCTGTGAAGTCATGAGCCAGGATACACTTTTCCTCCTTACAAGTGCTTTATCTCAGATATTCTGTCACAGTGATGGAAAGCCAATTAATACAGGCAAGAATGAAATTACATCTGAATTATAGTATGGCTTAGCACTACTTAAATGTAACAGGAGTATAATACTCCTTAACAGTTCCACCGACACCATTACTGAGAAAAAATTAATAGTGACTTCAAGATAGGATCCTAAAATTACTGTCTTTGGGAGTGCAGTGGAAGGGGGAGACATGGGGGTGATGATGTTGGATAAAAAAGAAGAGGTCAAACTGATTTTTCAGAAGAGATGCAATTAATTAGAATTCACATTATATTAATTAGCTGGCTTGCCTCAGTGGAATTTTATTCCTACCTGGTGTGAAATCCAAAACTCATATCTTGAACAGCAGGCAGCTTTTCTCCAAGTGATAATCTGGGGATCAGTCTCTTTCCATCATATGGTCTTCAACAAGTTCAACATGTGGCATCCAAGATAATTTTCCTTTGTGCTTCAACTAGCAATAGGAAGAAGAGTATAGGGAATTGTCCAAGAGGAGAAGGGAAGTCAAGGTGGGGAAGTAGGGTGCATCATATCTGCCTATATTCTATTAGCTGGAACTCAGCCCCTTGGCCATAGCTAACTGCAAGGAAAGCTGTGAAATGTGATGCACTGTGCTGTTGGGAAGGAGAAATGAGTCTGCTAAAGAGCCAGTCGGCCTCTGCCACTTCCAGAGAGGCTCACCTCCCTAACTGTGGCCAAATCCATAGAGACTGACTGGGTGTTTACTTACTGGGGAAGCATTCCCCAGAGCCATCCTTGTCATATGTGTGTACTTCCAAACAGCTTTGCAAAAGGAAAACTTAACCATAAAAGCTGGATCGGCATTTCTGACAACCTGTAATAAAAGAAGGCTTAAGTCTTTTGTATAAGTTAGCCAGAAGAAATAATCAGATACAGGTTCCTCACCCCCATCTGAACAAAGTGTGAGGTTTATTCACCCAGGGGAATCTACTTGCTAGCCTTTCAGGTAGTTTGACCAAATGAGGAATTCTAGATAGTTCTGTGGAGATTGGAGGGAGAAGCAAAGAGCCATTCCAAGGCCAAACTCTGAGCCCTGTAATATTAATATTTGGATTAAAATCTAGTGGTTGGGAGTCAATAAGGAAAAAGCTTAAGCGTTGTGTGGGAGACAGTTTGGGATTTGGAGTCAGAAAGATTTAGGTGATTAAGAAGCTGTGTAGACCCGGCGCGCGTACTGGCTGCCTGGCTGCGCTGATCCGCGACGCGCTCTCGCCCTCACTCTCGCCCGCTGTGTGCATGGTCGCTTGGTGCCTTCGCCGCCCGCCACGACCGCTGCTGCCTCGGGACCGGCTGTATGATTAGGCCACAATCTTCAATGAGTAGACATATTCCTTTCTGTGGTGTTCTTGGTCACACATTTATGGAGTTTCTGAAGGGCAGTGGAGATTACTGCCAGGCTCAGCACGACCTCTATGCAAACAAGTGAACTCTAGGGATCCATTACTGCTCCGCCAAGAAGCCCCGGGAGAGAGGCTCACCTGGACACAGAAGTGGTGAATTGAAATCGTAGAGCATTTTACAAGAGTTCTGACCTGGATGGGGTAACCTTAGTGCACTTCCTTTCTCTTGCCTCAGTATTACTGGATTGAAGGATTGCTGCTTCTTGTTAGGAGGTTGATTCCATTTCCCAGTACTCCCAACACCATACTCAAAGCACTGAGAAGTTCAAGTGGAGTATATTGAAGTAGACTTCTGTTGCTTGCATCATTTCTATTCAAGTTTTAAAATCTTTTGTAATCCTCTTAAGTTTTTTTAAACTAAATTAATAATGGCTCGAATGAACCGCCCAGCTCCTGTGGAAGTCACATACAAGAGCATGAGATTCCTCATTACACGCAATCCAACCAATGCAACCTTAAACAAGTTTATAGAGGAACTTAAGAAGTATGGAGTTACCACAACAGTAAGAGTATGTGAAGCAACGTATGACACTACACTTGTAGAGAAGGAAGGCATCCATGGTTTTGATTGGCCTTTTGATGATGATGCACCACCGTCTAACCAGATTGTTGATGACTGGTTAAATCTTGTAAAAATTAAGCTTTGTGAAGAACCTGGTTGTTGTATTGTGGTCTATTGTGTTGCAGGCCTGGGGAGAGCTCCAGTGCTTGTTGCCCTAGCATTAATTGAAGGTGGAATGAAATACGAAGATGCAGTACAGTTCATAAGACAAAAGCAGTGCAGAGCTTTTAACAGCAAGCAACTCTTATATCCGGAGAAGTATTGTCCTAAAATGTGGCTGCGCTTCAAAGACTCCAACGGTCACAGGAACAACTGTTGTATGCAATAAAACTGGGGTGCCTGATGCGACTGCCTTGGACGTGCCGCTTGAGGCAGGACCTGACTGTCATACAGATTAGCCCCATGTGTTGGCTCGGTGAATGAGTCTAATGAAGCGTCCGTAGGAGCATTGCAAAGCAGTTATACAGGCTATACACAAGCTTAACAGAATCGCAATCTCTGTATTTGGGTTATGATCAGCACATTTGGACAATTACCTCAAGATTCTTACTGTTCAGCATTTAAATTGTGCTTATCATTTGTACCAATTGACTTTCCTGAAATCATGCAGTACTGAGTTATGATATTCCCATGCCAGAATCTTAATGATACATAAGAAATTTAGAAAGATTAGGTGCCAAAATACCCAGCACAGTACTCTTACATTTTTAGTATCACATAGAACCAAAATTCCAGGAACTATGAATACTCTAGACCTGTGGTTTATTCCTTCAGTCATTTCAAACATGGTAGGGCCTATGTGGCTATTTGCCTGCTCACTTTATGTTTACATCTCACACTCATACCAGTATCCATCAGGTTTACTTAAACATTGATTGTTCTTTTTGATTATTACCAAGTCTTATGGTGATTATTTAATGTCTTTCTACAAGTCTTACTTTGTGCTGTTCTGGGAAACCTCCATTTTGAAAATCTACACTGTTACAGAAACACATGCCTTTAATGTCTCAGACAAAAAAGCCTTACAGTTAATTTAATGCTTGCACTCCAAGGTGCAACTTAACAGGGAGGGCCTGAAAAAAGACTAGGAGTAGGCTATTCAATATTTTTAGTAAAATGTTGCTTTTGTCTTGTGCAGAACATGTAGAATATGCTCTTTAATTTAGTAAATATTTTTTAAAAGGTACAGATGCTTTGTTATTGTAGCTAGAACAATTTTTAATCATAAAATTTCTGAAATTCTTGTAATTTTTTCCATACTTATCAGAAGTTGTTTACCAGCTTATTTTTATTTGAAGTGTGATTTTTTTCCTTCTTTTCCCAACCTCTTGCAAAAAACAGAAGTGAGTTTCTGCTAATAAATTGAGTAGACATCTAATATTTTATATGCCTTTTGAGCTGTGTAATTTAATATTTGGATACTTGATAATTTGTTTTATTATGTAATTGATAAAATGGTAATGTGTATTAATGTTAGTTCAACCATATATTTATACTGTCTGGGAATGTGTGGTTATAGTTCTGTGGGACAAATAATTTGTCAGTGTTCACCACTTGTAAAAACAGTGTGAGAGCTTAAACATCATCTAAATAAATAATGAAATAAAAAAAAAAGAAACTGTGTAAACCTAGGCAAGTTACCATCTCTTCATGTGTAAAATAGAGATAATCCCAGAGAATGTTTTTGACAAAAGGGGTGGAAATGGGAGATATACACATGTATACGTGTCATAAATGTGGTACATGGCAGTCCCCAATATGTGGCAGTCCCCTTTCACCCCACCACACTTCTCATTGTCAAGAGTGGCCTCCAGTCTTCAGTAATCTTGATTATGAGGTAGAAGATGTTTACCTTGGCTTCAAAGCTTGTGTGAAAATATGTCATTACTCAATGATTAAGAAGTGTCTATATAGTCCAGAAAGTTCAGCCCTTTATCAGGGCTTAGGCTTCCAAATATCTGTGCCATGACTCAGGTTGCACATGCCAGCCCAGTTCCATGGGATAGACAGTAAGATCTCATCCTATTTATGCCATCTGCGTTGTCTTCAAAGGGAACTCTATTCAGCAACATGATGTTGGTGTTAAATGACTTGCACTCATTCACACAGATATCTACTAAGTTGGAGTCAGGACCTGAGCCTAGGTGATCTGGCTCCTGAGCTCAGATTCTTACCTGCTGCCTAGATCTGGTAAAGAATGGAAGGGTTTAGGTATGAGGCCACATGCTTGTCATTCTTATAATGTCCAGATCTTATCCTACAGTCCCTGACACCAACCTCAGCCTTGGTCTCACGCTCTACTTTCAGGGCATCGTGGGCAGGGGATCTGGTCTGTGAGACAGTTGAACACATATTAGTCATTGCCAATAACAACCCCCTCACCTCACAAAAGTTCTCATTGGTAGCAGGAGCCTTGTGGGTGAGGACAGTGCCATTTATACAAATTGCTGTGTTCTTTATCACCTTGTGCAGAAATTACATAAGAATTCGGTGTCTTTATTGACCCTTCCCTAGCTAATGACTCTTTAGGCTGGAACTGGTCACTCACTAAGCTTCTTGACCTCCATATGGGAGTCATAAACCTACACAAGGTCACTGAGCTGACAGAAATGCTAGCTTAAGCCCTAGAGTTTCTTCATGGTTCAATTTATAATATCAAGCAGAATAAAATATGTACAGGTCCAGGCTCCTTTTCATTTATTTACTCCTCGGAACAGAATCTCTCTTCTGCTTCTACTTTCTCCCTGCCTTTCCCTGGGTCACCTCTCTATCTGAACTCTCCACTCCTCTTCTGCCCTCTCATCAGCTGTTCTCCATACCCGGTATCTCCCTATCTACCAACTTCTTCCTTGGATCGCCTAGAGAAAATATTTTCTTAGTCATGTTAAACATGAATCATCTCAATCTCTTCTCCTTTTACCACTTTTTTCTCAAAGGATTATTCTTAATTCTCTGCCCTTACTTCCCCTTAACTCATTCCTTAATCCCTTGAAGATTGGCCACAGCCTCAATTTCTGCCCCATTAGTCACCTGAAGCATCTCTCCCAGGCTCTGTGGACTAATGTCCTGATGCTCCTCAATTGCAAAGTCTTTAACCTCTGCAGAATTTGATGCTATTTGCCACTCCCTCAATTCACAAACTTTTTTTCCTTGCCTAGATTATCTTTCATGGCATGTTATTATTTTCCCTAAATATTGTTGGATCTAAAAATGTTTCTTGCATATGTTCCATTCCACCTCCCACTGTTTCCACCCCTGATTACCCATGCTTGGAGCATGGCAATAGCTTCCTAACAGCTATCCTTGCCGCGCTGTGTATTCTGCAGTTTTCTTGCTTGTTAAATCCCATTCCATTTTATGTTCTCACACCGGAATCACATCCTTCTCTTGGCCTTTTAGCTAAAATCCCAAATTCACAGGTCCTGAAGACCTGCCAGCTCTCAGGAGCTTTGTCCCTTGCATACTTTTTCTGTTTAACTTTCAGGTGCTCCATAATATTTTCCCATCCCTCCTTTTGCCTTTCCTCCTGGAGTCCTCTTATTTCAGAGTGAGGAGTGAGGCGGATGAGGGCTCTAGAGTGCAAGACTTAAGGAGGCGTTCCATCTCAGGGTTGTACAAGTATCTCCTTAAATCCTGTGCCCTTGGCACCTCGCTGGCCTTCCCTAATCCCAGGCCTGTTGCATTTTCTCCTTGTGAATTTTTGCTAGTAATTCTTTTCTTTTCTCCCAACACTCCACTTGCCCATCCCTCCCCCAATTCTGAATTTAAAGTTCTGTACTTCAAGATTCATCTTTTCTGATTAACCTAATCAAAAGTACTATCTCTTCTGAGCTCCTTGAGTTCTCCGATTCACCTTCCCTTTGCTACTTTATAAGTCTTATCTCCATTGTTAGACTTTAAACTGCATGTTTTACATCTTTGTATTTCCTGAATAACTTCCTCTATGCTTTATATATAGTAACAAATCAACAGAGAAATACTTAATAAGTAAGGAAAGTGCTGTGAGTGGGAATAAGAGGTCTTCAACCTTCTCATCACAAATCAACAACAGCTACCAGAAACATGATGGACTCACACTGGTTTTCTCTGAGGTCTGTAAAGTACATTGTAGACATTCCACTAGTCCCTTTCTTATACCTCTGAGACACTGCTAATCACCCATGACGCTTCTTGTCTCTAAGCCTGGGCGAGGCATCCAAGCCTGCTCAATATAGCATGAGATAGCCCCCTTTATGGATTAGAGTTGACACTGGAGAATGATCCTCATTTCTTCTGCTGCATCCAAGGCCCCATTTTACAGATGAGAAAATAAAGGCCCAGAGAAGTTCAGAGATAGAATCAGGTAGAGAAATTCCTAATAATAGCTGAGTAGCCAACTAAGCACAACATACGTTCATCCAGAGGACTGCATAGTATTTTGCTAGAAGCCCCATTAAGGTCTTTTTAGACCTACTTCATTGGTCCTCAAGATCAATATTGAGCCTCTGGGAACTTGAGGAGCCTTCACTCACCTCAAAAATGATTCCTTGGAATCTGGAGGTGCACTCTTCATGTGGACAGCTTCACCACGTGGGAGAGCAGCAGCACAAGCCTAGGGATCGAGCAGGTCTAGGATGTATCCCACTTCTGTACCTACTAGCAGGCCAGTCACATCTGTGAGCCCCAGCTCCAAAACCTATAAAATGGTACTAATTAAGACTCACCACATACTACTCACTACTCACTGCAACACACCCTTGATGGCGTTCAGTATATGCAAGTCTCCTTTTCTCTGTTCCATTTCCTGCAGTGTGAGGAAGTGAAGACATTTAGAGGGGCTTCTTTGCACTTCCCTTCTACAAACACAAGCACTCTATCCCCATGTCTAAAGTAGGTTTAAGTTCATTGACATTACGTGAATATACCCTTTCTAATGGAAATATACAAGATGTTAATGACTGTCATTCTGAGAGTAGTCATTTGGGAATTACATTATGTGCTGAACTAGGAGAAAAAAGTGGAATTTACTCCTAAATCAAAGGCTGTCATCCTCAACTCTTGAAACTTAAGCACAGATGTTTTCAGCTGCTCTGTTCTCACTTAGGCACCTGCGCTGAGCTCTGCAAAGGTGACTGGGACTGTGGGCCAGGGGAGCAGTGTGTCAGCAGTGGGTGTAGCCATACCTGTGCTGCAAGTTAAGGACAGGTAAGAACATCAGGCCTTTCCTCCTTCCCCAAACCTTGTCCAGCCCAGACAGGCTGTACTCTTGGCTCCCATGGGGCTTCCCAGAAATTGAGTGGGACAGAACCCCACCTGTCTTCCTGTAGCCTTTCCCTCTTTACCCCAAGGAAAAGACGTATCCGTCATAGGACGGTGGTTTCCAAACCTTTAAAATAATTGTTTGACCCAGTACAATATCAGGCGGTTTTTGATTAAAATTATCTGTAGTTCTCCACCCCAAACTGATGCCCAATTAGTACTGTGGTGCCTATTTTAAATACATACAAATATATAACATGCTTTTAAAACATGGAATCCTATTCCTATTTTGATTTCCTAATTATTTTACTTAAAAGTGGCCAGTGGACATCTTAATATCAATACTGATGCCCCCAATGATAAGGAAATAATGCACAACAGGGGAGGTCTTTGTCTGTGGACAAGAACCCCCCCCCACCATGTTTTTGCCATAAGATGTTCTATTCAAGCAATATTAACTGTTTGAGCTGCAGGATGCCCCTACCCTATGTATCAAGATGTTCTGTTCAAGCAATGTAACTGTTTGAGTTGGAGGATGCTCCTACCTAAGGTTTCGAGAATGTTCTGTTAACTCTGCCCATCTGCCTCAGGGAGCATGCTCACCCAGTAGGTGGGCCTAACCCCCCCCCCATAGATCTCTATATAAGGTTGCTTCCATTTCTGTTCAGAGCTCAGACTTCAGAGTATAAACTCCTCTGAGCCGATAAAGTTTGGATCCCTCCATCTCTCAGACTGACGCCCTCAGTTTCTTCATCTCCAGAGACCTTCAGATAGCTGTAACACTTGGCTGTAATACTGAGCTGTCTCACTTTGCTGTACATTATCCTATCATCTGTACTAGCCTTACAATTGACCATATGTGCACAGCAGCCTCCATTAATACATATTTAAGACATTTATTATTTTTATATGTATTAATATGACTGCAATAAACAATAAATTGGACAATGCCCCTTTATTGATTTCCTTGGGATAAATTCTAAGAAGTATATTTGATGACCAAAGAGTGTGCTCATTTTCAGCCTTTGTTGGACATTTTCAAATTGATCTATGAGGATCTCCGTCCTGTAAAAACATTTTGGGAGTCTCAGATGAGAGGTTCTTTACTTTTAGTAGCCATTAATTGGAAAAAATCACAATAAAGGGCTACCATGATGCAGTTATGACTGCAAGTTAAGTTGTATTAAACACAACAGGATCAGGGTATACTTTTTTTAAAACAAGCCATTTTATGTTCAGAACATATTATTTGTCCACATATAATCCTTGGAGTGCTTAAGGTCTTGTGTGCCACCTCCAGATACTTTGGAGTTTCAGAAATAAGAACTATTGCCTTTCAATTATATTCTGTTTGTTCAGGCTCAAATATCAGCAGGTCTCATGTACAATGTATGTGTCCACTTATCTTATTGTCATGTTCTCTAATAGCTGTTCATCTCTTCCTGAAGTTTCTACTGGCAAAGATGTGATGAGAGTATTCAGAAGTTCTTGCCCAGAAAGACAGATGAAAGAGGGAGACATGGATGGAGACTACAGGGAGCATGAAGGAAAGGGAAGAGGAGCTGTTTCTTTTAATAAATCATAATTGTAAAAGTAGCCACACTACTTATTTCATTAGAGGTGATGGTGAGAAAGGCAAAGAAGAGGACACCTGACACTTGTTGGGCACTTTCTGTCCAATGAGGACTATTCAAATTCTCCACAAACATTATCTAAGTGATTCTCCCCTCCTCCTTGCGTACGGGGGATTGAACCCAAGACCTTCACACTGAGCTCACCCCAGCTCTATTTTTATTTTTTATTTTGAGACATGGTCTCACTAGTTTACTAAGATACCCAGGCTGAGCTAAAACTTGTAATCCTCCCACCTCAACCTCTCAAAGTTTTGGCATTACAGGTGTGGAACATTTCTAAATTATTCTTACAACAATCATTTCACTGAGCTTAGCGTCATCCTTTCACATGTAATAACACTGAGTTTGGGGGAAATGAAGTAATGTGCTCAAAGTCATAGAGCAGATAAGTGTCAAGAGACCTACGCTATAATCCCATGTCAAACACCAGGGCCTATACATTGTAACATATTAGGACTTTAAAACCCAGGCCCACTACTCAGTTGCTTGGGCTTCAGTTAGTGTCCTACCTTTTTGTGATTTAGAGTCTTCACCTGTATAATAGTATATACCTCACAGAACCACAAAGATAAAAGACATTGGTTCATGTAGAGTGCTTGGCATAGTGCCTGATACAGAAAGTAGTTGGTTCTCTGTATTCTTGAGTTCTGTCTCCACAGATTCAACCATCCACAAATTGACAATATTTAGGATGAAAATAAAAGTTGCATCTTACAGAACATGTGTAGGATTTTCCTTAAACAATACAGCACAACAAATATTTACACAGCATTGTACCTACATTATAGTAGGTATTAAAAGTTCTTCAGAAATGATTTAAGAAGATGCGTATAAATTACATGCAATACTGGGCCATTTTATGTAAGGTGCTTGAACATCCTCAGATTTTGAGATCCTCAGAGGTCCTGGAACCAATCCCTCATAGATATCAAGGGATAGAGGCATTCAATGAATGTTAACTAAAATTATTATACCCGTGGGGCATAACGCCAATTTTGTGTTAAAAGTGCATTGTGCGTGTATAGTGCCCACGTTTATTCTTTAGAATGTTTCTATTGATGAATTATTAATTTTAATTTTATGAGTTTTACTATATTAAACAATGAGTATTTAACAGGAAAAAATATGAAAAAATAAAATATTGAATTTTTAATATTTATTGAGTATTTATTTTAAAAGCATCAAAGTTTTCAACATTGACTGTCTTTTGGTGTACAAAGTCTAAAAAATAACAACAGAAATAAATTCCTATATGACCTACAATGAAACTACCAATAGGACTCTACAACAGAAATAATCTTTGTTTCAACTGTCACACCCGAGGCAGTCTTCACACTTGACAACTACATGTCCGGTGCACTTGTCTCACTTACGCTGACAGCACATATGCTTAGCTTTCCTTTCCTGTGTGGCAGGCCATTCTTGTCACCTCTCTTGTCTTCCTCTTTTGTTAGGAGCTTCCTACTATATTGTACAATGTGCACGTAGCAGGAAAATAAGATATCCATAAAATAAAACATCAAATATGTAATGAGTGCTTAAAAGAAATATCAACATTTTCACATCAGCTGTTTACTTGCTTACTAAACCTAAAAGATAACATCAGAAATAAAAACCTATGTGAACTACAATGCAAATACAAACAGGTCTACCACAGAAACAATCTTTGCTTCAACTATTACACCCAAGGCAGGCCTCACATGTGATAATTGCATGTTCTGTGCACAAGTATTGCTTACACTGCTAGCACATATGTTTTGTTTCCCTGTTCTTTTTTATAGGGCACAACTGACATCTTTTTGGTTTTTCTGTTGTCATAGTAGGTCTTTGTGATGTTGCACTGTTCACCTGTCAGCTTACCAGTGTGCTCCACAATTTTTTTGCATAGATTCCAGGGCAGAAACGTTTTGTTCTTCCTCTGCTGTAAATGATCTCTTATGAGTTCCAGTCCCAATCCTCTAAGAAAATTTCTCCATGATACTTTGCACTTTTTATTTTCTGCATAAACTAGCAAACTATTTATGCCACACAATTTTAGGGTCGAGTAAAACACAACCATTGGCCAAAGCTTTGTGTTTTGAGTGACATCATAGTTGCTGCATAACTCATCAACAGCATCTACTCTGCCTTTGGTTTTGTTGTAAAAAGTTACCATCTCAGACGCCAGTTTTGTACTGAACTGGGCTACTTCTACCAAAATATCAAAAGTAAATTTTTTAAAAAACAAATCCTAAACGCACACTTGTTGCTGGACTGGAGATCCTATACACATTTTGCTATTTGTCTGCCAAATGGGTGAATGCACAGATGGGTTCCTGCTGTCCCCATGCCCAGCTACTCTGATCCACACCCACATTCCATTGTGGTAAAGAATATGTTTACATAACAGAAGAATGGTGTGGGTTTATTTTACCCCCATGATGCTCAGGTGAACATATGCAAAAACTGTTTGACAGAACGTCATGTAGGTAAAAATCCTGGTTTGACATTTTTGCACAGATGCACACACCATGCCACCTTGCCATTTGTAGTACCATGTGGGTAAACACAAAGATTGCTTCTTATATCCACCAGACACAACTACTGAGATGCAAAGCCAGGTACTATTTGCTAAAGTACAGATTTACAGTGGAAAAGTACGGGATGGGTTTTTGCACCCAGTGTTATTTATTTATATATTTGTTATATATACCGAATATATATTTATTTATTGTTGTTGCCAAATAGATGGGCCAATGATCCTTAGTCTTAATTTGTAATATTCTAAAATAGAACTCAGGGTCAATTCTCCTTCCCAGTCTCCCCTAGTTCAAGGTTTAATCTGAATACTGAGAGCCAGCCCTTTTTTTCTGTTTCTTCCCATAACAAAATCTGGACAAGTTACAAAAAAAAAACTCTTATAGTTTCTTGTCCACGTTCTTCATAATCACAGACTTAGTTCTCAGCCAGCCTGAGTATAGTACAGTACTGAGTACAGTACATTTGGGATTTTAACCAATGCACTGCCTATGTGGTTTTGGACAAACTATTTAAACTCTGGCATCATTTCCTGCAGTGTAAAGATGAAATAAAAAAGAAAATCCATTCTGTCAACAAGTATTGTGGTGTTTCTACCACATCCCAGGTGCTTGCTAGCACTGGGGACACAAAAGTGAACTAGACAGAATCTGTGCCTTCATAAAACTCTCATTCTAAAGGAGGAAACAGAACATACAAGTGACAAATGATGAAGATAACTACAGGTTAGGGTAAATGTTCTGAAAAAAATAAACAAGAATGTGAAATAGAGTGAGGTTACACAAGCCTACTTTAATTAGGGTAATCTAGACTAATAAACTAATAAAAATGAAGTATGAATAAGGTTACAAATAAAAAAGTGAATTTTCAGAATAAGGTTCCAGATCATCTGATGCAGAATTTAGAAGGAGAATGGTTGTAAACATGCTCAGCATTCTGTAAAGCCTCTCAGTCACTATCAGACAATTGAAATGTTGAGAGTGAGGAGCACTGAGGATTGAGAATGTGTGAGGATATTTTCTTGGAAGACAGTCTTTGCCATGCTCTAAGTTTCCACAGTCTCAGGGTGGAAAATGGATATGGGAGGTACTGCTGTCTGATTTAAGCCAATGCAAGGGAACTTCAAAGGCCCCTTCCCCTGGACAATTGATATATTTTTCTTTCGGTTGATGATCACCACTGAACAGGAATATTCAGTTCCTTGAAGGAAGCACACTGTCATCCACAAGGATATATCCTATCAGAACACAACAGATTGGCATCAGTATACCTACTTTACAATACCTGGGTCATTTGTTTTCTCAAATAACATTACATGTGGGTCATCCTTATTGCAACCTACAATGAACCACCTTAAACCCAGATTCTTCCCAGTCTCTTCACACTTCCCCCACTGTGGTAATGACCAGGCCTCACATTCTTCTAGCCCAATGTGTCGAACATCTCTTAAGGACTGCTTCAAATACTCTTAGTCTTAGATTCTTTGAATCATTGTTATGGCAACCAGTTTATCTCAGCTATCTACTAGCTTAGTACAAGTGGAACTTGCCAGAGCCTTGTTTTAGACATGTGCACTTGTATTCCAAACACCTCACCTTTGCCTCATAGTTTCTCTGATTATGCATCAGGGGACTCCTATAAGAACTCCTGCACAATGAAAGACGCGGAACTAGAGAATTAATCCCTGGTGAAGCACCCACTGACAACAGAGGTCAAAAGCGGGCAGATGTACATCCTCTTTCTTCTTCTTTTTTTTTTTTTTTGGTACCAGGGATCGAACTTGGGTCTTTGTGCTTGCGGAGCAGGCGGCGGAACCACTGAGCTAAATCCCTGGCCCATATCCCCTTTATTCTTCAGGAGGGGTTCTGAGAGCATTTCATAAGATTTCCCAGAAACTCCCAAAGACCAAACAGTCATCCCTTGCAGTGACTAACTCAAGAGCACAAGTTACTATTGATTCTCCTTCCATCTCTGTTCTTTCCTGAATAAATTGCTCACGTATCAACCTCACTTGAGGCTCTACTTTCAGAGAACACCAACTAAAACATACAGTGACTAGGTTTTACCTTTTGATTTTCTTTGAGCAAATGAGTGAATATCACAACTACTCCTCCACACACATACTGCACATATATAACACATATCCCAAGAATAAGAATAATATATGCAAGCATAATGGTGTTAAATCTAAACAACAAAAATTCTCCACAAAGAAGTCCAAAGTCTTCAGAGAACTAGCTCTCCTAAAACATAATCCAATTTTCACTGCTGCACAGTGTTTTATTTTCAGGATAAAACACATATTGAAATAACCTCAAGGTTTCCCTACGAACTAGAAGTGGGAATTTTCTTTTTATCTGAAGAACTCAAAGGTCCTAGAGATGGTTTTCCCAGTCTGCCTTAATGTAAAGGTCTAGTCTTCATCTCTTGGGTAACTGATTAAGCGTTATAATGGCTCTTTTATTTTCCAGTTTCTTTTCATCTTTTTTTTTTTTTTTTTTTTTTGGTATCGGGGATCGAACTCGGGTCCTTGTGCTTGCAAGGCAGGTGGCAGAACCACTGAGCTAAATCCCCGGCCCAAAGCATTGTAGTTTTTTCATCTTTTTTTTTTCCAGCTTCTTGACAATGCTTCAGAAAATCTTGGGTGTCAAATTCCAACCAGCTCACTCTTAATGAAAGTTATAATTTACACGGTTCAGTTTGAACTCCAAAATTAACTTTTCTAGTAGGGAGAGGTGTTCTGTGATTCTCAGCATTCACACTGCAAAAAGGGGAGAAAAGGGAACAAAGAGCACTGCCAGCTGTCATGAAAACAATGGAAAGTTGCCTATATTCCATTGGCCAGATTGTAATCACAGAGTCAAGTACAGGGACTATTGGGTAATGTAGCCTTTGTTCTGTACCTATAGAACAATCAGGGGCTCTAGTACAAGTTAAGAAGAGATGTCTGATAATCAGCAATTTTGGCCATTGTCATCCACAGCAGGCCCTCTCCAACTCCAGCCCAAATCTGAAACTCCAGTGCGTAATTAACATAGTAATGCCAGCCCTGGCCAGGAACCCTCCACTCCACTTTTCAGTCAGCGGTCAGAGAGTTAGTGGGCTAAACCTTTCGCTGCTCCTTTGCAACACACTAGGCTGAGGACTACTAGTGGAAGAAATACTTTGCTTCCGGTTCTGTTCCAAAGAAGGTATTTGTGGGACTTGAGGGCGGAGTTGGGGGATGCCCCGGAAGTATTTCCTTGTGGTCTCACATCGGAAAAATGGCGGCGGTACGAGTTGGCGGCTCGCTGCAGTGCAGCCAGCTGCGGGAGGCGCCGCGGGAGTCGCCCCCTGAGCCCCGCAGTGGGTTCCACCGCTTGTCGGCCAGGCTCCGCGCCCTGCGCCTGGAGGACAGCAGCTCCGCCCGCACTGAGATCCACCTCCTCTTCGACCAGCTCATCTCCGAGAACTACCGCGAGGGCGGCGGCGTGGCCGCGGAGGTAGGCGCTGCGCCGGCGGCCCCGGCCCCACCCTGTAGGGAACCCAGCTGGTAGGGAGCCCTGCCAGTCTCTCTGGGATGTTCCCCTCCTATCCCGATGATGACTTAGTTCCAGGCTGACTGGTTCGCTCTGACCGTTGCACATTCTCTGCTTTCCTACATTTCAAAGATTGCAGTGCTTGGCAAACTCAGATCTTTCAAACCCCGACTTGATCACTTCCTCCAGCATCTCACCTGTCATTTCTGGTACCACCTTCCCATCCTCACGCTCCACTTCTTTTCTGTGCATCCAGCACTTTTATAGGTACAGTCTATCATTATTATTGCTTATGGAGTACTGCACTTTACCGTGAACGGCTCCAGCAACCTTAGAACGTGGATATTACTAAGTTGTTTTCGCTGATGAAAACACTGACCCTCACAAGATCCGGTGAGTGTCATATTGTTGGCAGGGAGCAGAGCTAGAATTGGAGTTTAAATCTGTCACAAAATCCCTGTATTTTTTGTGCTTCCACTGTAGCTCTTCCCTCCTGTTTCCTCTTTAGAAGTTCTTTTCATTGAGCAGTTTTATTCATACACGTTAGACCTTGGATACCACTTCCTGATTCCCTGAATTCTTAAGCCAGTCAATACCTGGGCCTTTCTGTTGCTCAGAGGCATTTCAGACTTGACAGTTCTTAATAATGAATACACTGTCTTCAGACACACCCATCGCCAATCCATCCTCCCCTCCAACACAGACATGTTCAGTCCACCAAGTCACACAGACACAAATCTTTGTTCTTTTCCTTGCCTTTATCCCAGAGGCTATCCAATCCAGATTCTTCAGAAGCTGTCTCACACGTTTTTCTCAGTCCACGTGGCCCTTATTCTCCTTGCCTTAAGCTACATGACTTGGGTGGACTATTTCACTGGTCTCCTCTAACAAATCTCCTTCCTCCAGTTCAGCTTTTCTCCAGACTATTCTTTGCTGTGCTGCCAGAGTGATCTTTTCTTTGTTGTTGTTGTTTTTTTAAAGCTGTCTATAAAAGTAAAAATCTGATCTGGGAAAATCTTTAATACATATTGGTAAATGTTGAAACAAGTTGCCAAATGAATTTTATGAATTTGTATGAATTTTATACAATATGAGACCAATATGGGGCTCAAGGAAGATGGGGGATTTTAAAATAATGTGTGTGTGTGTGTGTGTGTGTAATTTTTTTTAAATGAGATCCAGAAGAGTTCTCGACAACAGCAAAAAAATTGTCTGCTTCTCTAAGGAGCAGAGTGGGATTAAAGGAGATGAACTTTTGATTACTTGGTGTACTGTGATATTTTTGTAAATAAATTGCATTTTTCTAGTCTTCTTTCCTGTCTGTCCCCCTTTTGTGTCCTGTATGCAGTCATTTGGAACTTGCTGCTCTTCAAGCACCTGCTGGCGTTGCTCATCTCCGAATCTTTGCCCACTCCCTTTGCTTGCATTGTTTTTTGATGCCTTGTCTGGCGGAGCTCTATGTATTCTTGACATCATTCCAGATTCTGCTTAAAAATCTCCTTGTTACAAGCCTCCTTAATTATTCTTTTCCCACTGAGTTTTTACTTAATTCTTTCAGCACTTTATTTAGTTTAATTATACATGTCTATTTCTGACTCCTTCATTAGATTGTGAGCTCTTTGAGGTTCAGGAAGATGTTTCCTTCACCTTTAGAGCCCACAGTATGTGCTCAGCACCTTTCTGTCAGTAATCATCAATGGCTGAATGGTGTGATTTGCAAATGGGTTCTTCTCTTTTTTAAAAAAATTCTTATTTTCACATAAAATTCATGGAAGTGTCCTTTCTGATTTTCTCAGTTACTAGAATCAAGTTCACTTGTTTTTTGGTGTTTTTAATTTCAGCGTGTGCTTTTATATGCTGGAAGTTTTTCTTTGGTTATTTAATTATATTGTCTATAGATGACAGAAACTCTGAAGTCTTTAGCCTGACAAAAACCATACCAATTTTTTTCTTCTTTTTTAGCATATCCTATTTTTGTGCTATTATTTTATTTTCTCCCTCGAATTTCATTCGGATATCATCTTTCCCCATTCTTGTGTGAACCTGCACTTTTAATATTCCAATATTCCTCTTTTGCTGTGTTTTGGGTGTCTTCACTTGACTAGTAGGTGTATTACCTTTGCTTTGTCTTTTTAATTTTTATTTTTTTATGTTTTTGGTAGGATGTCAGTGCTCTTCTTGTCCAAGCTTGCCGACTGGTGCCTCCTAATCAGAATCATCTTGTCAGCAAAGTGTCTAAGCTGATCCACCATTTACTTAACAGATTACAGGTAATACATATAACTTTAGGATTCAGATCATGAACTTTGAGAATAAATACATGCCTTTAAACCGCATCTGTGGTAGATGTCATAAGCTGGTCTTTTGAGATGGTAGGAAAAGGTAACACCTTAACAAAAATGATATTAAATATAATTGACATTATTCTGGATAATTCTAGAAATTTGTCTATTAGAAGTGTTTCTTTCTGTTTGATTGAATAAACCAATGTTTATTCAGATTCCCTAGTCCTAGATTTTTTCACTGAAGCTAAAGTTGACCCAGATATATCTCAATAAGTTGAAATGATTCCCTACTTCTTTCCTACTAATATGTTTCCCCTTTTCTGAAGCTGTCATTTTTGTCATCTTCTTCTGATGTATGCAAACCTAAGAAGAAGGCTGAAGGGCAAGGGGACACTAGGGTAAAAAGACCCCAGTTATTTATATCAAGGTCTGTACTGCAGCTCTCTTTAGAAGGTTTTCCAACTTGCTGAATAAATCCACTCCCTTTAGGATTAAGACTGTTACACAGAATGTAAAGAGTACAAAATATATGAATTAGTATTATGTCAAGAGGATGCTTTGGGCTACAAGAAACAAAAAAGCCAACCCAAAATACCTAAACAATAAAGAGGAAAAGGAATTATGCCATGTCACAAGTCCCAAGGCAGGCAGCTCTAGAGTCCCTTTATAATAACAGGCTTACTGGCATCTTTCCATTCTGCCATCCTCAGTGTGGGGGGCTGTCCTTAGGTAACCTCTCACACAGTCATAAAATGACTGTATAATTCTAGGGATTCCCATGCAGAATAACTAACATTCAATAGAAGCCAAAGAACAGGTTGATTTTGTCTCTTGTATTTAAGAATGAGCAAACTTGACCCGTAAGTTCTCCAGCAAGCTCTCCTGATATCTCATTGGAGTGCTAACTCATATAAACAGCTCTCTAAAACAGTCTCTGAACAAGTCAATGATCTTACCATGAATGACTTAAAACAGTAGTTTGGTTTGGCTTCAGTGTTGGGAATTGAATCCATGGCCTCATGCATGCTAAGTAGGTGCTGTACTGCTAAGTTCCCCCCACCCCCTTAAAACCAGTGGTTTCAGGGCCTGGAATTTAGCTCAGTGGCGCTGTGCCTGCCTCACAAGCACAAGGACCTGAGTTCGATCCCAGGTACCAGGAAAAAACAACAAACCAGTGGTTTCAACCTTGACTGCACATTAAAATCACCTGGAGTGCCTGAGCTCCCTGAATGATTATAATGTGCACCCAAAATGAGCTTACTGTAGGGTTTCTCACCCTCTGTACTCCTGATATATTAGATTGGATACTTTGTTTGTGTCTTGGTTATTTTTTTGTTGTTGTTGCTGCTGAGACAAAATACTGACACTCAGAGTTAAAGGAGGAAAAGTTTATTTGGCTTCTAGTGTGTAGTTTTAGTCTATAGTTGGTTGGCTCTAAGGCAGAGTGGCACATGGCAGAGGATCGTCGCAGAGAAGAAACAGTTCTTGGCACCCACCCACAAGGTAGCAAAAGCAACAAGGGACGACCACAGGTTTTTTTGTCTCTTATCTTGCCTCGGCTATGTAGGGTGAGTAGCATTTATACCCTTCATCTTAAGCTCAATATTAAGCCCTTGAGCTTAACATTGTATTTGAATTAATTTTAGCATCTCACACTGTAGATTTAGCCACCTCTCAAAAAGCCCCATCTATGACCGCATGAGGCTTTGGGGGGATAGCTAGACACAGCCATAACATTCTGCCCCTGGCCCCCCAAAGACTCATGCGTATCTCTTTATGAAAAAAATCATTTAGTATATTTTTAAGAGTTGCCAAAGTCTTAATACTTTTAGCATTGTTGAAAAGTCTTAAGTCTAAAGTCTCTTCTGAGATTTAAAGCAAATTTTTAGCTGCAAGCCTCTGTATAAGTGTTTAACATTTAATGGCACAAGATAAGACATTTTTTTGTTTGTTTGTTTTGTTTGGGTTTTGGGTTTTTTTTGGTACCAGGGATGGAACTCAGGACCTTGTGCTTGCGAGGCAGGCAGTGGAACCACTGTGCTAAATCTCTGTCCCCAAGTTAGACATTTTTATTTTATTTTAAAGTTGCAAGTAACTGTTGTGGGTTTTTTTTGGTACCAGGGATAGAACTCAGGACCTTGTACTTTCGAGGCAGGAGGCAGCATCACTGAGCTAAATCCTCAGCCCTTTATTTTAAAGTTATAAACAGGTGAATATAAAGGAATGAGACCAAAACAAGTCTAAAATCTAACAGGGAAAACATTAAATCTCACCATTTTACTTCTAGCATCTCTCACAATCTGTGGCAAGTTGTGAACTCTGAAGGACTTGGGTGACCCTGCCGCTGTGGCACTGCCGGTGGTTGTAGCTCTTGTGGCTTCTCTCTGGGGCTGGCTCTGCTCCCTCCTTGCAGTTTTTCTCAGACGATCTACCCTCTTGGCTTTTCTAAATTTTTGGAGTGTCTGTTGTATTTTTGGCTCATACAGCTTCACGCGCTGCCCTCTCAGGAGCACGCTGCCTGGCCTCCCAGGCCTTCCTCTGAAATCTGAGTGGAAGCCTTCTTGACCCCACAACTCTTGCATTCCCCACGTATCCAAAACCAGTGCCACGTGGATGATGTCAAGGTCTGCTGCCAGCTGGAGCAGTAGCCAGCCTTCTTTTCCTCCTGGTTGTAGGACTTAAGTGTCTATGAACCAAATCTTGAGGAACAACTTTTTTAGACCACTGCCATTCTGGAACATGATGCTCCAAGGCTCTTTTTTTGAAGCAAAGTCTTTTACTTTTGTAATTTTGAGGTGGCAAAGGATGGAATCTCGCTGGTTTTTGTGATGCCCTCAAGTCATCTTTTTTTATTTGCTTGTTTTTTTCCAGCACTTAAGATCTCTTCTGCTCTGTCTCTGCAGTCTATGGCTTTGTTGGAGCTTCCTTTCTGGCCAAACTCACAACATTTTGCGTTATTTTGTTGGGTTTTTTGGTCTTGATTTTCAACATAAGTCTGGCTACAAGCCCCCAGCAGTAGGCATCGCACCGCCTCAACATGAGACTGCCTTGAAATGTCTTCTGCCAGATTAATTAGTCTGCTGCCCTTACTTAACCTTAGTCTCAGGCAAAGTCTCTGGACAGGAGCAGAATGCAGACAAACTTTTTGCCAAGCCATAACACACATCATCTGCTGTGTAACAATCAATGCAGTCTTTTTTCCCAGCAGAAACCTCCTGAGCCTTGTCTTTACCAGCATCGTTTTTATCAGCCTTTTGCTCTTCTGAGCTCTGACCAGAATCTCTCATCAAGTACCACCTAAAGCGTTTTAGCTCTACTTTTTTAGCCCTTTGAACCTTTCCAAACTCTTCCCACAAGCCATTCTCAAAGGCTCCTGAGCCACATGATCAAGTATAGTCACAGCAATGACTCACCCCCCTTTCCGATACCAAATTTCGTCTTAGTTATTTTTCTTATCGCTGAGACAAAATATCCAACGCCAAAAGTTAAAGGACAAGTTTATTGGCTGATAGTTTGTAGAGGTTTTAGTCTATAGTTGGCTGGCTATAAGGCAGAGTGGCACAAGGCAGAGGGGCGTCACAGAGGAGAACAATCCATGCCACCCATAAGATAGCAAAAGCGGCACAGGATGGCCACAGCTCTTTTTGCTCCTTTTATCTTATCCAGGCTATTTAGGGCGGGTAGCACTCACACCCTTAATCGTAGTGCCCTTGAGCCTACCATTGTATCATGAATCAATTTTAGGTCACACACTCTAGATTTAGCCAGCTCTGAAAAAGCCCCACCTGTGACCACATGAGGCTTAAACTTGAGCCATAACAGTTTGCTATAATGTCCTGTGCATTATAATATGTTTAGCAAGATCGTTAGTGTCCACCCACTTGACACTAATTGCAAATAATCAAAAATGTCTACAGCTATTGTCAAATGTTCCCTGGGGGTCAAGATTGGCCCTGGTTGAGAACCACTGTCAGTAAATAGGATTTCCCTGTGGATCTCATGTAGGAGAGGTGGGCATCCAAATGAAATTAGAGCTCTCCCCTCAGAGAAGATGGATGCTGATAGTTAACCGACAGTGTCTGCTACATGAGATAGAGTTATTTTCAACTTTGGAATGTTTCAAACTGATGTGAGATAGCTTCTGAATATTTGCTATTCTCAGGTGTGTCATTTTTTTAACAGTGGCCGTGGGAAAACTTTCTGATCATCCATGGCACCTTCAACCCACAGGCAACTTTCTAGCATTTGATGAAGGTTTGTCTCAAGTGAGACAAATTGATACTTAGATTAGCCTAATTTATCCCCAAAAGATTGTGAACTCCATTGGGACAGGGACATACCACTTCTTCTTGTATTCCTGCCATCAAGCAAGAGACATAGTAGCTATTCAGCAAATATGTTTAGTCACTATGTATTTTTTGAGTGATTATATAAGACAGTTTAATTGAACTAAAGTATTTCAGTGGATTGAGTCTTATATCAATGTATTCACAGCTGCCAATGTCTGTTTAGTTCAGGGACAAGTTACAATGCCTTCTCCAGGTTCTGCTTTGAGTAGAGAGACTAAAGGGACTAAAATGACTGAGACGTTGGACAGGGGGAGGGCCTCTGTCTTGATCAAATTATCAAACCTTTAGAACCTCTTTTTGACACATGCAAGAAAAGATGGATATGCAGTCTCACACAGCTTGATTCAAGGGAGCGTACATAGCTGTAAAAGGATGAAAATAGTTTTAAAGTTAGAGCATCTGTATTTTTCTTCTGTCAATAGGTAATTGTTGATGAACAGAACCTGGATTTCTTGTTGGCGTATACCATTTCAGCTATTCGGCAGTGTAGCTCCTGGACACACATGGAAATTCTCCAAGCCCTGGCAGCTCTGGTTTACTACAATGGCTCAAAATGTCAAAAGGTAGTTTAAACCGCACTCTGCCTTTCCTTTGAAAGGCAAGCACAGATTCTGGAGTCAAGAGACCTGTGTTCAGGAATCTGTCTTGCTACTAATTGGATGTATAAGCTTGAGCTGTCCTCAGAATTCGTCAGAGACATGTTTCCTCATGTGTAAAATAGGTGTTCTGAAGTTATAGTGAGACAATACCTGTAAAGTGCTTGCCACTCCATTAACTATTACTGTTGTTGTTGTTGTTATTTATCATCCATGCAGCCAAGACTAAAGAGCTTCTGCAACTACCCAGTAATGGTCCTTATTGCTATTTTTTAGTGTATCTTTGCATACCCATCTGAGAGATTCACCTCACAGCTAGTTCCTTTAGTTAAAAAAAAAAAAACAACAAAACTTTTTCTAGAAGCTTCTCTTAGACCAACATTGACTGTTATTTTGTTTTAGTATCTCCCAGACTTGTTAGGCAAGACTGGCCTCTTGATGAAGATGAGTGACTTGGCTCAGTCTGACCCTGAAGTCAGGAGAGCTGCAGTGCATTGTATGGCAAACTTATGTCTCAGGTATGTGGGTCCGGTGTGGTTTCCCAGTAGTAATAAGATGAAACCTCTCCCCGTCCCTTTGTAGACTGTTCCATCTATCTGAAACCAGAGCTAACTTCAAAACGAATAACGCATGTTCTATTTCTCATGTCATTTAATAAGGTTATCTTATATTATTTGTTTTTTTTGGGGTTTTTTTGGTACCGGGGATCAAACTCGGGTCCTTCCGCTTGCAAGGCAGGCGGCGGAACCACTGAGCTAAATCCCCGGCCCAATATATTATTTGTTTTAAAGAAAGCTTGTAAAGGAATGAAGAAAAAAATATATGCTAAAAGTGATATATGTGCACTATATGTCAAGTTTTTGGTTTTCTATAAATCCTAGCCATATTAGGTCTTCTACAAGGATATATTCATGTGAATTTAAGCTCTGGTGTGGTTTATCTGTCAAGGCTGTTTTCTTCTCTTTTAAGAAAATGGAACCAATCCGTAATATGTAATAGGTTGTGAGCAGCACGGACCTGAACTTGTCTACATAGCTTAGTACTGTCCAGTAGCTAAGAAGGCAGGTTCAATCATACCATTCTAACTCAGCAGGACCTATTTATATCTTTCCCTTGTAGAACTGGAAAGCAGAACTATAAAAGATTTTTCTTTGTGCATTCTTCTTCCACTACAGACTTCTGTAACTTTCTCCTGTGGAAACTACTCTTCCTTCTTCATATTTATTCAAGCTTATACCTGTCCCATAGCAATAACTCATTAGTCAAAGTACAGTTGCATTCAAGGGTATATTCTAACTCCATCAGTCTGTGTTACTACTGTGTTTACTTCTTATTCTTTTGCAAGTACCAGTTCAGAGGAGACTTTTGAGGTTTTTTTCTCTGTTTGTGTTCTAGTGTGCCAGGACAGCCCTACTTGGAGGAGCCCTATCAAAATATTTGCTTCAACGCTTTCTTGACCATTTTACAGTCTTCAAAATCATCTGATACGGATGATATAATATTTTGTATGGTAGGTAGGACTATCGCTTATCTTCTGATTGTTGCAGATGTGTCTTGAAGCAGGAGTACAGCAGAAGTTTATTACCAAAGAGTTTAATTTTGCTGCTATGTTAGTTTTGTTTAAAGATATTTGCATATATGTAGAATGTTTATAAGTCAGGAATATTGAATTTTTAGGTTTAAATGACAAGAAACTGGTATTTTTTGTTTTGTTTTTCTTTGGGATTGTTTGCCATTCTGGGTTTTAAAAGAAAACTATTCTTTTTCCTCTTGAGTATAAAAGCAATAAGATTTCCAGCTAGTAACTGACTTTAAGATGAACAGGAAGAAAGCAGATTTCAACAATATCTGTAGCTTTATTTATTTTTTTAAAAAAATCTGGCATGTATATGACAGTTTATTAACATGTTTTAAATTCAGAGTGACGGATTTCAAACATTGTAGATGCAAGGTAGTGAAATTGCCTCAGTCCCCTGCTCAGATACAACCACTTGTGACAATTCTTTGCATGGGTCCTCAGATTTTTTTCCATATACAAATGGGCACATTTATCATTTTTAAGTGGAATCATATTTAATATGCTTTTCTATAACTTTCTAGATTTTTAAATCCTAATGTCTCTTGGGCAGCTTTTTAATACCTGTTTGTATACCTCATATTTTTTAACTGCTGTAGCCAAGAGACCTTGTGCAAGTTATTTAACTTTTTGGAGCCTCCATGTTCCTCTTGGAAATGGGATATAACTGCATTGTATTGGTAGTTTCGCAGTTAGCTGAGGGTTTCTTATGTCATCACTGTATTATTGATTATAATTGATGAAAATTGACTTTTTTTCATTTTTCCACATTTCAAACAAGGCTACAGTTCACATTCTCCCCTGTGGGAGAATGACAGGGACCTATAAATGAGATTACTAAGCTAAGAAATCAATCTTGATCAGAATTGCCCACTAGAAATTATGTTTCTGTCATGTTCCCACAGCAATGGCTTTGCCGAATTACAGCTTTCCCACTTCTGATCTCTGCTGCCACTTCTTCATTCCTTCTCACGTTCTTCCCACACTCTCTGTCTCTCTCTCTCTTTGTCTCTCTGTCTCTGTCTCTCTCTCTCTCTCTCTCTCTCTCTCTCTCCCTGCTCACCATTTGCACATACTGGTTTATAAGAAAGTATAATAAGGCCATTCAATAAGGATACTCTTTTCTTTAGAAAAATAATTCAGTGGTTTATCAGGTCTATTCTCTGGATCTTTGTTCCTGCTTTGTCTCACAATCATGTTTCTAAAGTGTTTTTCATCATCTAGAGATTTTTTGCTCTTCTATCCTAAGTGGTGCCAAAAATTAGATTTCTTAATAACCAAATTTTATTCTGCTTTCTAACTTTAGATTCTTTTTCCCACTAGTTGTTACAGAATGCATTAAAGGGCATACAATCACTTCTCAATGGTGGGAAGATGAAACTGACACAGACTGATGAACTTGGAGCTCTTCTAGCTGTTCTAAAGGTAAGGCAAGCCTGATCAGTAATTCTCCTGTTTAAATTCCAGACATGAAACCAGTTTACATAATTGCTCTGAGGCTAACTTTAATGTAAAAGTTCATATATATATGTGTGTGTGTGTGTGTGTGTGTATATATATATATATATTTTTTTTTTTTTTTAAGAAAACAGAATAAGATGTCCATATTCAGGCATAGTTCAAAACAGAAAACAACTTTGATTAAATAAATATGTCAAAATTTTGGGGGCTGGGGATTTAGCTCGGTTCTGCTGCCTGCCTTGCAAACACAAGGTCCCGAGTTGAATCCCTGGTACCAAAAAAAAAAAAAAATTTTGAAATTACAGTATCTTTGAATCTTAGGAGGGAATAGGTTGTGAGACAGGATTTGTAAGTAATTTAATTATAGATGATCTTGAACTTGCTCTTACCTGTTTATTTTTGAAAGAAGAGGCAGGGCTTCTCTTTGGCAAGCTGCTCCCCATTATAGGCAGCCTAGTGAAGATGCTTGTCATTAGGCTACTGTCTCTAGCTTCTGAGCCAGCCAGGCAGTGGGAAAGTCAGATTGCCTCTCTGGGACTCAGCTCTCTTCAGTTCAGCTAGGAAGGAGGAAGAAGCATTTGACTGGCCTCAAGTCAATGCCATGTTTGAGAGTCTAGCTTTGTCCTGACTAAAATTTGAATTTTTTCCTATACCATTCTGTTAATCATTAATAAAATAGAGACAGATAGCTAAATGTGGAGATAGAAAACAAAATAAAAGTGATGTATTAGTTTTTAAATTATAGGTAGATAAAATAGTTGCATTAAAATGATTGGCTAAGTTAAATAAACAAAATCAGACCTATTGTGATGTGGCTAAAGCAGAACCAGCTGGAAGCTAAATGAGATTAAGCTCTTCTTTAAGCCCTCAGCCTTCAAGCCATCTATTTTCTGTCCCATTTTTATTCCTCAGTAGTCTTTTAAACATTCATCTGTTTGTGTTCTGATCCAGATTATGGTAAATAATTCTGTGACTTATGTTTGGTATATGTTTCCTTATTCATCATTATTAGAAAACCATGTTTCATGGACTCCCTGGACTAAACATAGAGATGCCCACGGTGCTCTACCCAACTCCACTTCCTCAGTATGATGGCCGACCACCTGTCAAACTGCAGCAGTCAGAATCCAGTGCTCCTCGACCAGCTGTGGTACATTTATGTCTGCTTAGATTTAAGTTGTGGATTGTTTTGAGTAACTTGCTATGCATGTTTTCTATAGGGGCATCATTACAGCTCCAAAAGCTCACCTTGAATTTGGTATCAATTAGGACATTTAATGTAGTAAATTTAAATTTACCGAGATTGTTGAAGATGCCAGTTAAAGCATCTTGTGCTTCCAAGAGGTCTAGGCAGTGTAACAGCCACAAAAATGAGCATTTGCTGTATCTCCAAAGTCAAGCACCCTCATCCCCAAAAGGTTAAGAGCAAGGATTGGCTCACCCTTTCTATAAAGGGATGGCTGGTAAATACCTTTGGTCTTTGTCACAACTACCAACTCTGTCATCAGAGTACAAAAGCAGCCATAGAGTCACTGTGGAAATGCATGGGCCTGGCGATCTAGTAAAACTTTATTTACAGAAACAGGCTATGGGCTGGGCTGGATTTGGCCTTAGAGTCATCTTTACATTCACCAGATTTCCCAGCCTTTCAGATAGCTGCCATCTGCCTCATGTTTCGATTAGAGAATCTGGAACATACAGATGTGTTCATATAGATGTATAAATTTCATATTCAGAAATCTAATACCCAATTAAAAATGCTTAAAATTAAAAATTCTTTCAGTCCTAGCAGAATGATGTGATCAGATTTGCACCTTTGAAAAGCTACAATGGTAGCAAGTACTATAAGAAAGAATGAGTCTGATCCTTAGAAAGTAGTCCAAGAGAGAAGAGATGAGAATCTTCTCCCTCAAGGTGAGGGACTTTGAGCATGTGGAGGAAGGCACAGATTTCAGAGATACTTGCAAATCAGAATGAAGTAGGGAAAACAAAGAAACTGGCTTTTACTTAATATCTATTCTGATGTCACCTCAGGGCCCCAGGATGTATGTTATCTGAAATGGATTATGGTCCCATATGCATGCACTGGAGTGGTATTGCTGTGTATCTTAGTTGGGAAAAGTGAGAAAATAGACACTCAAGTTATTTCCCATAGGGTTTGAGTCTCTGTGGAATCCCAGTTGAGAAGCTGAATGCTTTCACTACATCTATGCAAGGTAGGTGGTATTAGCTTCGTGCTTAGCTGAGGAAGGTCAAGCTCAGAGAGGCTACATGATTTGCCCAGAAGTAGAGTTTAAATCTGGGCCACTTGTTTTGCTCTGTCTGATGGCTTCATGGCTTATTTCTTCCAGTCTAAAATGGTGCATGTAAACACTTAGCATTCCGCCTGATAGAAAAAATATTGAGTAAATGTCACTTTTTTCTCCTTTCTTTACATTACATGTTGGGAACATACTTACCTTCAAATAGGTGTAGTACCAATGATTCAGTTAAAAACTATTTTGAAATAGCTATCAGTATCTATCATATATATATATGTCTTTCTTTGCTCCTAAAATCAGAATAAAAAGAAAAAATCCAAGGTAAAACCAAAGAAAATCCAGCCAGGAGAGGAGGAGGAAGAAGAATCGGGTGGTGAAGCCGAAGCAGCTGCAGGCTCTGGCACGGGCAGCATGAAGATGTGTGAAGGAAACAGCCGGGGTCCCTTCTCTGCGGGACTCCAGAGTTTGCCTGGAAGTGAGAGTAGAGCTTCGGGAAAAGTGCAAGTCTCCTCCCCCTTCAGGTCTTCCAGTTGGAAAAGAGTCAGCAGTAGTGAATCAGACTATTCTGATGCAGAAGGAACCATGCAGGGTAAAGTGAGGTAGTAGGATTTTGTTATCTTTTTATATTTTGTATTTTAAGTTGCTCATAAGTTTATCTTTGCTTAAAAACATGACTGCTGCATGTAATTGAACTTGAAGATTCTCGTTTTTATGAGGTTTTGTATTACTCTGAATGTGCCTTGCTCCTTTGATCTGCCTTTGTCCACACTACTGCTGTCCCTAGAATAATATTCCCATCACCTTTTTTTTTTTACATTTTTGTCTTGGTAACCTCTATTCATCTTTTTTTTTTTTGGGTACCGGGGATCGAACTCGGGTCCTTGCGCTTGCGCAGCAGGCGGCAAAACCACTGAGCTAAATCCCCAGCCCAGCCTCTATTCATCTTTAATAAGAGCTAAGAAATCATATTATTCTCTGGAAAACTTTTTCCATTCTCCCCCTCCCAGTTCTGGTTAGGTACCCCTTCTGTGTGACCCTCTGACCTCCCTCTGCCCTAGTTATCTATTTGTCTTGTCACTGCCACTAACAAGCTTGTCAAGGGCAGAGGCTTTGTTTATGCCTCTGCCTCAGCGTAATAACCTGGCACAGGCATATAAGATCACTGGGTTATTTGTTGAATGGATGGATAGGTACTCTGCATTGTTTAATATCTAACACTAGTTCCCTAACATCAAAATATTACCCTCTTATTCTCTCTCTAGTTGTGTTTTTGGTCAGCCTTAATACCTTGCTATATTAAGCAAATTGCCTTAAGAAGTTTTGATCACATTTTTAAAAAAATTTTAATACCATGTTAACATCTTTAGGGATTATTCAGAATGCTGAATTTCTCAATGTATCATTTGAATTTGCTGGAATGAATAGCATTTCATGTTTGCATTTCTTAAAAACTTCCCCCAAACTTATTTTCTTCTTATTTTGTATATGAAAGGTCATACCAAGCCAAAGTTCGCCAGGGAGCATTAGCTTGTTTTCTTTCTACAATAAAGTCAATAGAAAAAAAAGTTCTTTATGGATACTGGTCAGCCTTTGTTCCTGACACACCAGAGCTTGGAAGCCCACAGTCTCTGTCCTTAATTACGCTTACCTTAAAAGATCCTTCTCCAAAGGTAAGAGCATTTGCATTGTAAGCTTTGGTAGGAAGAGAAAGTTTCCATGTCTCTCTTTCTTTTCTCTGCCCTATCCGATTTTATCTGAACTCTATTCTTATTAATACTGACTCAAGTCCTGACTTACTGGAGAGGAGGAGGAGGAAATGGACTTCTGTGCCTAGGACAGTGAGGGAGATTCTATAGAGGTTGCTTCTGGCCTAGGCCGTGCGTGAAGCACACAGACTTACAACTTCGGTGTCTCCTTTGAGCTCCACTGAAGCTGCTGTCCTTCCTTTCCCATGAAAATATTGATTGCTGTTGTATTTATAATAGAAAAAAAAATCACAAATGGTTTTTAAAACTCTGTGGAATATTATGGTGCATAATAGACATAAAGGAGGTATACGGCTTAGAAAAATTCTCATAATGTTTTGTTAAAGCACAAGATATAAAGAGTATGTACAATAGTATCTCAATGGTGGTTTTTCTTTTAATTTTTCTGTATTTTTTTCATATTATGTATAATGAACATTTACATATTTTAATGAGAAAAACTAATTTTTTAAAAAAAAGAAGAAATGGTTTGGCAGCCACAGATATCTACAGCAAGATATCCTATGGCTGATGCAATGTCTACCTTGGCCTAGATAAGTTCGTTCCTCCCTAGAAGTTAACCTCTTAACCAAGTAAGGAAAACGTCCTGCTCTTGGGTTCTCCTTACAATAATGGACATTAAAAAGTCATGCTGAGGGCTGGGATTTAGCTCAGTGGTTCCAGCGCCTGCCTCGCAAGTGCAATGTCCTGAGTTTGATCCACGGTACCAAAAAAAAAAGTCATGTGAATAGCATCTGAGTATCCTCAGGTAACCCAGCTACCCACTGAAAATAAACAGTTTTCATAAGATTTTCCATTAAACGTGAGAGGGGAGGTAGTAATCCACAATACATTGAAATACCCCGTATCATCTTCTTGAATAGATAAGAAAACTTCTAGATGCCACTTCAAAAGCTTAATGTAGCCTTAATTATTCACAAAGTAATTCTTGTGGTGTATTTCAAATACCTAGTATCCCAAGCAGTTAAACCAGCAGAAATTTTGCAACTCAGCTATATCTATAGTGAATAAGGACCTGGGAGAAAAATGGAAAATGAATGGCAGCAAATACATTAGTAATGAAGCCATTCTAGTAATTGGAGGAAAACTATGAAGATTTTTAAATGCATACTCCCCAGCCAGGGGGGAGCTGGCAGAAGTGCCCAAGGAAATGGTGCTGTGAGGCAAGCAACAGCACAAGTGAATCACCCTGCCACAGCTGCCCAGCTAAGAGGAGGCGGGGAACATGTGAGCTTGGGATGCTAACACAGAGGTCATGGGGTCATATCTGGTGAGGGTGAACTGAAATAATTTTCATGGTAGTTATATCTTTTAAAAGCTTACATTTGATTTTAAATGCCATGAGAAATTCTACATATTGAATATTGGTCTTTTCTATCTCCTTAATTTGGGTACCTTTTAGATACCTTGCTATTTAAGTTGAGTGAATGCAAGAAATATGGTTTGAGGGAGAAGGTATAGTTCTTCCTCCTGCAGGTGTCCTAAAATCAATGCAAAAGCCCCATAAAAAGTCCTGGAGAAATAGAAAAATAAGTCATTCTTCTTAAAGAGAACAACAAAAAAAAGATGAAAGAAATGATTAAAATTAGTTCAATCTAAGAACAAGTGAAATAATTGAACTCAAGAGATTTTTATCAAATATTAGCTTGAAAGGGTATAAATAAATATGATAATTATTGACTGTGAAGCCTGAGCCATACTTTTGCAAACTTCCACCATGTAATTAATTACGCACCAAGACACATTCTAGAAGAAGGTGCTGCAGCAGATGACGTCAGTGAGAGAGGTTCTCATAATGACTTCTGCAAAATTACATGAAGAAATTAAAACAGCTCCTCTAAAACTTTTTCTTCCAGTGAGAAACAGAAGAAAAAGTGAGTTGCTTCTTCGAGTCAGAACACTAGGAATAAAAGTTACTTTCAGGAACCTTGAACATGAAATACTGGTAGTTACTAGAAAGGAGAACAGAAATTTCTTTTAGGATTTGGTAGTGTGGTGGTACTTGGAAAATCAACTTTCCATGTTGGAAATGTGCTTCAGAAAGCACATCTTATATGTTTCCAGGAGAAACAGAGGAAACTAATATACATAACATGACTAATATAAGAATTTCTTCTGTATGATTTTCTCAGGCATTATGTAGATATATCACCAAGATTTTGGCCTAAGGAACAAACAAAGGGCAGACCTTTCTCTGCAGACCTTTCTCTGGATACCTTGAGAATCCTAATTTTCAATTACAGGATGATCTTCTATTTCTCTTTTAGATAACTTAAAGGTAAAAAAAATCAAAATATAGATGCTAACATAACTAGAAAAGAAAATAAAGCGTAAATTTTTTAACTGTTACAAAATGGTAGGTAACCAAGCTTTCCTTTATATGGTCATTCAGGAACAGATAAATTTTACTTGGATGTCTCCAAATCTAGAGCTCTGGCACAGTGTTAACATGCCTTCCCTTAAAAGACAACAACTTTGGGAGCCAAAGAAATTAACCTTGAAACATGTGAATAATAATTAGTACTGTACTTGGAACTGAAAGTGTAGTCAGCGGTAGAGCTCCTGCCTAGCACATATGAGGTCATACAATCCTCAGTACCAAAGTAACAAATACATGCATACGTACAGTACTTGGACAGAGTCAAAGAAGATAACAGCCTGTTTTCCTGCATGGACACCTCAGTAGTACTTAATCCGAGCTGGAACTTCTTTATCACCCCCCCCTTGATGGGTATCCTGTGACCATACATTCATAAAAATAGGGGAAAACATTACGATTGACTGGGCTACCTCAGCAAACATTTCTGCTACATTCATAAGTAAAAGAGAGAGGGAAAAAAAGACTTTTGTTTTATTAGTTTGAGACAAGCCTTCATATCGAAGGAGGTGAAACTACATACTGGTAACACTGAGCACACTGATGTTTATGAGCTTGAAACATCTTTCATCCATCATTGTAAATATTCAGACAATAAAACTTACTCAACAAAATGAGCTGTCTGGGGAGTTGGACCTATTATGATTTGCTAGCGCATTAGCAGTTTCTGCTGAAAGTGCTGATTAGAACTGGTAAACAGGATATTAAATATTGATGTAAGAATAAATGAAGCAGAACTTGAGCAAGATTCAGTATCATAAGTAACAATTTTATAATAAAGACATTAAGAGTTGAAAGGAAATTAACCGAGAACTATGAAAAGTATAACTTGTAGGATCAAATTTCTATGTAGATTTTATACCTCATGGGAAAAAAATAACCAATTTCAGTGTCATTTCTTTTGTTTTCATCTGTGATCCTCATGAATGTTTTCTTCCTTAGGGCACCAAAGTTAATCAAACTAACTTTTTTCTCCTTTTTGAACATGAGTTCATTTCTTTCTACAACCTGATCTTTAATTTTATTTGGTTTGTGAGCTGTTGGAGCTTTTAATTGCCTTCTAGAGAAATGAAAGTTTAGCATAACATCTGTCTCTTTTAGTTCAAACCAACCATCCAATCAGCAGTTGGCAAACTGGTGTGTAGAACAAATGTAGCCCACCCTCTGCTTTTGTTTGACTTGTGAGCAAAGGATGGTTTTTACCTTTTAAATAGTTTTGTAATTATCAAAAGAATAAATTTCACGGTATGTGAAAATTATGTGAAATTCAGATTTCGTTATTCATACGTAAAGTTTTATTAGAACTCAGCCATGTTTATTCCTTCCCATAGTGACTGTTAGCAGAGCAGAGTTGAGTGGTCCTGACAGACTCTGTGTCCTGCAGAGTCTGAACCATAAAACATGTACTAGTGGTCCAGCACAAAGTTTGCCAGCCCTGATCTGGGTTCTTGGATCAGCTGGCTTGTGTTCATAGTCTCGCTCTTCACGTATTACATAGCTTCCTAAGCACTGTCAGCTTCCTAACTAAATGACTCTGCCTTAGTCTGTACTCGTGATATACATTTATTTTCAAACAAATAAATTTATGATTCTACTGCACAGAAGTGATTTATTGTTTGCTTTTTGTTGTTGTTGTTGTTGTTTTGAAGATAATATAGTTGTAGGCTTTCTGAAAATCTTTTTCACTCTGAACCCATATTCTTAAAATTGAGTAAATATTTTAATTAGATTTTAGAATTGTAAAATTCATTCCCTACTTGGAAAAACTGACTAGAAGGTGTTTAATTGGCATTTTGGGGTGAGCTGACCAAAAGGGTGAATAGTATTATATATTAATACTCCTGCATTTATTACATATATTCCAGTTTGACTAAATTGACTTTCTTTTCATTTCTGATTTTTGGGCTTATGTTGGAATAAAATAGGCCTCTGATCTTTATCCTCATGCTTAGGATTTCAGGTTTTCATGTAGCTTAGACTTACTCCTTACTGTAAGAAAACCTAACAGCAATATACGATTTTTTTTTTAAGGTATGGAGTACAAGTAGTCTAGTTCATGCCTGCTTTCAGAACCTGATAATCCCATTGCCTTTATTGTTCTAATTAAGATGATCGATTCTAAATACTTTAAAAACTATATATGGGAAAGAGGGACTCTGGCTCTTAATTTTTAACTAACTTGTATGAATCATCCTGAAATTTCAGACACGTGCCTGTGCTCTGCAAGTTTTATCTGCCATATTAGAAGGCTCAAAGCAGTTTCTTTCCGTTGCTGAAGATACGAGTGACCACAAAAGGGCTTTTATTCCCTTCTCCGTCATGATTGCTTCCAGCATTAGAGAGTTGCACAGATGTCTTCTGTTAGCTTTGGTGGCAGAGTCATCGTCACAGACCCTCACCCAGACAATTAAGGTAAATATTCCAAGTGACCTGTGGTTCCTGAGAGGGCTCTTTGTTTGAATTTTGTATGATGTTTTACATAGCCTAAAAGTAACTTAACTTAAAAATACAAGTAATTTTATTAAGGATATCCTATTTGAAAGTCTGTACCCACTTGTCTGATCTAACCTATAATCTCTGTATGTCCAAATAAATGTTGCTTCTTTCATTTTACTAAAGTGGTTCTTAGGTTTAGTAGTAAGTTGTACCAATGTATTTTTAAGCGAGTGTTATTTTTTAAAAGATAGAAAAGGACTGGTTCTCAGTAAGCGTAAAGACCATTAAAATTAAGTGCCGTAAAATTTTGTTTCTGTGATGTGGCTTAACCAGGCCTATTGATGAGCTGTTTTTATATGTGTGTGTGTGATTTACAGTGCCTTGCAAACTTAGTATCAAATGCACCTTACAACCGTCTGAAACTCAGCCTGCTGACCAAAGTCTGGAATCAGATAAAGCCTTATATCCGCCACAAAGGTTGGTAGTGTTTTTAAACTAATTGCTTTTTTACGTCAATCGAATGTAGGTTATTAGTAAACTTAGATCTTTCTGAAAGGGGAAAGGGATGAAGAGATGGAGGGAGGGGAGGGACAGGGGCTGCAGAAAGGAATTGGGATGTGTTAGGTACATGCTCCAGCTCCACACAAGGGATGGGAACATCATGCACTGCAAACACGCGCCAAAACACAAAAGGAGCAAGAGATGGGGGAGAGGGAGGGAGGGAGGGAATGAAAAAAAGGCTGAGGGTGTAGCTCAGTGGGAGAGCACCCCTGGGTTCAGTCCCCAGTACAACAACAACAAAGTGCAAACTGTTGCTGGAATCCCATTTTTGATCCCTCAAGTCCCAACAGAAAAAAAAGCTAGCAAATTAAAGTTTAATAAAAATAAAGTTTAATACTGCTGTGTTATGTACGTGTACCAATTCCCCTCAAAAAATATAATTATTATGTCCTGCAAACATGTACTAACCAAAAAAAAAGTTTAATGCTACTTCAGTGCTTCACAGCAGTGACCAGAGTGTCCCTTTAGAACTAGGAATGAGCCATGTACACATGGACTCCTTCAGATGTATTATAATTAATGTCTATCAGATTTTTTTTTTTGATACTAGGGATCGAACTCGGGTCCTTGCGCTTGCGCAGCAGCCAGTGAAACCACTAAGCTAAATCCCCGGCCCTTAATTAATGTCTTTAGGCATAGGTGATGGATGGATGGAAAGATACCATCCTCTTTTGGGGAAGAAAAACTGTAATACAAAAACCTAACTTCTTTTAACATTGTTTCCTCTGAAATTCAGATAAATCCCAAAACTTGAAATCTTCACTAACGAGTCTTATTTTTTGTTATTTCATCTCTTACTCCCACACATAATGTCTATGTGCTATAAACACATGCCTTTAGATATTTGTTTTTCTTCTGTTTAAAGCTTTCTGGTCAGACCACATTCCGATTAGCTGAGTTTTCATTCAGAATTGTAGGAGAAGGAAGCATGGATGTTTTCCATCACATGAGTGGCAGGACACTGAACCTGAGTCAGTCTGAGAGCCTGTAGCCCACTCCCATTTCTGCCATCTCATAACCATGGCCCTTCTGTACCCTAGTTTTCTCCTAACAGGAAGGATTATTTCTATTCCATGAGATTTATGAGGTTCAAACGATATAATGATGTGCAAACCAAGTCCAGCCCACTACTTACAGGACTCAGAAAGACAGATCCTACCTTTAGATCTTTTATCCTATTAGTGGCAAAAATAATATTAACCAACTCAAGACTCCAGCTCCATCCTCTGCTCATTCTACTGCACCTGCTTCTCTTTATTTGTATCTTCAACTGAGCACAATACACCCTTTCAAGTATCTGACTTTGTTCTCCAGTAACTTAAAATGTTCAAGTTCAGTGGTTCCGCTGCCTGCCTTGCAAGCACAAGGTCCTGAGTTCAATCCCCAGTAGCCCCCCAAAAATGTTCAAACCCTGAAACACTTAGATATAAATCTAACAAAATATATATAAGATTTATATGAAGGCTGTAAAACTATGATCAAAGAAATCAAAGAACCAAATAAACAGAAAGATAAATCCATGTTTGTAGATAGGAAGATTCAGTATTGTCAAAATGTCAGTTCTTCCCAATTATAGGTTCAGTGAAATCCCAGTCAAAATCCCATCAAGTTATTTTGTAGGTATCAACAAACTGATTCTAAAGTTTATATGGAGAAACAAAAGACCTACAATGGCAAGCACAACACTGATAGAGAAGAATAACCTCGAAGGACTGACACTACCCAGCTTCAAGACTTACTGTAAAACTACAGTAATAAAGACAGTGTAGAGTTGGGAAAAGAGTTAACATATAGATCATTGGGACAAAGTAAGGAGCCCAGAAGTAGGCCCACATTCATATAATCAATAGATGTATGAAAAAGAAAAATGTTCTTTTCAGCAAATGGTCTTAGAATAGCTACACATCCACATGCCAAAAAAAACACCTGCACACAGACTTTAGCTTTTTTCCTACACTTTTCTTTTAAAAACCTGGGTTCATTGAAGGTTAATGCATTACATTTAGTTATATCACTTTAGAGTTTTGGAATTAGGTCATCTTGCCCCATGTTTGTGTGTGTGTGTGTGTGTGTGTGTGTGTGTGTGTGTGTGTGTGTGTGTGTGTGTAGGTAGTTGTAGTACTAGGGGCTGTATCCCCAGCCCTTTTTATTTTGAGACAGGTCTCACTAAGTTGCCCAGGCTGTCCTTGAACTTGACATCCTCCTGCCTCAGCCTCCTGAGTACGTGTGTGTGTGTGTGTGTGTGTGTGTGTGTGTGTTTGTGTGTGTGTTTATAATACTGATTTTTGGGGGGGGGTACCGGGGATCGAACTTGGGTCCTTGTGCTTGCGAGACAGGCGGCAGAACCACTTAGCTAAATTCCCGGCCCTATAATACTGATTTTTGCAAGACTCCAAGTCAATTGTCGTATAAAATTTCCAACGTTTCAATTTATTGGATTATTTCTTTATGATTTGCCTCATTTAATTCCTATGGACTGGAAATTTAATAATTTTTAATTGCCTGCAGAGATAACTGTGACCCTTATGATAGTGGTCCCCGTGTGATAAGGTCTCTTCCTTTTGATAGATGTTAATGTTCGTGTGTCAAGTCTTACACTCTTGGGAGCTATTGTGTCCACTCATGCACCTTTACCTGAAGTCCAGCTACTTCTCCAGCAGCCCTGTTCTTCTGGACTCAGCAATAGCAATTCTGCGACTCCTCACCTCAGCACTCCTGACTGGTGGAAGAAAGCCCCAGTGGGACCCTTTCCGGAAGAAGCAGCAGGGAGCTCCCCTAAGGGGTACTCAGAGCCCTGCTGGCTCATCCGACTCTGCATTTCCACTCTCGTGCTGCCCAAGGAGGAATCCTGCTCTGGTAGTGACACTGGCCCTGTGGCAGGAAGCACTTACGAACCATCCCCTATGCGACTGGAGGCCTTACAGGTAGGCGTCTGCATTTCCTGCTCTGGACACAGTGAAGGTTCCTTCTGCCCAGGGTGACCCTGAGGAGCGGGGACAGGGACTGTGGGGAACCAGGCCATGTCAGGACAGAGGTGGTATAGGTGGTTTTGTTGTTTTGTTGGGGGGTGGGGATTCCTGGGTTGTAAAATGCCAGGTTCATTCCTTTTTGTTCTTTTGTTGGAAGCTGTTGTAATTGTCCCAGGTCTTCTATGACAGTTGGCTATAATTGTGCAGTAATTCGGAAAGGAATTACACAGTTAATCTTTCATTACTGCAGCTTGGGTAGTTCTTGATAAACTTCTGGCTTGTCTTGTGTGTGCTTAATACAGATAAAATAACTGCTCCTTCAGAAGAAGAAAATAATCCTAGATTTTAAAGAATTGCTTTTTCTAAACTCAGATATGGTCTGAGCACAGGCTTGGTCCTGGAGGCTGCTGCTGATTACCTGGATAACATTAAACACTCCCTTTAATCTTCTCAGCCTTAGTTTCTTCCTCTGTGAGCTCAATTATTACCTGCCTAAAAGAGTTATCCTAAGAGTTGAGATAATACTAATGAAACACAATAACAAACTATAAAATATCATAAAATTATGATACAATATTTTTCATTTAATTCAACATCATATTTCAGCCCCCTTTTAAGTGGCGTGATTTCTGAAGTATTCAGATCTTGGGATTAATTCCCTGCTCTCCGTAGGTATTGGCTCACCTGGCCCGGGGCTACTTTTCAGTGGCTCAGGTCTACTTGATGGAGCTTGGTGAGGTGATTTGCAAGTGCATGAGTGAAGCAGATCCATCCATCCAGCTTCATGGAGCAAAGGTAATTTCATTAAAAGCCTTTTCTTCTGAGATTTCTTAAAGAGATTTCAGGTAAGGAATACATACAGTCCTCTATTTTCAGTGCTTACCTATAAACGTGAAGAACCGATTTGGTAATAAATTAATGTGTAGCTGTTGGTTTTACTCTTTGAAAGAATATCTCTTTTACAGGTGTTAATGAAAAGAGAAGAAAAATCAGCTAGAAGTTATTTTTCCCCTAGATTTGAGATGATCTCCAAACTGAGGTGAACTTGTTTATAACCCCACAGTTCTAATGCTCCGCTTTGACAGTTATTTCTTTAATCTTGGCAGCTTCTGGAAGAACTAGGTACAGGCTTGATACAGCAGCATAAACCAGATTCTGCAGTAGCACCTGAGCAGAGAGTGCCAGTCTTCATGGTAAGTCCATGCCCATTCACAGTTTAGTGCTTCAATTTGTTTTATTTTGAGGCTTAGGGATAAAGTGGGATAGATGGTAAAGGTTTCTTCCAATGTCAAAAATTACGGTTTATAATGTAGCATGATGTAAAATTAGCATTAATAGATTTTATTTGTAATTCAGTATGTAGTAGAATTGTATGTATCATACAACCAGCAATGGGAAAAACAACAGTTCCTTTGCATGAAACCTAGCTTGGCTATTCAGCCTACTGAAGATGGCAGAACGAGTCAAGGATTTTAAAGTAGAAGGCATAAGATCAAATCTGAAGAACAACACATAATGGCTCTGTAGTTATGAGCATAATCTCTTCATTTTAAAGAGGAATAAAAATCCTTAAATCACAAGTCTGTAGAAACCTTGAATGAAATCTAAGGATGTTGGCACACACTAGGTGCTCAGTGAATGTCAATTCTAGTAACCCCCTCAACCCTCCCCTAATGATTCCTTTTCAATTCCTGTGATCTCATCTTGTTCCTGTTACCCTACTGTGCCAGTTTTTCTTTGGATGAGGTGCATGTGATCCCCCCCCCCCCCCGCCAAAAAAAGGCTTCTACTCACTGCCAGAAGCAAAATCAACTAAGCGTTGGTGATATTTCCTCCTTCTTCCCCCTCATCTTTTTTTTCCCCCTTAACAATTTCATTATTCTTCAGTGAATAAAAATGTCTAATCCTTGTCCTTTCCTGAGGCTGCCACAACAGCTTTCGTGTAACTAGTCACAGGGACGCCAGCTGGGCTTTGCTATCACTCAGAACTAGGTTGGTATTCAAACTTCATCCTTTGCTAGCCACGTGGCTGTGGGCAAGCATCTTAACTGTTCACAGTTGTTTCAACTCTAGAGAAGACACAGACTTTCCATAGTATTTCTTTTGTTGCTGAGTAGTAAATTAACCCTAAACATATAGCAGCTTAAAGCAATACACATTTATCCTCTCACAGAGTTTTAGTGGGTCAGGAATTAGAGTGGTTTGTCCACCTAGTTTGTCCAAGGGTTTTGAGATCTTACAAGGTAGCTCACTCATGTACCTAGCCAGTTGGGGTTGTCTGCTGGCAGAAGGCTTCCTCAGATCCTCCCCAAGCGGACCTCTCCACAGAGCTCCCTGTGTATTCTCTTGACATGGCAGGTAGCTTCTCCCACAGCAGGTGACTCCAGAAAAAGAGTGAGACAGATGCTATAGTATCTTTTATGACTTTGGAGTTTCACGCCGTCATTTCTACCACATCCTATTGGTTACACATGTCAGCCCTACTCAGTGTGTGAGAGGACTGCACGGAAGTGTAAATATTGATAAGTGAGAATAATTGTGAGCCCCTGAAAGCTGGCGACCACATCTTCTATCCACATTCTTTAGGACTGGGGTGAGGAGGGACTAAACTGGGTTTTTAGGTATTTTGTTCCACAAATATACAGCCAAACCCAGTACAAAGTCCATGGGACAGAAGCTGAAGCTTCCAAAACCATAGATGGATTTTCAAATGAATGTGAAATCCCAGGTCTTTTATAAAGCATGGGAGGAAGAGTGTTCAGATGCCTACCTGAGGGGTTTTGAAGTGAGATAATTCTTCAAAATGTTAAAAAAAAAAAAAAAGCCTACTGTACAATTTAAGAATGTCCCCGGTATACCAGCCCTGTGATAGGGATTTTGCATAACGTTTATATTTTGTTTTCATACACTCTTTCAGGTGGTGATGTTCTGGACTATGATGCTGAATGGTCCTCTGCCCCGAGCCCTGCAGAGTTCAGAGCACCCAACGCTGCAGGCGAGCGCCTGTGATGCCCTGTCTGCCATCTTGCCGGAAGCCTTCAGCAGTCTTCCGGTAACTCTAGCTATGTTTCCTCACCTTCAAACCATGCCTAAAGTGTCTGAGCTCAAGATTGATCCTTTTTTACTTTGAACCATTTTGGACACTTGCTCTGAAGAAAAAGAGCTTCTCTTGCTTGTGTTTGGGTTGGGGACAGTGGGCAACAGCAAACAGGAAAACTTAGTAAAATCTTCATCTGTTGGGAAAGCTGTTTCTCCCTGTGCTTTAGAAAGTAGGTGATAGAAGTAAGTAGCTTTGAAGGCAGAGAGATTTCAGAAAGATTTCTTACCCTGAGTTATAAAAACTTGGGTTTAAGTCCTAACTCTTACATTTTCTATTTCTTTGACTATTTTAACTTCTCTGAAAATTATATTAAGATTGAAGTCATGTGAGAAATAATGTAAAGTATGTGAAAATACTTAGGTTTGGTTTCCTAATGCGTATGGTATTTGTCTTAGCATTTTGGGGCTGTTGTAATAAAATACCATAACTGAAGGACTTCTAAACAACAGAAATGTCTCACAGTTCTGAGATTGGTTCCCATAGATTTGGTATATAGTAAGGGCTGACCCACTGATTCACAGACGATGCCTTCTAGTTCACATGGTAAAAGGAGCAAGGCTGCTCTCCGAGGCCTCATTCATGAGGGCACTAATCCCACTGATGAGGGCTCTGCCCAAAGGCCCCACATCCTCATACCATCAAATATTAGTCAGCATTCCTGGCATTGGAACAAAATTCCTGGCACCCACAACTTTAAGGAGAGGTTTATTTTGGCTCATGGTTTAGAGGTTTCTGTCCATGGCTGGCTGGCTCCAAGGCAGAAGGTGGAAGCAAGGGTAACTTGAAGGTTTTGGATTTGTACTTTATAGGTGGAAGGTGTACTTTTAAGGTGGAAGGAATAGGGTAGGAAAGCTGCTCAGCCAGTGGCAGCCAGGAAGCAAAGAGAAAAGGGAGGAGCCAAGAATACACTTTTCCAAGTCACACCCCTACTGACGCTCCTCTCACCACTTCCAACCAGGCCCCACCTCCTAACATCACATTGAGCCATGAAGTCATCAATGGATAAATCCATGAGTGTAGTGCTCTGTGATCCAATCACCTTCCAAAAGCCCTGTTTCTGAATACATTCTAGATCTAAACCATAATTTATCACCTTTTAGGGAAGGATCCCCAAATTTGGAAGACACATGAACCATAGCAGTATTCAGACGGCTCCTTTCCTGTAGTCCTCAGTGATATTTTTGTCTGTTCTTATTTATGTAAATTAGCTTCTACAAAGAAAGTTTTAATGAAGCATTGACCTAGTTTACACAGCAGAAAGGTTAAATATGATGTGGTGCTATGTGGGCCTTGCACAAACTGGATTCTCAGTCATTGGATCCAAATTGAACCCAGACTTTACCAGTGTAGCCTCAGGGTCACTGTGGTCTTCAATTCCTGACTATGGAACTCAAACAGATTTATTTCAGTACTTGTGGAAGACTGGCTCATAGTTATTTCATTCTCAGTTTTCTCTTCATCAACTTTCTCATTACAGAATGACAGGCAGATTTTGTGCATCACCATGCTGCTTGGGCTGAACGACAGCAAGAACCGTTTAGTGAAAGCTGCAACCACACGGGCCCTTGGAGTCTATGTGCTTTTTCCTTGTCTCAGACAGGTCAGAGTGATCCTGTTTAGCACTTGTATGTCTCTTTACAGTCTTTTTTTGTGGATGTAGAGTTCTTGAGTTAGACAATGAAGAAATTTAACTTGCTTTGTGATCCAGTTCTCTTAATTACTACATATATGTGGTAATACCCATAGTTCATTTATTTTTAATTACTTACCACACTGCCCAAGACCCTCAATGCCCAGTAAATGCTTAACTTAATGAATGAATAGAAATGAAAAGGGACATTACCATGTAATAGTAATAATTTGGAAACCTGGTAAGGTTTTACTATAGAAATGAAATTCTCCTTTACTTGTTTATAACATTCACTGAGAGATGTGTAATGAATAGAATGTGTTTTAGAATGTATTGTCAAAACATTGTTACCCAAAGGTGGAAATCAACTCAAGCACAGCACACGTAGATGACTGTCACAGGCCAGGTTATAGGAAGTTCACAAAGAGCAAAATCCATAGGCTCCTCTGCCATCCCTGACACAGACCCAATCATGGAGGAGGAGTTTTCCCTAGGATTGTGTGGAGTGTCCAGAGTGTAATATATAAGAACAGTATGCTTTTTGATTTCCAAATTGAAATTTGTGGTAAAGGCTGATAGCTTTATATGAAAATAAATTTGGGGATTTCAGAGGCAGCAGTGTGAACTCCTACAGTAATGCAGCATTTGGTTTATCTTACAGGATGTCATATTTGTTGCAGACACAGCAAATGCAATATTGATGTCACTTCAAGACAAGTCTCTGAATGTCCGTGCCAAAGCAGCCTGGTCCCTGGGCAACCTGACAGACACTCTGATCACCAACATGTAGGTGACTTAGCTTGTTTTCTCTGGATAACTTCCGAGGTGAAGTCTCGAGAGGGTATCTTTCACCACATCATAAGGTAGTCAGTCTTACTGCTTTGGCTTATTTTATATTCCTTTAAGTAATAAGATTAATAACTTGTTCTATTTTTCTTTTATACTGGGGATTGAGCCCAAGGCTTCACACTGACTTATTTTGAGGCAGGGTCTCCCTAAATTGTCCAGACTAGGCTCAAACTTATGCTCCTCCTGCCTCAGCCTCCCAGGAACTATAGGCGTGAGCCACCGGACAAAGCTTAATAACTTGTTCTTAACATATATGAGGCGTATATTAAGATATATGTATGAAAATACCATGTGCTGATATGTGTAATATATCCAAATGATAGAAAATAGAAAGTACAAATCCAGAACCATAAGTTACCCTATTTTTAAAGTACAGTTGTTTCTATTTTTTTAAGTAATATATTAACAAGTTTTAAAACATCAAACAGTACTCAGGGGTGCTGCTTACTCTATTAGTGTAAACCAGTCTCTTGCCCTAACACTCCCATTCCCCTCCCCAGAGTTACCTATTATCATACACAAGTGTCCTGCTTTCTGTCATTTAACTCCATATCAGTGACACGGGTAAGTAATAAGTATAAGCATTCTCTGTTACTGACTTTTAATAAATTCTTGTTTATTATGATATATTCGACAGTGTCATGAGTCCTTAACCATTCAAATGCTTAAGCAGCCTTGAGCATTTGTTTTTAGCTTCGGGCTTGAAGGCTTCTATACACAGTGAACATTTTTATGGGTGACATCTTTATTTTCAGATATTCTCTCTAGATACATTACTATATATGGAATTACTGGGTCAAAAGATACATACTGAATTCTTGCTATCATCTGAACAGATTTAAGCTCTTTAAAGTTTTTATAGTTATATTTAGTGAGTATATACATATAAGTGTTGTTTACCCTTTTTTTCTGGTTTTTATTTTTTTATTAGTACTATACATGTTTGCAGTACATAATGATCACATTCCTCATGGGGGGTTGGTACATGTACATACCACATCCTAATTATTTTTTTGCATCCCCTCCCTCTCCCTCCTCCCTTTATCTTTTGGTCCTCTTCCCTTTTGCAAAAGATCTGTCTCCCCTTTTCCCATTATCTGTCTTTTATTTTCCTCTTCATTTATAACTTGAGTTTCTCATGTAAGAGAAACCATGCAATATTTAAGCTTATATGTTGGATTTATTTCACTTAACATTATGGTGTCGAAGTGCACACATCTTTCTACAGATGACTCTGTTTATCCTTCTTTATGGCAGAGTATTATTCTATTATGTACTTTTTTTAATCTACTCATCTGTTTTTGGACATATAGGCCACTTTTGAGATTTAGCAGTTATGAATTGTGCTGCTCTAAATATGGGTATGCATGTATCACTGTAATGTGATGCCTTTAACTCTTTCAGGAAGACACCTAGCTAGGTCAAATAGAATTTCTATTTTCAGTTTTTTGAGGAATCTCCATTCTGATATTTCCATAGTAGTTACACTAGTTTGCATTTCCACCAACAATATAGAAGGATTCCTTTTTCCTCATAGCCTTCCCAGCATTTGTTAGTTGATTTCTTGATGATACCCATTCTTTCTGGAGTAAGGTGGAATCTCACTGTGGTTTTAATTTTTTTTTTTTTTTGGTACCAGGGATTGAACTTGGGTCCTTGCGCTTGTGAGGCAGGTGGCGGAACCACTGAGCTAAATTTGCAGCCCAGTGTTGTTTTAATTTTCACTTCTCTCATTTTAACCTGTTTTACATGCTTTGGGTGGAACAGGGAAACACCAGACCCAAGTTTCCAGGAAGAGTTCTCTGGTCTCCTGCTCTTGAAAATGTTTCGATCAGCAATAGAAGCCTCCAAGGACAAAGACAAGGTAGACTCACAAGAAAACCTAGTACTTCTTGCTTAGATACCTAGTGGCCACAGTTGCAGCATAGTTGATAGCTCAGTGTGGTATAATATTCCTTAAACTGTTCCCCAAAAAGTTCCCCTGTTCAAAGAGGATAGAGAGTATGCCCAGGGTGTACAGGGCCCACTCCACACTTGCACATTTTCTTTACTGTCTCCTATCTCATGAAAAATATCAGTGCCCTTTGTAATACTACATGATATATTCATCTTTGTTGTAATATTAATGTTATTTTTAAATGTTTATATTTAAGTGGAACTGACAAGTTAGAAAGACATAGTAACCCTGGCTTTGAGTATTTATTTACACAGTACATTTTAAAAGCATGGGCCATGTTTTAGGTCAGGTGTACATGGGTTCAAGTCCTGGCTTGCCTTGCCCATGCTTTTCAAATGTATTGTGCATGTTAACCAGACATAACCTTGCAGAGTTCTAAGGACTAGCATCCGTACAGTGGGATGCACATTTCACTAGCTGTCTTGCTTTAAGAAATCTAGAATCTCCTGGGCTTTTTAAAGTGGAAATTATACATTCTCAAACCTCTGCAGCAAAACAGATTTCTAAAGCTTTTACATGTTGTCCTAGGTAAAAAGCAATGCAGTCCGGGCCCTTGGAAATTTGCTTCATTTTCTGCAGCCATCTCATATAGAAAAACCTAGATTTGCTGAAATTATTGAAGAGTCTATCCAGGCCCTAATTTCTACTGTTCTAATTGAGGCTGCCATGAAAGTTCGATGGAATGCTTGTTACGCGATGGGAAATGTATTTAAAAATCCTGCCCTTCCACACGGTGAGATTGTTTCCCTCCCCTCCTTGGTAGAGAACCTCTTTGGTAGGCATATGCCAGTCTACACTGTTGTTAAAGATGTTTGTCATGTTTTTGTCACAGGATTAGAAAGCAATGGAAACATACTGGAAACCCAAGTATAGGAGATTGGTGAAATAAATCATTGTATATATATTCAGTGGGGTATTTTATTGCCTTTTAAAATTATATTTACAGTTTTTTTATAATCTGAGGAACTACTTTTGTTAACCATTTACTAGTCCAATTATTTAATTACAGGTTAACCAAAAATTGTATTTTTTGTTAATTTTTATAACAGGAAATGTAAAAATGACTATTTATCAAATTTATTCAGTATAAAAATCAAATGGTTGAAATGACACCTGCCCATGTGATGCTCAGGGTAAACTGTTAACTGGTTAAGCAAAATAAAGCAAGTTATTATATCATGTCTAAATTACAATTTCAGTAGATAGGGTAGAAAAAAAGAAAAGAAATTGGCCTAATTATTTTCAATGATTGCCTCTGGATAGAATGATGAGTAGGATTTTTTTCTTTCATTTCTAAATTTTCTACAATGAGCATATATTGTTTAATGGCCAGGGATTTAGCTCAGTGGTTCCGATGCCTGCCTCACAAGCGCAAGGTCCCGAGTTCGATCCCTGGTACCAAACAAACAAACAAAACTTTGGTGAGCATATATTGTTTAAGCAATCAAGAAAAAACTAGAGTGAGAGAAAGAGAGTACAAATTTGAAGTCCCATGAGCTCTTGACACAGAGGTAGATGCTGCATATAAAGAGGGCATCTGTCTGTTATGTCATCATGGCAGGACATGTCCCTTGATAATATCCTTGGGTCAGTGGTAGTGGCTCAGGTTCATGGATGACAGCCTCCTGAGCCCTGCATTGTGAACATCAGCATCTGCCTTGTTCATCTGCCTCTGCTAAGGCTTGAAGCCTCAGAAGAGTGTGTCTGAGAGGAGAAAGCCATGTAGACCCGGAGCACATGCACCAAGAGAGGGCGTCAAGCTCTGCTCCCCTTATTGCCCAGAGTACTCAGGCAGAGCAGCGAGGCAAAGCTCCTGGAGAAAGACCTCATGGCTTTTTCCACTGAGGAGGCAGATCAATGAGGGGCCACATAAGAAAAAGGAGCTAGGAAACTGACCAAGGAGAGAGGAGGTACCAGGTAAGGTTCATGGACCTAGAACAGTGGCCCCTGGTAAATGGCAATAGTGTCCATTTGGAAAAGGCCCATTCACCTGTCTTCAGAGGCAACAAAGCAGGAGAGAAAGGGCTTGGAGAGGCAGGGAAGCTGCATTCTACTCTGCGCCCATCCTGAAGAATAAGGACTCCCCAGAACAGGTAGCAGTAGCTCTGGGGAGGAGGAAATCAAGCTGATATCCTGCAGCCTACAGGAATAGAAAAAATAAATCTGATCATCCTATTCTTGAAATCAGAAGTTTTGTATTTTTTTTGCAATGAAATGCATACTTGCTGTGGTGAGAGCAATGTCTGGATGCTAATCTGGGGGAGGAAATATCTTTTTGCTAGCATGAACGGAGAGCTACAGCATATGTATGTGCCAGTTGTATACTACTCAACAATGTCCAGGGTGAGGGCATAGTTCACTCTGTCCATGTACCTCACAGCAAGCTTTGCCCCTTCAGACAGAGTCCTCCCAGAAAAAAGCCTTTTTCTAAGTCACCAAAGGTCCTATATTGGATAGTAGAGGCCCTAAGCATGCTGCAGGCTGGTCTAGGGAAAGGGGGTGGTGGTGGCTGGGGGTCAATATTGAGCCACTTACCTGAGATCCAAAGGTTAATCACTCACTTTGCTGAGCTTAAGGGTTACTGTGAGAATGGAATGGGCAGATAAAACAGCTATCTTAGCACTGCTTAGCATGCTTCCCTAACCCCTCTTCTGTGCACCCCTCTTATTCCAAACCTTCACTAGTTTCAATGGCTGGATTCTTTCTAGGCATAGCACCATGGACCTCCCAGGCCTACAACGCCCTAACACTGGTTGTGACATCATGCAAAAACTTCAAAGTGCGCATCAGATCGGCCACAGCCCTTTCCATCCCAGGCAAGAGAGAGCAGTATGGGTCTGTAGAACAGTATGCTCAGATCTGGAACTCGCTGGTCATGGCCTTACAGAAGAGTGAAGACACCACAGACTTTCTGGAATTCAAGTACTGTGCCAGCCTCCGGACCCAGATCTGCCAGGCATTGATTCATCTTTTGAGCTTGGCCAGTGCCTCAGATTTTCCCTTCATCAAAGAAACCCTTAAAATGAATGGGGATATGATCCAGTCCTATATCCTACAGTTCTTAAAATCAGGAGCAGAGAGAGAAGACTCTGGAGCCACCCGCAGCCCGCAGGAAAGAGACCAAATGGTTAAAGTGGCCCTGGAGCACGTAAGCAGTGTTCAGGCACTGGCTGGGGACACAGCCAAAAGGGCTGTTGTAGGCTTTTTAGAAGACACCCTGACCATTTATTTTGATTCTTCTGGATCACAAGCCTTACACCTAGGATCATCAAACCAGTGACTATTCTGTATACTTTCTAGATGTCAAATCCAGTAGTAGGACGACCCAAGCACGAGTATAGGATATGTGGGGTTTAATCTTAGAAACTGAAGCAGTCTGTCCACCATTCATTTAGAATGGGTCAGCAGCTATTTAAACTTTGCTCAGCCCCTTGGGAGAATGGTTCCCCTACCATGGCCATAGTCAGAGATGGTAGAACCTCTGACCTGGACAACCGGGAGCCCAGGAATCAGGGTGCAGTGTGGGATCCCCAGACTGGGAGGTTCTGCAGGATGTTTAGTGTCAGAAAATAAATGAATAGGGCCGGGGAAGTAGTTCGGTGGTGCTGCACCTGCCTGACAAGCACAAGGTCCTGAGTTTGATCCCAGGTTCCGCCAAAAAAAAGAAAATAAATGAATAAAAAATAGAAGAATATAAGAATTACAATGTCTAACTGGGGTCTAATTTAGGCTTCACTGTAATGGTAATAACTAACATTGATTGACTGCTTTTTATGTACCAAGTATTTCCTCTTCCTCTAAATACCCTTTCCCCATTTTCATTCTTGTTATTATTAATCTTAGCTGTGTTTTTTGTATTCTTGACGATAGCCATTCTGATGGGTGAGGTAGAATCTTAGCAGTTTTGATTTGCATTTTCCTAATGGCTAAAGATGTTGCATATTTTTTCATATGCTTATCAGCCATTGATACTTTTGAAAATTGTCTTCAATTCATTTGCCCATTTATTGATTTGGGCTATTTGGTTTTCAGGGGCATTAAGTTTTTTGAGTTCTTTATATTGAGATAGTAATCCTCTATGAGAACAGTAGCTGGCCAAGATTTTCTCCCACTCTGTAAGCTATCTCTTCAGTCTATTGATCGTTTGCTTTCCTGTGTAAAAGCTTTTTAACTTGATATAGTACCATTTGTTTATTCTTGCTATTACTTCCTGTGCTGTTAAAGTCCTATTCAGGAAGTCTTTGCCTATGCCTGTGACTTCAAGTGTCTCCTGGTTTTTTTATAGTTTTAAGTGTCACTGCTAAGTTTTTTTTTTTGGTACCCGGGATCTTGTGCTTGCGAGGCAAGTGGCAGAACCACTGAGCTAAAGTCCCGGCCCTCATTCCTAAGTTTTTTATTGTTTTTGTTTTTGTTTTTTGGTACTGGGGATCAAACTCAGGTCCTTGCGCTTGTGCAGCAGGCAGCGAAACCACTGAGCTAAATCCCTGGCCCTATTCCTAAGTTTTTTAAATTGATTTTTCTACAAGGTGACAGATAGGGACCTAGTTTCAATTTCCCATGGTATATAGGTACCCAGTTTTGTTAAAGAGGCTATCTTTTCTCGCAGCATATATTTTTGGTGCTTTTAAGAATAAGATGGCTGGGCCGGGGATTTAGCTCAGTGGTTCCGGCGCCTGCCTTGTAAGCGCAAGATCCCAAGCTCGATCCCCGGTACCAGAAAAAAAAAAAAAAGAATAAGATGGCTGTAGAGCATGAGTTTATCCTGTATCTTCTGTTCCATTGGTCTGCGTGTCTATTTTTTGTGCTGGTACCATGTTTTTGTTACTATGGCTTTGTTAGTATATTTTGAAGTTAGGCCTTGCAATGCCTGCAGCATTGCTCGACAAACACATACATGTATGAACTCCACACAAGGAATGTAAATATTACGTACTGCAAACATGTACCCCCCCAAAAGGAAAGGGATCAAGAGATAGATAAAGGAGGGAAGGATGGAAGGGAAGGGGGATGGAAAAAGGAACTAAGAAGTGTTATGTACACGTACCAGCTCTCCACAAGGGGTGTAAACATGTACTACAAACGACTAATAAAGAAAATTCTCTGAAAAAATGGAAGAAACCACATTCACAGACACACTAAAAATAACACAAAATCTGAACCAAAATAAAAGTAGAAGCAGCAGCTTATCTTGAATCCCTTAAAATAGTAGTCCAAGTAAATTGTAGCAGTGTGGCAGAATGGCCAACAGGTGGAGACAGAGAACACAAAGTCGTTCAGTCAAGGTTGAGCCCTGCATTTTCTGCTGGTATCAGGTTGCTCTCATTGGAAACACCGGATCAGCTCTAATTGCATGTTGAGATCACCTGGGGGAACTTTAACACCTGATAGGTCCCCACAGCATCTGAATTCTGTGGCCTGAGGTATGGTCTTCCCATTGGGAATTTTAGAAGCTACACGAGTGATTGTAATAACAGCACAGTTTGAGACCTGCCACTCTGGCATATGCAACAAAGGGGTCTCGAGCTGATGAATTTCAGAACCACCTGGGGAATTTACAGGCAACAAAAGCCCAAATTGTTGGGAGTCTTCATTCTCTTGAGATCCAGTTCAGTAGGCAAGCGTGGTCCGGTTAAGAGTCAAAAATATAGTCAATACTAAATCCAATAATATCCCATGATGCTAATATATCAGTAACTGGACATCAGATGTTTAAGGAATGTGTGTGTGTGTGTGTGTGTGTGTGTGTGTGGTGCTGGGATTGAACTCTAAGCCTTGCACATACCAGGCAAGTGCTCTCTTACTAAACTGTGTACCCTTAGACCCTAACAACTTTACAGGAGAAAAATTTTCATAGGACACTAATCACCAACTTTACTTCTCCCCTAAGAATGAGATCAGGTTAGCTACCCCGGACCATCTTGGAGTGCACAAGAACAGTTTTCCACCTCTGGGCCAGGAGTCTCCTTTCCAGACAAACACAGGCCATACCTGCTGTCAGGCACCAGCAGAGGTTTAAAGTCAAGTGTGATTGTTCATGGCCTTGTGTTAGGGAAAAGTAGGATGGCTCAGCCCTGTGGGCTCCCAGTCTTCATGAGGTCTGCTCCCCAAATTTGTCTTCTTTAACCAGAGTGCTTAAATTATTTCATATTAGAGGCATGATAGAACATTTGTCTAAATAACAAGTATTGTTTTTTCATATTATAAAAACAGTGAGTTGGGCCAGGGATGTAGCTCAGTGGTGCTGCGGCCTTCCTGGCAAGTGCAAGGTCCTAAGTTCAATCCCCGGTACCAAAAAACAACAACAAAAAATGAGTTCATTATAGAATATTTGTCTCCATCCCCCCCCACCCCCACCCCGGTACCAGGGATTAAACTCAGGACCATGTGCTTGTGAGGCAGGTGCAGTGCCACTGAGCTAAATCCCTGGGCCCCATTGTAGAACATTTGGAAAACACAAAGTAAGAAATATGTATAAGTAAAAATTACTTGATATGTTTTGCTATAAACATTTTTATAGTGTTTATATGTGTGTGAGTATACACTATACATAAACAATATGAATGTCCACAATCCCATATATATCAGGATGGGGGGCGTACAGGGGATTGAACTCATTCACACTGAGCTACATCCCCAGCCCTTTCTTATTTTGAAACAGGGTCTTGCTAAGTCACTAAATTTCTCAGACTGGCCTTAAATTTGGGATCCTCCTGCTTCAGCCTCCCAAAATGCTGGGATTTCAGCCATAAGCCACCAGGCCCAGCCCATTGTAGGGGATTAAGCTACAAAACTGGTCATAAGCTATATATTTTTGTAATCTGCTTTTAAAATAATAGGTTGCAAGCATTGCCAGTTCTTCTAAAACATGACATTAAGGACAAGATAATAGTCCATTGTACCCATATACAATAATTTAACCAATTCTGTATTGTTGAATGTTATTTTCCAATCTTGGGTTGATTTACATGTAACTCTTTAACAGGCATTGAATCTTTTGATGTGTGGTGGGAGGCAGAGATGTAGCTTTATGACTTTATGAGCACTTGGCCAATTGTCTGTGCACCACTGATCTGACAATCCAGCCGTCCTCCCCCATGGCTTTGGAAGGCCTCCTCACTCATTTACCTCAACCGTATATTTCCACGGGTCTGCGGGTGGCCTTCTTGGACTGTTCATCCCACCACTCTCCCACCCCCATACTAGACCCATACTTTGTAAACTTTATAACGATGGTCACATGACCAGTCAGCTACAATTAGTCTTCCTTGGCTCCTGAACTGCGTAGGGCTTAACACCTTTTGCTTGGGACTGTCAGCAGCAGCTAATTATTACCGGACACTTAGTATTGACTTTGAAAGTAGGCACTTTCTATTCAAGAGGAGAAAGATGTTTTGAAGATTGTGGAACGCACTCCTTACTCCAATTGTCATCCTTAGAACACCCAATACTACAACAGGATGTTATGATTGCCTGTTTTCCTGGCTGCCTTCCTGCCAGTCAGTTCTTTCTGTCCTCTTTCCCTTTACCCCATCTCCCTCAGCCCCACTGAGCCCCACTCCGCCAGGAACAGAGCAGGCTCTGAGCAAGGGTCTGTTGATGAATTGGGAAGATAGCAAATATCCCCTTTTACAGATGAGCAAGCTGAGGCCTCAGCAGGAAAAATGACTAGCTCTGAAGACACTGCTCTTCAAGGGCAGGGCAGAAATTGAAGATTCCTTGGAGATTCTTTGTTCAGTGTTGTTCTCTGCACAGCTCTGCTACTGTGCATGTGCAGAGGCCAGATACAGGAGAAATCAAAAGACAAAGGGTGGTTATTTTCAAGTTTGTTGGCGTTCACCATGTTTGACTCCGGTCTTTCCTGCACATGGTTTTCCTGATCTTTCAGGACTCATGAGGGAAACTCAAACCATTGCTTTCAGCTGCAGCAAAGCATTAGCGCTGAAAGCAGCCTCTGGGATCATCAAATCATCTAACCCTCATACCCATACCTCACAGGAAACCAAGGCCCCCTATAGCCACGCTCATAGTGGAAGAGAGGATCCCTTTACAGTGCTCTTCTGATTCCCAGGAAGCAAGTTTCTACCAGCGTGGGCTGATGCTCATGGAGGCCTCCAGCACCAGCAGCTGCCCCTGCAGCCTCCAACAGCTCCAAGACAGTGAAGCCCCTGTGGGGAGAGGAGGGAGAGCAGAGCTCAGTGGGCAGGAGACAGGTGGGCCTTGGTACCGACTGTTCATGTGCCATATTCTTCATTTCTTGCAAGGAGAGGGGAACTATATCCTGAGCCTGGAGATTTATAGTGAAAGAATGGTCAAGAGATGTTCCATCCCACTTGGGTCCTTGAACATGGATTTATATGGGGCATCTCTGGAAGGCCTGCCCCATCCCAAGCCCCGGGCCTGCCTATACCTGCTGGGACCAAGGACCAGGGCCAGAGAGGCCTAACACACCAGGCCTGAGGCTCCAGAAATACAGTTAGCTACCGTCATGGTGTGGAAATGTGCTCAGAACTCAGGTTCCCAGTGAGGGGTGGCGAGTGAGGCCTGCTGCTGCCCCCAGGTACAGCTGGGGCTCACAGATGGTTAGGGTGAGATTACCCAGTTGGCCCCAGTGCCTACGCAGCGCAGGAGCAATCAGTCACTCCATCATGGTTTCGCTCCTTAGCCACCCTTCGCCTGATGCCAAGAAGGGAAATAACACCTCCTAAGTGTTGGATAACTGCTCAGGCTGAGAGCTACTCCTAAACTGGAGGCCTGAGAGTGCAGTGAGCATGCTGCTGCCACACTGCAGTCAGGGGCCAGGCCAAGGCTGGCTCAGGTCCAAGAAGGGTGCCACCCAGCCCAGCAAGGTGAGCCATCAGGGAGGACTTGCCAGAGGAGGACGCAAAGACTGGCAGAGGCACTTCAGGAAGAGGGATTGGCCTGTCCCGAGTGTGTGTGGCTGAGCATTCACACTCCAGAAAGCCTGTGTGGATCAGCACAGGATGGATGGAGGTCGCAAATGCATGTGGGTGACTTTTGAGGATGAACATGAGGATGTCCAAGGAAGGAACATTCCAGGCAGGTGGCATGTAGGGTACAAGGGGTCGGTTGGAGGCACAGCAGGAGGTGGCACACTAGAGGGTACCAGAAGGAAAAGGGCCCAAGAGTCCGCGCACTGGGGCCGGGAAGCGGGGAGAGAAGAGGGACACCGGAGCAATGGGAGGGTTGTGAGCAGAGCCGCTCTACCACCTGGCTGACCTGTGCAGGGCTCTCTCTGGTCAGGGAGTCTCAGCTGCAGCAAACACTTTTTTAAAAAATGTGTATTCATACATGTTTGCTGTACGTAATGATTACCTTTGTTGTGGGGGAGCTGGTGCATGTACAAAACATCTTAATTCTTTCTGTTGCCCCTTGCCCTCCCTTTCCTACACTCTCCCCCTACCTCTAGTTCCCCTTCCTATTTGCAAAGAACGTATCTCCCTATTTTGTATTCTCTTTGATTTTGCTGTTTAAATTATTTATAATTTGGGTTTCTTGTATAAGAGAAACCGTATGATATGTAAGCTTGTGTTTCTGGTTTATTTCACTTAACATTATGGTCTCAAGATGCATCCATTACTGACGGAGCCCGCTGTCACTTGTCAAACAGTACCTGAATGGGGGAATGAGGATGAAGAAAAATAAAGACAAAGAGATAAAGTCGGGAGGGCTCCCAGAGACCGAGCACCCAAGTTTATTTTTCTCCTCTCTTTTATACAACGGGTGAGTTTGGTTGTTAATCATGACCCTTATCCAGAGACACCTGCTTCCTTGTTTTCCAGTTCTTTGGGAATTCCCCACCGTCATGGGCCTTCCCGTTTCTCGGGCTTACAAAACGTTCTTCTGAAGGTAAACATCTAATTTGACAAGGACGCGGTTCCTCGTAACATAGTCTCCTTGCTCTATACAGTGGAGGGTAAGATTTAACATGGAGCCTCTATGGCTAACACCGCTCTCCACACATTACCGTGGGACATTTGACCGCATCTTTGACCTCTACCGACAAGAGGCCAGTAAGCCCCACTCTGCCCTAGCTGTGACAACCCAAAATACCTCCACACCCTCCCTCATGCTCAGCTGGGGGCAAAAACACTGCCTGAGATGACAGCGGAAGTGGACCCAGGGAACTCAGGTTGAGACAGGCTGATCTGAGGTGCCCATGAGGCCTTCAGGGTGCGGTGTCTCTTGAGTAGCCTGACAGGTAAGGCCTGGGCAGCTTTGCTGTCCTCATGTGCAGGGGACACTGGAATGAATGTCATGGGAGAAACACCCAGAGGATCTGTTCAATTTAATATAGTAATTACTTGAGCCAGGATTACGCTGAAGACACTAGAGGAAATACCAAGAGGAGTAGAGTGAGCTTCTGACCCCACCCCACAAACACAGACACCGCTGATTCAAGGCAGCAGAACAGGGAAGGTTGGGAATGCTCCAGGGCTGGAGAACAACGAGAACAAATCCAATTCACCCAGGAGGAAATCCATGGATCATCAAGACACTTCTTTACTCTCTTCTATATGCCAGGCAATTTTTGCTCACACGGTCTCATTTCATCTTTGAAAAGCAATAAAGCTGTGAACTAAATATTATCCTCCCCCTGCCTTTTTTTTTTACAAATTAGGAAACTGAGCCTCCAAAAAGTCTGAGTAACATACTCGAGGTCACCCTGTCAGTGACAAAGTTGGCATTTGAACACAGGTTGATGGCTTCTAGAAGCTTCTAGGGGTGTAGCTTGGGCTCAGCATTGAAGATTTCAACAGGCAGGCAGGTGAAGTGGGGTAAGGAAACACAGCAGGAGTGGTGGCTTCTTGGGTAAGGATGAGGTAAGGCATGAGACACTGGGATTTGACCAGGGCTATTTATTGGATCACAGAGCTTGTTGAGTGGAAAGCTGTTCACCGGGACAGAGCACAGGAGAGCCAGGATATGGCTGGTAAAAGGGGAAGGATTTTGACAGTGCATTGAGCCATTGTACACTTTTCTGTTGCCAGCAAGTACACAAATGAGAACTTTGACTTAGGCCAAGAGGTTAAGGGTCAGTTTATCTCAAGGATATCTAACTCTGAAGTTGGAGGACCTTCTATTTCCCATCTTGTCTGCAAGTCACAAACATACTTCCCAAGGTTGGCAAGGGACTCCCTAGAATTGTTCCCTGGTGTCAATAAACGTATTCCCCCAGGTGACCAGTGCTACAGTAAAATCTAAGGATCATTTATGGAAAGTTTTCACCAAAATACATTCATTGATCTGTAACAATGGAGATTAAACCACATCCCAGAAAGCATCTGAGTGTGACCATGAAGGTGCTCCTTCATGTCCAGTTGGATTTATAAAAACTCAGAAAACAAATCTAGAAGAACTCCAGGGAAGTTAGACTTTTAATTTTACCTGAATTTTAACAACAAGCCCTGAGATGTTTATCCTGCAGTTCCTGGGGATCTGCAAAGAGATGACATCTGTTCCCTCACAAACCAGCTGAGTCCATAACAAAGCAACTCACGTGCCCCCCAGATTCATCCCAACTGCCTTCCACTACTCATCCTCAGCACCTGGCTTCCTCATATCCTTGAGTTATTGGCCCTGCCTCAGTTTCCAGTGTAGCCCAGTCTCCACGATCAACACATTCAGGGTGGGATTCTCTCCAAGCTCTGATCTTTTTTTTTTTTTTTTCTGGTACCGGGAATCAAACTCAAGACCTTGCACTAACCAGGCAGGTGTGGCGCCACTGAGCTATATCCCCAGCCCCACCCTGATCTTGATTTTATATTCACCCTCTAGTTTCACGCACTCAACACTTGGATAAGGAGCACCCAACAGTCTGAGCCATCCACCCAGGACCCACAGGGGATAGTGCAGGAGAGTGGAACAGATCACAGGCTCAAGGTTAGGTGGCACTGTGTTCGAATCCCGAGTCCACAGATTACTACCTGTGCAATGTTGGTCAAAGTAAATGAACCTCAGTTTCTCTATTTGTAAAATAAAAGGTCAGCATTTATCTTACAAGGTTGTTGTCGGTAGTGATTCACCAAGTATGTTCTTTGGAACATCAATTCCATGAGATAGAGAAGAGTTTTGTGTCAAGGGAATTTTACAAACACCGAACATCAAAACCCCATCTTGGGGAGTCTCAAATAACATTAGACAGGCAAGTTCTAAGAAACCTGTAAAAGGAAGAGGGACATAGCTCAGTAGTATGGCGCTTGGCTAGCATGGCCAAAGCCCTGGGTTTGCACTGCAAAATAACCGCAAACTTGTGAAATAATTGGTTTAATTTGATTAACACAACCTTTGTCAAACAACAGACCCCTTTTTGCAAGGCAGCCCATTAGCACCCTGCTGGGCAGGCCTCTCTGTCACTCACTGTGTGTGTGTGTGGGGGGGTGAGATGTCAGACACCGTGCATATGGCGCAGCTGCTGGCAATGCACGGTGGACACCACCAAGTGCGAGCTCCTTTTGCACTTTCTCCCTAACGTCAGGAGTGTTTGTTCAAACCTTTCCTACTTCAGCTACAGTAAAGCATTGGCTGTTGTGACAAGTAATTTCCCAGAAAACTTTCACGGAGCCCTTTTCATGAAAGGAAACTCACATAAAAGGAAGTTAATGACATTTGTACTGGTAAAGCTGTACCATGAACATGCGTGCGCCTAGATAGCAAGAACACTCACTTGTGGATGATCTGGGGACAGGACTCTGGGGTCAGACCTGTATCTGCAGGAGCTGGGGACTCTGAGTAATGTGCTGTCACAGAGTCTGAGATCTTTCCAACAACAACGCCCCCTGCACAAACTAGAATCTGTCCTATTACACGGGTTCACAACTGAGTACCTTCAGGGCCCATCCTTTTGGGAAAAAATTGACAATTTGTACTCTAAAAGCCTTAAAAATCTGCCTACCTAAGAATACCATTTCTTGTCAGGCGCAGTGGTGTATGCATGGAATCCCAGCACTCTGGGAGGCTGAGGCAGGAAGGCTGCAAGTTTGAACTGGGCAACCCACTGACTTATCTAGACCCTGTTTCAAAATAAAAAAAAGTAGCTCAGTGTGAAGATCCTAGTTTTTTTTTTAAAGTGTGTGTATAATTATTATATATGCATAAAGACATTTATTACATCGATACAATGGACAAAACTGGAATCAACAGTTGGGGGATAGTTAAATGTTCAGCAGTTCTGGAATGTTTAAATCTATTAAAGGTTTTCTCTACATTAAATATCTTATAGACATTTAGAATGATGTTTATAGAGTTTTGAACAATGTGGTACATTCTGATAATGTTAAGGTACTGAAACAGGCTACAAAAATAAAAGACATACATTATAATAACAGCTATGTTAATATACATAGAGAAAAAAATTTACCAATGTATTAGGGGTAATTGTTTCTCACTGCTGAGAACAGGAGTGATTTGTTATTCTAATCTACATATTTCTCCTTTCATGCTATATCTTTTTCTGTATTTCCAAGTTTTATTCAACAGTGATCATGATGAGAGGCTGAGGCAGGAAGATTGCAAGTTCCAGACCAACCTGGGCAACTTAGTGAGACCTGTCTCAAAAATTTTTTAAAGGGAGTGGGGCTGAGTATATAGCTCAGTGCTCCCTGGGCTCAATCTCCAGTATTGCCTCCCCTTCAAAAACAAAAAACAGTGATCATTAAAAAAAAAAAATCACTTATTTAAGGCAACAGTGAGCTCAGAAATCCCGAAGTATCAGAACCCAGTAGATCTAAACCCAAACAGTGCAGCTCATGTTGGGAATCCATCTCCCAGTGTCCTGTAGACCCTAGCAGCCATCTGTCCTACGCTGTCAGATCTGTATAGGATCTACAGTATTCGTACTTTTATCAATTCAGCTTTTTAAGTTGAATATATTTTTTTAAGAGAAAATTTAAATGATTCTAAATGGAAGAATGTTACTTGCTATTATTGGGAAACAACAACAAAATGTAATAAAACCAATATTATAAAGTTCTAGATTATTAATGCTTCTAAGCTTGAGTTCTGTTTTCTCTCTGCTGAAAAAAAAGCAGGGTCCCAGAGAAGGAACAGACTATTAAAAGGGCTCAAGAGTTAGTAAAATGCCTGAGCCTAGTGACCGATCCCTTAAGAATTCAGAAAGATTGAATATGACTTCCCTGCTGGAGAGTGATTGATTGATTGATTGACTGGTGGTACTGGGAATTGAACCAGGGCCTTCGTACTGAGCCACATACCCAGCCCTTTTCTTTCTTTTTTCTTTTTCTTTTTTTTTTTTTTTTTGACAGGGCTTCACAAAGTCAATAAATTGTCCTGGGCTGGGGATTTAGCTCAATGGTTTTGCCACCTGCTGTGCAAGCACAAGGACACAAGTTCGATCCTCGGTACCAAAAAAAAAAATAAATAAAATAAATAATAAATTGTCCAAGCTGTGCTTGAACTTGCAATCTTCCTGCCTTAGCCTCCCAGAATGCCAGGATTACAGGGTTGTTCCACCATGCCCATCTTCAATTTGCTTTTAGTGATTTGTCCATCTACCACCCAAAGCACCTAGTGTATCAGGCCCAGGGAGAAGTGCCATTCAGTATTTTTAGCTCATATGGGTCACTTGACCAGGCAGTTTTCAACTCAAAGACAGACATTTCTACCATCAGTGCCTTTCCATTCCTCTTACAATTCCAAAGGTCTGCCTTTGTTCAAGACTTCTGTGTTTGCATGCAATATTTTTAGTGTCTTCATCATTTATTTGCAAGGCACATTTCTGAGCCTGTAAAACCCTATGCTTGCCGGGGCTGTGCCATTTCTGAGTCTGAAACAGGCCAGGCAAGTTAGAGAGGGGAAAAAAAGATGCCACCAGTGCGGAGAAACAGTGGACACCAGATAAAAGGGTAGTGAGATTAAACCTACCCATCGTCCAGATGAGGAGACTGAGGCCCAAAAAGAGGGAGAGAGTGAAGGACAGCGGCCACATTAGGTTAAGGCCAAGTCTAACTCCCAGTCTATGCCTTCTTTCCACTACGCCATCTGAAGTTTGCTCAGAGCCAAAGTCAAGGGTTTGCTCTTAGTGTGAGAGGTCTGCCTCCTCCAGAATCCCTTTCTAGCTGCAAGATCAGAAACAAATGTCAGAGACCAATAAAGAAGTCTTAGCTCTTCCTGCAAGCATTTCTGTCGCTCTTCAGGTCCTTTAAGTATCAGTGACTTCACTTCTCTCCCTCCTCATTCTCACCCAGCAGTTGGTGCCCCGGGAAGAATTGTGGACCCACCCATGAGCATCAGTAGAAGGAGCAACTTGCAGCATTCATTCAACCAAGTTTTTGGAGATTATTTCCCAATGTTCCAGGTCCAACCCCCTCATTTTCCAGAAGAGACTGAGTCCCAGAGAGGAAGTGTGACTTGCTTTGAATCCTCCAGCTAATAAGTGGATTTTAGAAGGTTTTCAAATAAAGTTCACTTTTAAATCCCCTGATCATTTATCTCATTCCCTCCCTCAACTCTCCACCCCCCTTCACTTCATCACACTGCCTTGGAAAAACCACAACCCTGCTTAACTCTGACTCCTCTCTTACTCAGCACCTGACCCCAGGTAGCTAAGCAAGATTTTCAAACAAACCACAATTCTGCTGGCTGCTGCCACTTGAAATTGCAATCTCCAGCTTCAAGTGGTTCCTTCAATCATGCTACATATCCCCTGTCAATCCATATTGGGGGCAGGTGTGGTGGCACATGGCTGTAATACCAGTACTAGGGAGGCTGAAGCAGGAGGATCCCTAGGAGTTTGAGGCCAGCCTTGGCCACACAGTGAGTTCAAGGCCAGACTGAAGTATACAGCAAGTCTCAAAAGAACCAAACCAAAACAAAATCCATATTGGCGTATTCCACTCAACAGCTACTGAATGAATGGGCTGAATAAATGAATTTTTCAATTTAAGGTCCTGTTAATGCTATAGTTCTGCTTGTCTAACTTTAAACAGGTCATAAAATAAATTTTGAAACCAGATTGAATGTCCCTTCAGGCTGAAATGGCAGTGTCATTTGTGTTGGGAAGCTGTGTTCATGATGTTTGCCTGGGCTGCTTTAGCTGACGGGCAGAGGAGGCTCTTTGTCGATTAAACTTGTTTGAGCCAGTCCTCAACCTGGGAGCCTTAGGACTTTCCTGCCCCAGGAAGGAGCCTTTTGGAACAAGTCGGGGGGTCGGTCCAAAGCTCAGGAACCACACCTCTGCGTATAAAGCCTTTTGATAGCATTACTTGCACAAGCAAACAGTTGGCCTCCTATTTTGAGAAAGGATGTGTTTGTTCTCAAGGCTGCCTCGTGGTCTGGGCACCCACAGAGATGCTAGAAAACAGACCACTCCTGTGCTGATAGGGTTTTGAAACAGCCGGGGCAGTTTGGACCCTTCAGCCACAGAAAAAAATTGTGTGCTGGAAATGAACTACGTGCCACTCCACTTCCCCCTCCCTGTGTTGGATCCTGCTGGTTCCCTACCTCCTCACCTACTAAGAATCTGGCCCTTCTTCCACTCACGGAAGGTGCTGTGCCAGCCACCTGCATTCCTTGTTTTTCATTGATGTCAGCAGTGGTAATGATTAAGTGGCAACACTCCACCCTCCACCGTATTCAAAAGGCTCACTTTTCCCTCATCCCCATTGGAACTTCAGCCCTGAGCGTCTTCCAACGTCTCTCCCAGAATTTGCTGCTGGTGCACATCAGGTGAAAAGATAGAAAGGAAACCCTTTTGATTTGACCCATGCTACCACCCTTCCCTTGCTGGGTCAGGTTGTCTGTCAGCCTCCTCCTCCCCCGGATGTGGCTGTGTTGGCAAAACCACTAGAGTATCTCACTACCGAGGGGTACTACACAACACTGAAGGTCCAAGGGAAGCAGCAGTGTACGCATATATAAACTGAGGTATGCACTTCAGATGGGTACACTTTGTGTATGTAAATCATGACCTGTTAGAAAAAATTTTCAATAAAGCAGAATTCTAGATCATGTTCTAACTGTTGTAGGATTTAGAGGTGGAGGCAGGGAAAAACGTTATTGCCCACTTCCAGATCCCTATGGTTTGGGCGCCTTTGACAAGAACACCAGAACAGTCAAGAATAAAATCACCAGTTGTTTCCCCTCAAAAACGAACACGACACCCCACCTCTATTCTTGCCCTCACATTCTCAGTCCCTGCAAGAGATTTAAAAAAGAAAAGCCCAGGAAATTCCAAGCACGAATGCCTCCCCAGATAAGGCACAAATTGAAGACAACCAAACTTTTCAGAGTAAGCATTTTGATCTTCATGCAAACATGGAGTTAATCTTGGGACAGCTAAGCACAATTACACAGATGAATTCATTGTGCGGAGTGGTCATTGAGCGTAGAGAATGTGCGCCTCGGTTCAGAGTCCAAGCTTGGTAGGGGTCATACCTGAATCTGCTGAGCTGAGCACATGGAAACCTCCGTGTGCATTGAGCCTTGACCATTCTCTTTCATTTATTTCGGAGTTGCTCACCAGGGTGGCTTTAGGAAATGCAAATCGAGTGTCCATCAGGGTGTTGCAGACCTGCAGGGTTTTGATGTGTGCTAAACTGAAAATATAAATACAAATCTTTGGGCCTCTTTTTACATGTTAAAGCTGTTCTTCAGGTCATGGGACGCTTTTTTATTCTTCCAGAGAGTAGAACATTTGAGGGCCACAGGAGACAGGGATGATGGCAGCCAGGTGTTGACCCCTGCTGCCTCCCTTCTTGACTTTGGGCCTCCACATACGTACTCTGAAGAGGTTGTATGGACGACACAGTCCAGCTCTCTAGTTCAGAGAGTCTGCCTCAGCAGCCTGAAATACCCCGTTCACGTTCACCTTCAGGATTTTATTGTAAGCAAATGGAAAATAGTATTGCCATGGAAAATGCTCATGACTCTACATCCTCATTGACCTACCCCACCCACAGACTCAGAGCCATGGGCAGGAATAACTCAAGTCATTGTTTGACCTGTATGTGTTCCAATCAGAAGAAGATTCTGAGCTCAGCAAGGATCGTGGGCCATGGGAAAAGTGTGAAATTCAGCAACTACATTATTGAGAGGCTTCTCTCAGTGCTTATAACCATCAAATATTTGCACTGAAAGAGTCCTAGAAAGGTATGTGGTCCCAGAAATGTTCTGGAACTTGCCCCAAATCACTCAGCCAGCAGAGAGGAAACTGGGAACAAAAATGTAGGTCTCTTCACTCCCGGTCTGATTGGGGCTACTGCCCCTGCCCTTCAGAGTTAGAAAAGTTCACCCTTTGAATTTGTCTTTCCATTTTCACCCATCCCTGGCAGCAATGGGAATGTTGACTGTTGCGTTTATTGGGAGACCTTATTGCAATTCAATAGTGAAGCAAGTATGGATGAACACTCACAGTTGCCTCAGTGTTAGGCAACTTTACAGAAGAAATATGAAAGTCTTCAACTGAAACTGTCCCTGCCAGTTCCCAGATGCAGAGTAACCAGGAGACAAGAAAGGAAGAAGATGGGACTCAGACTCTTTTGGACAGTTTCCAGCAGGGAACAGCCCAGAGAAGAGGTCTGTACTGACTTCATTTTTGTTTTGCGGCACTGGGGCTGGAACCAGGGCCTCCTGTATGCTAGCGGAGTATCACACCCCTGAGCTATACCTACCCAGCCCTGGGCTGACTTTGTCACATGAATCAGAACAGGGTCCTGGCTCACTAATGGAGGTTAGGCCTATGGAAGATGGGATGTCTTGGAGTAAAACACAACCAAACCTAGATGTGGTCCCAGAATGAACTCCAATCTTACAGCTTTAGGAAGAGCACTCCCTTTTCCAGCCTGCTCATATTTGTCTCCCAAAGACACGTTGAAGGTTCACTCCTCCATTTCAAATGCATTTGAGTTTAGGAGTGGTCTCCATGTCCTTTGTGGAGAGAGGCATTGAGAGCTGAGTCTAAGGGAAGATAGCCTGGCACTGTGAAGGAAAGAACCAGAAGAACTGCGTTTTGCTGCTTTCCAGCTATGTGGCTTTGGACTAGAAATCCATTCCCTCTGTTTTCCCCTCTGTGAGGTGAGGAGAATCATACCTTTTGAAAGCATGGGAGGAGATAGTAGCACCCTTCCTCTCCCCCTTTCCTTAATAGGATCTGTACTGAGAGAAGCTACCATTTGCTGAGCACCCACTGAGTGCCAGACCCCATGAATCCATCTCAACCTCACCATGAAAATGTGTCCGCAGAGCTCAGACATGGAAGGCTATGGTGTCCAGCCAGGCGTGGTGGGGCAGGGCTGTCGTCCCAGCACTCTAGGAGGCTGAGGCAGGAGCAAATTCAAGCCCAGCCTGTGCAATTTAGTGACTTAGTGAGACTCTGAATCAAAATAAAAAATAAAAGGGCTGGGGATGTAGTTCAGTGCAAAGGTCCTGGGTTCAATCTCCAGTCCTGAGAAAGAAAGGCAGAAAGAAAGAAAGAAAAAGAAAGAGAGAGAGAGAGTGGAAGGGAAGAGAAGGAAGTCAGACATGGTATCCAAGGGACAATGACACCTTGGTGCCCAACCTCCAATACGCCCAAATGAACTATGAACATTCACCCATGGAACAGTGATACAGCACGTACTTCACTTGCATATTCACCAGTGTCTGTAAGATTAACTTCCGTCTTCCTCCTCTACATTCCCAGTACCCACTCTGTTCCTGGTGTCGTCTCCAGAAGAAGAGACTATCCTGATCCTTCTTAACTAGGAAAAGCAACTTCCCATGTCTGGAAGGGAACTTCCCTACTGGGCTGGGTGAGGCACCATGTCTTCTGGCCCAGGACATCCCGTCACTGCCCTTGTACACACATTCACCTGCTCAGCCCACGGCATCCTCACCATGGACACCGGTGGCCCCACTCTTGGGGTGGAGGTGATGCCAGCACAAGCTTGAGGTCCAGGAGAAAGCACCTGTCAGGTGTCAGCCTGGCCCTGCCTCTCACTTTCTCTCTCCATGCTTCAGTTTCCCCACAGTGGAGGAAAGGACCTGGAAGAGCTGCCTCTAAGGGCCAGTGCGTGATGAAAGTTGTCTTCCACCAGAAAATGCTTCTTTTTCTAGCTCCCAAATGTAACAAGGCCTCTTCTACTCTTTCTAGGTACCATATTTTGGGCTTTTAAAAGATCTTGTTTTACCAGGTTGTTGAGGCCCACTGCCACTCGAAGTCCAAAGGGGTCCCAGTGTCAGTGACCAAAAGCAAATCAGATCAAAAAACATCCCTATGGGTCAGGGATTTAGCTCAGTGGTTTCACTGCCTGCTGCGCAAGCGCAAGGACTCAAGTTCGATCCCCGGTACCAAAAAAAAAAAAAAAAATCCCTGTGCCCCATCTGAACCCAGGCTCTGCTTTGAACCTGATGCCAAGTCTAGGGCTTATTGGACAGAGCCTGTGTGAATTACCATATGAAAGAACTCTCTTGGACTATATTTAAAAGAATCATTACTTCAATTTAGATAAGGAAAACACCCAGTCCTTTGGAAAATACATATAAATTCCTCTAAATGTCCTAACAGATTTATGCCCAGAGAAGGTGTAACTATGTCCTTATAGGATAAAGGAATCTCCCAGCTGTGAGAGCCAGCCAAGAAGCCAGAACATTCTGCTCAAAAAACCACAGCAGGGCCACCACAGAAGGTTGTCCAAATTGTTCACTCACAAGAGTGCTTGGCTGATGAGATCAGGAGGGAGGGAGTAAATAGGGGCTTAAATCTGGCCTGCACTCCATTGGCTAGGTCATGTGTCAAGTTTTGTCGATTCAGATGGAGCCCCACATCTTTGGAACTCAGCAGGCTGTCCCCAGCATGGGGAAATGGGCCTTTCTTTCCTTGGTTTATAAACACACCATTTCCCAGAGCAGAGAGTAAGAAAGCGGAAGTGAAGGCTGAGAGGCGGGGCAGGTGTGAGAAGCTCATCTTGGAAGCCATGTTGGGGGACTGGAGGGCTCACAGCCCCAATGCCCTCCAACTGGGCATGGTTCTGATAGGAGCTCATGTGAGACCCCTCATTGCCCTCTGCCTTTGTACCCCCTCATCTAGGCTCCGCTCAGCCTTTCCAGCCCAGCCTGCACCCAAGTGCCTGGTACAGGCTCTTGAAGCACCTGCGTTTCCCTTTATTGTTCTTTGTCATGCCACCTGTGGGGAATCTGATGCACCTCTGGGCTGTAAACCGTGATGACAGAGGGGCTGGGTTCTGCTTTTGTATGACCAGGCCCAGCACAATGGGGCACAGGCCAGGAACAATGGTTGAGTAAAAATGGTATGAAACTGGGTAAAGTTGGCACATGCCTATAATCCCAGCACTCTGGAGGCTGAGCCAGGAGGAATGCAAATTCAAGCCCAGCCTGGGCAACTTAGAAACTTAATGAGACCATGTCTCAAAATAAAAATAAGGGGCTGAGGATGTAGCTGTATGCAAAGGTCCTATATCCAAACCCCAAGACTGGAAAAAAAGGGAACTGCAAATTGAAGGGAGTGGGATTCCCACTCTGCTTCCCTCCATGCCAAGCCTAAGAGGCCATCTGGGCACAGTGACATGCAGTCACAATGACCTAAGCCCTGTGCACAGGCCTGGAGGACACAGACCAGAAAAGACATACCCAACTCTGGCCTGGAATCCAAAGCACGTGTGAAGACAAACAAGATTGCTTCCGCCCCAATGGACTATGAGTCAGCATTGGGGTTTGTATTGTCTGCTGGGTTCACCAGGTGACACCAATTTGCCAATCAGACTCAGAACCTATGGATATTGTTGCAATGGATATAAGGAAACATGGGTCCCCTGTGCAGGTCTCAGAAGATCTTCGGCAGACACGATGCCTCCACCCAGCTTTGGTGGCTGACAAAAGTGAGGGATGTGCAGAAAGAAGAGAAAGGCATCTGGGTTAAGGGGACCATGAAGAAAGACAGAAAGGATGCTGCATGCTGGCATGGACTGGGGAGCACAGCGGGGTCAAATCTGAGTGACTGGAATCAAGCTCCTGTTGGGAAAGCAAGCCCAATCCGCCACCACCCAGTGGGGTTTCCAGACCCTTTCAGGAAGGAAGCCCACATTTCAGCAGCATTTAGAAGAGGTCCTCTGCACTCCAACTTTCATGGAGGCCTCATTGCTATTTTCAGTTTCAATTACCTACTCACTCTTACGGATGGAACCCAGGGCCTTGAACATGCTGGGCCAGCGCTCTACCGCTGAGCTGCACGCCGACCCCTTTCTCATCTTCTCTCTCCAGCTAGACTTTGGCCTCACGGAAAGGCCTCTGGGGCCAGCACATGGGGTATCAGTGCCAGGAGCTTCCTTGCTAAGTAGGCCAGACTTAGGAATTCCACCCCTTCCTGGCTGGACATGCAGAACTGCTGAGCTAAGAGAGGGCAACAGCCACTCTCAACACCCACGGCCACATGTCCCCAACGTGGCAGGAGTCATTTACTCAGTACAAGAGCAACACCTCAGGTGTAAAGTCAGGCCCCAGGAGGGCCTGCACATTATGTCTCAGTTCCATGTTTTGGGAGCTACGGTGGAGAATGATGGAGGGAACGTGTGCGGGCTAGGAGAGTAGATAGTCAAAGACCTGCCTTCCGGAGCACGCACACACAGAGCCACACACAGGTTGCTGACTAGGGCTGAAGGAACAACCTCTCTCCCTGGCTCTCCCATCCCTCCTTCCACACCTTTTTATTGCCTCCCCTCTCTCTACTCCTCCCCGTCTCCTCCAATCCCACACCGTTGGCCCACAAGCCTCAGCTGGGTTAACTGCTTCCTCTTAACTGGACTTTTTTAACAGGCTTGGCTGTTGCCCCAACAGGTTTTCTAAGACAAACAAATTTCCTGGGGAGAGGAAGGGAGAGTCCCCAGGCACATGCCCCAATCTTTGGACCAAGTGGCCTCCAGGGAAATAATGTGGATGTCAAGTTTGCAGCCTGTACACCAAGCTGCACACGCAGGTGCTTTTTGAGCAATGCCCTGCACCACAGTTCAGTGCCACCCCACCAAGGCCTGAACTATCTTGTCTGCTGTCCTGTTACAAATTAATCTCTTGGCATCAGTGATTAACTTATTCAAGCTACAGGAGCTGCTGAACCAAAACAGCCCCTTGGGGTGAAAGAGGCTCCAGTGTGGTGTAATGTGTGGATCTGCCTGTGACCCTCATCACTCTGGTCCTGGTGCTATGTCAGCAGGGATGGCCAGGACAGGGTACTGTCACCCTGGAATGTTCACTGGGTCCCTCCTCGTGGAAGCCACATTGCCAAGGTCTAGGGCTTGTTTTCTTTTGTGCCTTTTCTTTTTTCTGCCAGGAAGGATTTTGAAAATGGGATCAGGATGGAGCCTCTGCTCTAGAGCAAATGTTACCTGAGTGCAATAGCCTGGACTGATATGGAAAAAAGGGGGTCCAAACTTCAGAATTCTCTCAGCATTGAGGGGAGTTATGGGCTCTCTCTTAGCACATAAACTTCACAATGGGAAGAAGCCTCGAAGGCAGCCAGTTCCGACTTTCTGCTTCTATAGAGGCCACAAAGGAGGCCTTGACTCATTCAATGTCACCTTGTAGGCCAATGAGGAGAAAAGGAGTAGATGTCAAGTTGTTTATATGTCAGGTAAAGGCTTATTTTTTTTACCATTAGGACCATGGGCAACATACAGCTTTGGACAAAAAGAGCCAAGAAATCCTTCCATACTTTTCTACCATTGGAAGGGTTCAAAAGTAAGGTTTCTAGGATTTATTTTCCTGTAGGGGATCATACCCATGGCCCGAACATTGCTTTACCAATGAGGTACACCCTAGCCACTCTGATTTTCCTAAATAACCCTGGGAGATTTGGTTTTACTTCTTAGTTCAGGTCACCTCACAGCAATTTAAAAGTGGTACCTTTGTTCACCTCAGTGGTCATTCCTCAAAAAACTATAACTCCAGTCTAACCAGGAAAGACATCAGACAAACACAACTGAGGGGTATTCTACAAATAACTTGGCCAGTACTTCTCAAGACTGTCAGGTTCACCAAAAACAAGGAAAGAATACAGGAAAGTCACTGACAAGGGTAGCCAAGGAGACATAGTGACCAAATACGACGTGACATCTTGGATGGGATCCTGGAACAGAAAAAGTCATTAGAGAAAAACTGTGGAATCTTAGAGGTTAGTTAATAGTAATGTTTCTTAGTTGGAATAAAAATGCTGCACTGACGTGAGATATTAATAGGGGAAATTGAGTAAAGGGATATAGAACTCTGTACTAAATTTGCAACTTTTCTATAAATCTAAAATTATTTAACAATAAAGCATTTATTTAAAACTTTTTTAAATGGTGCCTTTCAATTTCCCTCAGTTTGAAACTTTTATTGCATGTTTCATTACAAAGTCCATAACATGAGAGAGGTGGAATAATAGCTATTTAAGAGGGGAAAGAAGGAATAAGGAGAGAAGGGAGGGAGACAGACACTGAGGTACAAAATACAAAAGTAAATACAACCACCCATCCACCGATGAATGAAGAAATATGTCCCTACAACAGGGTATTATTGATGAGCAAAAAGAAATTATGCTCTGATACACCCTATAACCTGGAAGAACTTAGAAACATTATGCCAGGTGGAAGTTAGACACAAAAGACCACATACTGCATGATTCCAGTAATATGAAATATCCATATGCAAATATGAAACATCCAAAGGCAACTCCACCAGACATAAGCAAGACTAGTGGCTGCTAGCTGGAGAAAGGGAATGGGGAGTAGTAGTCATGGATGCAAGGTTTCCTCTCAAAGAAATGAAAATGTCCTGCAATTAGATAGTGGTAATAGTTACCCAAGCTTGTGAATATTCTAAAACCACTCAATTGCACACTTTAAAAGGGTAACTTTATGACCTACAAGTCACATAATAAATTTTAAAATAAATGAAAAATTTTAAAATGTACAACCTGATCTGTACTTCAAGGAGCTCACAATGTCTGGGGGAGACCATTCTCATCCACTCCCCTCCTCTAGGAGCTCCATGGGGACAGGGGCCATGACTGTTTCATTTACCACTGCATCCCTGGCACATGGCACAGAGACTGGTCCCTGATAGGGGAACACTCTCAAGGGTGTTCACTGAATGGGAGAATGTGTTAAGTCCTGAGACAGGTATATGTCCAGGTACTGTGGGGTCACCAGGAACAGGCTAACTTAGTAAGACGTTCATAAAAATCACAGGCTGTGACATGGACAAGACCCACCACATCAGGACATCATTTTCAAAGCTCTTCCAAAGCTAATGACTCATCCATGCAACCCCAAGTATCCAAGCAAAGCCTACAAAGGTGTCTCCTTCAGTCACGTCCACCATGCTGAGGACCTACTTCACTCTGTCCAGGGAGCTGTTGGTCCAGAGAAGGGGATATGTACACTCCATGCCCTCCCTCTACTGATGCAGTGGGCCGACAGGGAGGGCTGAGGCATGTGCAAAAGGTACTGGGGGCCTGGAGCAAGCAGTTGCTGGATCAAGGCAGAGGCAGATCACAGAAGGCCCGCCAAATGGAATGGCATCATTTCAGCCTGAAGAGTCTTGAAGCATCAGGAACAGATTTGTCTGGTTTGGCGTATCTTCACTGTTCTTTCCATAAATAGTTGTTTGTTTTCCTGTTCCTCTGCTTAAGGGGAGCCCCATAGATCCATAGATATAGCCTTTAATGTATGCCATCATCAAGATATTCAGATGACTCAGCTTAAAGGTAAATGCCATAAAAAAATGAAAACTGCCTTTGACTTCTGGAGCTAAAGAAAGGGAAGTGAGCATTTTTAAAAATCTGGTTCCCAGAGGCCCAAAATACTGGGCAGCAATGGCTGGAAATTGAGTGTCATTAGCACATGTGGAACCCAGCAGAGGGGTCTCCACCACAAGCATGAGCTCAGAGGGAAAGAAATCTGCAAAAGTAGGCATCGCAGTCTTGGCAGAACATGGAGTTGGAAGAGCAAAGGGCTTGCGGTCAGACAAGGGTGGAACAACAGCCCTGCCATTTGCAGCTGTGCCATTTTAGGAAATAGAAATTTGAGCCTCAGTTTCCTCGTGTGTAACATGAGAATATAGTGCCCGCCCCACTGGGTCTCTATGAGAATTAAAGATAACATATATAAAGCATCCTAGTCAATATCTAGCAAATAAGATACTCAATAAACAGCAGGTATCGTTTTCATTGTTAATACAATTATTTCAAATGTATTATTATTACCATTATAATTATAAAGACATTTTGAAATTTTGGAAGGTGCCTCAAAATAAATTTCCATTAAAAAACCAAAACTTCCTCTACCTCCCTCTCCAGTTTATTCTAAAATGTATTTTAAAATGTATTCAAAGAAGAAAAAAGTGAATTCTTGGGTTTTATCCTGAGCTAAGTTGCAAATGGAGTTTCAATACTATTTCATAGTAAGTGTTTTGTGATAAAATCACAGGACTACGGAAGCTGAATTTTAGGCAGAGCAGCATTTCTGCTTTTCAGCCTTGTCTATAAAACAACAACAAAGCAAAGAGCCTGCTGGCCTCAGTGGATATGTTGAGGGTGGGGTGAGCGATTTTGACTGCAAAATATCTCAAGCTTCAAAGTGAAATCTGATTTCAATGTCATTTCCTATGAGTCTTCAGCATTGTGTGAGGCACTACTCTAAATTAATACCCGAAATATGTGGAGATGCACACAGTTTAAACAGGAGGGTGAGGACAATGCAGCAGGACTGACAGGTGCCCTGCACCAAGCCCAGAACTTGGCTAGCTCTGTGACTTTGCTTGGAAAAAGTCCCTCCTAAGAAAATCAAGTCCGTGACAAATTTTTTGGAAAATCAATCACACACAGTTCTATGGACCGGGTTTGCCAAATTTGTTTTGCCTAACTCTATACCATTTAGCATCTGCTTTTTCGTAACCACTGCCACCACCACCAAGCAAATATTTGGAGGTGTCTTCACCTTGTCTGTCTTTTAAACCCTACCCCTCCTTTTAGGATCTAATCTATTTTTGATGAAGCCTCTGGAGCCCACTCACCAGACTTTTGCTTTGTTGAATTGACACTCTCTAAACCTTAAGGTTAACTCAGATAGTTAGAGTTCAAATTCTACAGAGCTCCCAAGTCATTGTTGGCCTCTTGCTGAAATGACTCTGGTGACAGGGAATGCATTACTGAACATGGAATTCACAAATTTCATTGTTGACTGCCTAGAAACATGGTCAAACTCAGTTTCCCTCCTACTTCCAGTTCTAGGCTCCAGTTCAGCCTCGGGGGTACAGAGGGCAAATCTAATAATGCCTCTTTCTCAGCAGGGCTGGCCTCCTGGGCCTACAACCTGTGTGGTCACTCAGGGCTCTGCCCTCTGGAGGGGGTAGTAGCACATAAGCAGATACATTCACAACAGGTCCTTAAAGTCTGGTCCTGGGACCAGCAGTGGCTCCTGGGAACCCGTCTAAGAGGCCAAATCTCAGAGCCCCATCCTAGACCTGGTGAGTTACAAACACTAGAGGTGTGCCCAGCAATCTGTGGTTTAACAAGCTCACCAGCTGATTCTGATGCACAATAATGTTGGCGAACTGCTGATACAATGTAATTTTATGCAGCCACTTAAAATTATATTTCAAAAGATATTTAATGACATTGGAAAATGATGTTGCTATTATGATCAATTTGAGGAGAAATCGGTTTACAAAATTATGAACAAAATAATGTCAATTTAGGGGAGCAAAAAATGCAAAGAGCAAATTACTAGAAATAAATTTTATGAATGATTCATAGTGGTTCTTTCTGAGATTAAGGTGGTTTTTGTTTTTATATTGCTTTCTAATATCTACATTTTCCATTTATATGGGGAGGGCTTTATTTTTACAACAGATAGTTATAATTCACCAAGACCCTGCTTTCATTCCCTGTCAAGGCAACTGAGGTGCATGCACACCCACCTGAGTAGGTGTTGAGACTTCCATGCCCCCTTTCTGTCCACTATGGTAAGATTTGAACCCAATGTCCAGTTCTCTCCTTCAGAGTGGTAGGAATCCACCCTTTTGCCCTCAGTCTAGAGGGGGAGAGCAATGAGATTTTCTGAGGGCCTGTGAAGTGCTAACTACAGGCCGAATGCTTTGCAGGTGCTGTCATGTTTAATCACCCCGAGGATCTAGTAAGTTGGTTAAGTTATCTCTATTTAACAAATGAGAAAAGTGAGACTCAGAAAAATTAGGCTACTTGTTCAAATGTCTTGTTCCTCTTTTCAAGAGTTTCAAGTAAGAGTTTTCAACCTTGACTTCATTTTAGAGTCTTCTAGGGAAGGGGTTAGAGGGGAGGGAAGGAAGAGGGAAGGAAGAATAAAAACCAAGATGTGATATGTATGTGTACTAACTCCCCAAGATGAATGTAATCATTATGTATCACAAACATACACTAATAAAGAAGAAGGGGGAGGAGGAGGAAGGAAAAGAAGAAGAAAATAAAAATTAAAACTTAGCACCCCATGCCTGCCTTGCAAGCACAAAGTCCTGAGTTCAATCCCTCATAAGAAAAAAACCCCCCCAAACCCCCCCAAACCTAGAACCACTGCAAATCCATTAAGTCATAATGGGGGAGGGGGGAGTGGCATGCTGGTATAGTTAACACTCCAGGTAATTCCAATGAGTAGCCAGAGACAGTGAGCAGCTAGAGATACATGATGCCAATTACCTTGGCATCTATCCACCCCCCCACACACACTCCCCACTAAAGAGAACAATAAAGAGGAATGTCCCCCTCCAGGTTAATCCCAGCAGCCTGACACTTATTGTACTTGATAGCTACTGCTGGATGCCATAAGCTTACTGCAAAATAATCACTAGGAGCACTAGGACCCGTAATAGATCTAGGCCAGGGTTACGTATTAGCATTTATGTATTCATAGAGGATACCAAGGTCTCAGCCATATGGTGTTTTGCTGTTCAAACACTTGATGACTTACAAAGGATTTCAAATAGTCACTGGACAATCAGCTGTTGTTCCGATCACAGACACTACACCCACAGAAGAAAGTAAAAAAAATTTAAGTTTTTTTAAAAAATTAAAGCATAATTATTTCTTTTCAGCTTTTACCCATTGTTTTTTCAGGCTGTTTTCTTAGAGATGCCTTGGTTCTTGCCTTGCTAATGTAACCACTAGATGGCGCACACTGCAAAACATAAGCTGTGAAGTGGGTCTGCATTTGTCACTTTGTAGTGACTAGAAAGGGATCATGAGAGGAGGGAGGGGTTCCCAGATATAGCAAATGAAAATACATGACTCTTGGTTAAATATGGATTTCAGATAAACAAAATATGGCACAAAAATACTAAAAATGTTCTTGTTTACCTTAAATTCTGATTTAACTAATGTCCTGTATTTTATCAGGCAACCCTGATCAGAGAGGATTTTAGGGCACAAGTACTATACCCATCAGCTTTTTCAAATATTCACAAACTAGAATCTTTGGTGGTGTGCTTGAAGGGTTCAAAAGACTCAAACCAGCAAGTAAGCCAACAGTTGTTATAATTTTTCCACAAAAAGCAAACTTGTGTGACGTTGTCTTCAAAATCCAAAAGCCTTGACACCCACTAACCTTCCACTTCCTGGGTTGTCCGATGTCATCATGCTCCTGCCAGGATCACATCTCTTATGTAACCACGGCAAACTTTGTGAATGCTTCAGCAAACCCCCTTGCTTTCTTTGGCAATGGCTTGACATGACTTTACCTTATGCCTCCCAGCTCTTAAAATATGTTGGACCTACAGTATTTTGAGGAATACAACCTCAGTGTTCAATGTGATGGAAAATAGCATAGATAGGCGTGTGCAAGAAAAGGCTTACATGCTGATCAAATTTAATTGCTGGGGACTTAGCTCAATGGCGCTGCATCTGCCTGGCAAGGGAAGGGTCCTGAGTTCCATCCCCAGTACCGGTGTGGGGGGATTAAATTACACACATAAATTGGTGTCACACTCCCTGCCTATAGCTGACATCCTTTGGCTAGCCTCAAGTTTAATGCTTCAGGGAGAAAAAGCAGCAACTTTACCTGCATTCTGGGCTTTTTCTTGATAAGGATTGGCCAATCTCCCTGTTAAACTACATGCTCCTTATAAGAAAGGACCATTTTATGGCATCTTGAATAGAGAAGCTACAGCACAATGCCCCCCCACCCCCCACCAGTACTGGGGATCAAACTAAGGACCTTGAGCTTGCAAGACAGGCACAGCGCCACTGAGCTAAATCCCCAGGCCCTATAATCTTGAATATATGGCACCACACTCCAAATCAGCATCATACTCAATATACTGTACAGGCCAATGTCCCAGCTTTATAACCCAAGCTGTGGTCTTTGGGTCTACCTTTGTGACAGTTGGGTCCCTGAGGATAGGGTGGAAAGAAAACACCCTATCCTTTTTCTTGGTTTAGAAAAGTTCTCCTTGAAGGCCACGCAGGTAAAGCCCACTCTGATACCTGACTATGCTCTAGTGAAGGCAGAGGAAGCTCTGAAAGTCAAAATCTCAATTCTAAACCCACTCCAAGACCCCATTTCTTTCTCCTTGAAGTAGATAACATGACAGAACCCCTGGATGGTTCAGTCTCCTCCTTACTCTGCTCCAGATCTTGTGAACATGCTGCGAAGGATCAACCCTCTTTCCTACTTCCTGAAAGTGTCTAGAGTAAAGGAGCCCTCCATGGGCTGCCTCCCATGAGAATAAAAAGAGAATATTCATTTAACATAAAGGAAACAGGAGCCTCTTCTTGCTAGATTCCTGACAAGTTGTGTAAGTTGTTGGGCTCTGAGGTGTTTAAAGATGATCATGAGGTTTTCACCTACAGAATGGGTACTTTACCCCCTCCCAGTGATTTTTGATTTGTGTAGTTTGTTTTTTTCAGTACTGAAGAGTGAATCCAGGGCTTCACCCTTATTAGGCAAGTGCTATACCACTGAGTGACGCCCTCCAGCCCTCTCTGTGGTTTTTAATATGCCCACATCACGGAAAATTTGGGACTTAATTAATGCTGCTTCATAACCTCAAAAGAATGGTCAGACAATGACATTATTTGGACATTTTTTCTCCAAATTCCTTAGGTCTCTACATGGATACACAGGAAAAGAAAAAGGGTCTGAATTTTGGTCCTAGAGGAAGCTGAGCACCTCTGCTTGGGTAGGAAGTGCTGGCATCAAGATGGAGTAAAGTGAGTCATCCTTACCACAGGCTGAGAGGCTCCCGTCCCATCCCCATGAATTCATTCCACACACATTATTGAGCACCTTTTGTGTGCCAGATGCTGCTGCAGATAAAAATACCACATCATTTTGCAAGTGAGAAAACAGAGACTCAAAGAGTTCCCAGGATAACATAGCAAAGGATGCAGCTGAGATTTTAACCTCAGCAATTTGACTGCAGAGAAACTGGTGTTTAGCCACTGCAGAAAATTTAGCTATGATTAAAATACAGTCTCTATTCTAAAGGCAATTACACTCAAGTGAAGAGAGCAGGTAAGTAAATAAATAATTAAGTAGAGACATATCAGCATTAGAGGGGAGTAATACATGGAAGTCAGAGAAGTACAGCCAATGGCAGGTGGTCAGCACAGATGGACAAAGGAAGTGTCCTGAAATAATGGGGTTTGAAAAACAAGAAAGGATCTACCAGGGAAGGAGAGGATGAAATGTTTCCTTGCAGAGAGAGAACAGCAAGAACAAACTTTCTGTTGTGTAGGTAGCTTTAAGAAGTTTGTAAGAGCTGGGGATGTAACTTGGTGATGTAGCACTTCCTTGGCATGCCTGAGGCCCTGGGTTCAACTCCCAGCACTGCAAAAAAAAAAGTTTATAAAAGATCAATGATTGGAGCAGAGGGTGTAAGTGGCCCACAAGAGTGGTGAGAAGTAGAGCTGAAGCAATAACAAAAGGCCTTTTAAATCACACTGAAAGTTAGATTTTATTCTGAAACCAAAAACCCTCTTAAGGATTTTTAAGCAGAGAGGACTAGGTAATCTAAAACTTTACCAAGCTCATTGAGCAGCATTGTAGAAAATGAATTGAGGCAAAAGTAGAAGTTAAAAATACTCAAAAACATCTTCTAAACCTGTTCTGGTGTAAACCAGTTGTCCTCAGGAAAGATGCATGCTCTCCTTGTGACCCTTTGCTTCACTGTTCTCCTGCTAGGTTCGTATCTCCCTCTTCTTGTCCTTGTCTTGCTGAAATATATTTCCATATAAAAAAGAAAAATTGCTTCATAGATAAAAAATTTCTGTTATTGAACTGTACTCACTCAATAGATAATTCGGCTAGGTATAAAATTCTGATTTGAAAAACATTTTGCCTCAGAAATTTGAAGGCATTGCTCCATTGTCCACTAGTAATACCAGCCTGGTTCTCTTACCTTTGGTCTTATATTCATAAGAATTATCTGGTACTTCATGTCATCTTGGGCATTATACATCAGCTGTATTGGCTTTTTTGTTGTTCTTCGAACATGTCAAACTTTTTCCCCTTTCAGGAAGTTCTCTCTAAAGCCTCTCATAGTTGGCTTCCTCTTGTTAATCAGGCCTGAGCTCACATGTCAGCTGAGATGCCCCTCATCAACTGAGCTAAACAAATATTGGATGTATGGGAAATATTTAATTAATTAGTTAAATATAACTGGAATTTCATGGGAATTTTTCAAAAAGGAGCTAATATTTGGACTAGGCTAAATTCATAATCTTATTCATCTTTCAGTTGGGTAGAAAATCTCGAATTATTACTTCACGATATATATATATATATATATATATATATATATATATATATATAAATAAATAAATTAGTTCAGATGCCTTATCGACCCAAACATAAAAGAATAAAATATCTTCATAACTTTGTAGGGTGGCAGATTCTTAAGGAGGATACAAAAAATATTAGCCATTAGGGCAAAACTTAATAAATTGAACTAAAATTTAAAACTTCTGTTGATCAAAACACATCATTAAGTGAGTAAAAGGCAAGTGAGAAAAGATATCTATAATACAAAATACACAAAAACCTCATTTTTAGAATATATAAAGTATTTTCACAATAAGAAAAAGGCAGACAACCAAGATATCCCAATAGAAAAATAGGCAATGGTAGTACATGCCTATAATCCCAGCACTTGGGAGGCTGAGGCAGGAGGATCACCACTAGTTCAAGTCCAGCCTGGGCTACATAGTAAGTTCAAGGCCAGCCTGAACTGCCTAGTAAGACCCTGTCTCAAAAATGTATATATAAAAAATACAAGTGTTGGAGGTATAGCTCTATGTGAAGGGCCTGGGTTCAATCCCCAGTACAAAAAGAAAGAAACAAAGAAATAAAAGAAGGAAGAGAGGGAGGGCGACAGAAAGAGAGAAATGGGTGTTCAATTTCATTATTCATCAAAGAAATACAAATTCAAAGCACAATGCAATATCACTGTATATTCACCATAATGGCTAAAATGAAAAAAGACAAATAACATCAATTATCAGCAAGTGTCTGATGGTTCTAGGGCTTTCCTATTCTGTGCTGAGTTTGTATGTTTATCAATCCCTTTAGAAGTAACTATTAAAGCTAAACATATGCATACTCTTGGCATAGCAATTCCATTCCTAGGTAAATAGTGCTCAATAGAATTGTGTACATATGCTCATCAAAAGATATTTTACACTTTTAGTTTCTCACACCAGAGAAACTATTTGATATTTACACATATGTGTCCTATTTATTTCACTTAAGAGTATGGCCTTAATGTGCATCCATTTATCTATAAATGTCTCTAGTTTCTTGTTCTTTATGGCTAAATAGTGCACCACTTTATTAAAAAAAAAAAACACATCTTCTTCATCTAGTCTCCAGTTGATGGACAATTGAGCTGTTTCCAAGCTTTAGCTATTAAGGCTCAAATGTATAATCGATAATGTGAAATAGGAAGAAAAGTTATAAAAGGGTAGGGGAAGTGGGAGGGGTAGGGGAAAAGAAAGAAGGAAAAGGAAAAAAATGAGAAAAGAAAAAAAGTCTCTGTAAATATGGAGTGGGGAGGGGTTGAGGGGAGGGCAGGGCAATGGGGAAAAAATAAGAAACAAGATACATCATGTAAAGGTACAAGTTCCCAATGATGAATGAAACTGTATAGTATACCTAAAATGTACCAATAAACTTAATTAAAAAAATAAAATTAAATAAAATTGTAGGTTAAAAAAAAAGATATTTTACTAAAAGAATGTTCACAGCAGAACTGTTAGTTATAGCCTAAAACATGACACTACACAAATATTCCTCAATAGTGGAATGGATAAATGGTGGTATCATCATAAATTAGAATGCTATTTGGTGATGAGAATAAATGAACTATTTATACATGCAACAACATGGATAAACCTCATAAACATATACTTAGTAAAATAAGTATTATGCAAAAGATTTTATATTCTACAAATCTATTTATACAAAATTCAAAAACAGGCAAAATAATCTATGTGTTTAAAGCTGAGATAGTATTTTGTTTGCTTTCTATTGGAATATGTGGGCATTGGGTAGGGTAGCTGAACTGGGAGCAAGCACCAGGAGGGGTTTCTGGGTTGTGACCATTAACTATGATTGTCAACTTGACTTGAGTAAGAACCACATAGCAGATTAGTAAAGTACAGTTCTGGGTATGTCTGTGGGTGGCTGACATGCAGGACAGAAAACTGAGGGGAGAAAACCTACCCCAGATGTTGGTGGCACCAACCAATAGGCTTGTTGCTTGAATATAATAAAAAGGGAAAGAAGGAAGTCTTTCCATTTTGGAAGAGCTCTGGTCTTTCTCACTGCCTTTAGACATCAGTCTCCAGCCTTCCAGGCAAACTCACACCAGGGACACTGTGAGCTTCCAGACCTTTGACCTTGGATTGGTGCTGTATCTTTGACAACCCCACCCTTGTTCTGTGATTTCCATTTTCTGGAGCTCAGGAGTTACCGGATCCTCTGGCTCTATAGTGCACAAGTGGCCATTTTGGATTCTTCTGCCTCTGATCCCACAGACAGCTACTGTGACTCTTCCATCTCTGATTCTATAGGCCTACCTAATAAATCCCTTTTTATAGTTATACATATATTTTATTTTTGTTGGGGTTTTTTTGGTACCGGGCATTGAACTTGGGACCTTGCACTTGCAAGGCAGGCACTGGAACCACTGAGCTAAATCCCCAGTCCATACATATATTTTATATTGACTCTGTTCCCCTAGAGAATACCTATGTTCATAGAAACAGTATTCACAACAGCCAAAATGTCCATTAACAAATTACTGTATAAACAAAATACGGTGTATTCATACAGTAGAATATTATTCAGCATTTAAAAGGAATGAAATTCTGACCCTTGCTACAAATTGGAGGACCTTGAAGATAGTATTGTAAGTGACACAAATGTACACACATTATTGAAAAAATCCTCTCTCCACTGCTTACAGCATTGTCTTTGTCACAAATCAAGTGACTATATCGAAGTTGGTCTGTTTCTACATTTTATATTCTATTAATCTATTTTTCTATCCTTGGGCTCAAATCCTAAGTAATTTTAGTTACTGTAGCTTTATAATAAGATGTGAAATATGGTAGTGTGATCCTTCCAGAATGTTCTGCTTCAAGATTGTTATGGGTATTTGCATTTCTAGTATATTTTAGACTCTACTTACACTGAATTAATTAATAAATTTGAGGAGACTTGTCATGCTTTGAATTAAGAACCATCTCCATGATAAAAACAGGTTTGGAGAGATTAAGCAACTTGCCCAGGGTCACACAGCCAGGATTTGAACTCTTCTATGTCTGACTTCAGAGCCTTCCCATTGAACCAATCCTTCTAGATAGACTGAAGTAGTTCCATAGCTACTGTCATTCATTTCCACCTGAGGACAGAGATCATGTCGTCCATGTTTGCATCTCCTTAGTGCCTACTCAGTGCCCAGGACTAGAAAACTGTTAACAAATTAAGGGGCTTGTTAAATTAGTAAAGGAGCAAGGAATTGAATCATTAGCTTCTGAGACATGATACCACGCTGATAGCTAAATGCATTTGTATTTATCTCCTAGATACAAATACTTAAATAAAACGAACATTAAAGGAAAAATATTTGAAATCCATAAGCACCTAAGTCTTACCATTTAATTACTATTTGAGTTCCTCTAGGCCTCTATCCAACTCACCCTCTGCCACAACTGATTTGGAATAGCAACTACAGTGCCATTTGACCAGTGCTATAAGTATAGGGTGAGTTTGCTGCATTTGACTCTCCTGCTTCTACTTTCCCTCTCTGATGACATCCTAGTTTCCTTTATTAGAATTACCTCTTCTATACCCAGCATATACTCTGATGGGTGCTATGGACTCCTAGCTAAGACGTTGGCTGATGACCCAAGCTGACCAAATGATATTCCTTCCCTGAGATTGGAATCTTGAGCAGAGAGTAAACAACCAGATATTGGCTACAGCACCATCCCAGGCTGGCCAGTATTGGCCACACAGCCCCTCCTAGGGGAAACACTGGCATGGTTTTCCAGCCATGTCCTCCAGTCTCTTATTGAGTGTTCCAGCTCCTGGTAGCTTTCCAATAATTTTTTTTTTGAAGCCAGGTCTTTCTATGTTGCTCAGGCTGGCTTCAAATTCCTGAACTCAAGTGATTTCCCTAACTCAGCCTCCAGGGTAGCTAGGGATATGGATATGTGCCATTATGTCCACCTAATAAATTTCTTTAGTAATTAAATTAGTTTGAGTGACAAACCAAGAGACCTAACTGGTACAGAATCTAACATCAGTTGGCATCCCAGTCCTGCCTGCAAGTAGGATGTTGCAAGGCAAGCAGAGGTATTTTAGTGAAGTGAAAGAATTAATATTTGAGAATTTTCTAATTTTTTGTTATGTTTTAGTAAACAAATGATTAAAGTGTTCCCTCATAAACCTTATGATTCAGACTTTGTTCTTCCTAAGGCTTTAACATTAAAGGCTAAGTTTACAGGGAAAGTTTTAAATTTTGGAGTATGCTGACAGTGCCTTCAGTAACATCTTCCAAGAAAGGGATATGATTAAATTGAAACCACCTCATCCAAAAATGAGAGAGGAAAAAATACAAATGGGGTAAGAATTGCTTGTGTGTGTGTGTGTGTGTGTGTGTGTGTGTGTGTGTGGTACTGGGAATTGAACTCAAGACCTTGTGCTTGCCAGGCAGGCACAGCACCACTGAGTTAAATCCCCAGCCCCAGGAATTCCCTTTTTTGCCAATGGCCTGCAGTTAGAGTTGTCTGGAATTATGGGAAAAGCTCCATCCTCCACCCTCAAGTTAAAGTTAGCAGAAGAGATGTGGGAATAGGGAACCCAAACAGGAAACAGAGAAGTCAATTCCCCTTGAGAAAATGTCACAGATGTGGCCTGTGAATAGCACACCACAATGGTTAGGGTTCCACAGAGAAGGTTTCTTTACTCCTCCATCATTAGTCTTCCTGTTCCATAGGGTTTCTGTGAGGATTAAGCAAGTTAATTCACATAAAGCCTTTAGTACAGTGCCTACCCCATAGTAAGCAGTCAATAAACGTTTCTCCCAATATTTTTGTGGTTATTGTGAGGAATGGGTAGTTTTGTGACTCATTTTCACTCAGCCTATTGTTTTGGATGTTTTCATGTAAAGGCCAGATAGAAACATTAGACTGAAGGTGGAAAGGGATGGCTAGAACACCTGGGCAAAATGTTAGGACAGCAACAGTGTCGGGTAGGTTCTCCTTTCAAAGAAAACACGATAAGATCTTTGAATCTAGGTACTATCCATGGTGTCAGCAAAAGGAAGAGGACCAGATTTTCACCTTTTTTTTTTTCGGAGACAGGTTTTCAGTATGTAATTCAGGCTGTCTTGAATTCACTATGTAGCCCAAGGTTGGCTTCAAACTCACAGCTATCCTCCTGTATCATCCTCCTAGGTGCTGGAATTATGGGTATGTGCCACCACACCCAGCTCTCGTTAACTTTTTATGGGTGTCATTTTGCTAAAGAAACCTCCAGCCTGGCCCAAAGTGATCTGTGATAGTGATTTCCTGGTCCCCAAACTCACATCAACAGAATGAAAACTGCTAAAACAGTGTAGCTCCCAAAAGAGACGTTCTTTTAATTGTACAGTTTCAGGACCAACAATCCAAAGGAGAGGTTTTCCCAGAGAGAAAGCAGGGACCACAGAGGCCAATGGACAAAGGGAGCCTTTCAAGTGGCAGAACTGAGGAATCCATATACTTGCTACCAGGACATGACATCCATGTGATTTCTGGAAGATTGTGTTATGGAGTATAAACCAGTGACCACTGTGAATTTTTTTCCAAATGAGAGCTTCTACCCCAGCTACCCTGTTCTATCTCCCCTACCATTTACTAACTGTATCAGTGGTGACTGAATTTATCATTTAGCTTCAATGATCCACATAGAACCAATAAGAGTTCCATTTATGGCGACTGAACATTACCTAAAGAATCACAACTAGATGAAACTAATTCTCTAGGGGAAAGAACTTGATTGTATCCTATAGAAGGTGGACATTTTTGAAGGAATGTTTTTGGGGATATAGGTGAGTGTGGATATTTGGCAGCTAAAGGGATGGACTGTACTAGATGTATGCTGTTATTGCAACCCAGCATCCACTCACTCTTCTTCTAATAAAATAGCCTCCTCAAATCGCATCCTCTGATGTCTTGTTAATGCTTGAGATGTTTTTTTAAATTATATGGAAAAATGTTTAAGTGCTTTTCAGTTTTGCTTTGGTTGAGTTCAACTATATTTGAATATTATTATAGTTTTTTTTCCTTGTGTTGTTTTTCTTTGAATAATTTTAATTTTTGTATGTGTGTGTGTTTGATAATAAAGTTATACATTTAAAATTTAAAAAATAAAAATAAAATTGCCTCCTCAAATGTGGTTTCATTGGCATCCAAATCCTGCCTGCAATTCTAGGTATACACTTTGATTCTCTTAAGCTGATCAGCATATCTTATCTCCTGGCTATGTAGCTAGAACTAATGAAATTTGATACAAGTCTAGACAAATAAAAATAAAAGAGTTCCTCACTTCTTTCTTCCTCTCTCTTCACTGGACGTTATTTAAAAGAATTCTCTTGCCCTGGAAGGCATTGTGTGAAGATGTGAGACTTGCAGTCACTCTGGACAATGGTGAACACACAGATCTTGTGAAGCCAAAGGATGAAGCTAAATCTGATAGCACATAAGGCAGAGTAAGAAGATGGTGGGAAGCCCTTGGTGACATTGTTTGAGACTAGTCTTCACCTGAATCAGTCCCATCTTCACTCTTCTCCATTACATAAGTTAGAATACCCTACTGCTATTTAAGCTGATTCAAATCAGGTTCTCTATCAGTTACAGCATAGGAAGTTCTAACAGGTATATTAGCACTATGGTGCTTCTTACCTTTTAATGATCAAACCTGCTATTTATCAAGAGATTTATGGTTTATAAAACATTGCATAAACAGATTTCTTTTGATCTTGTTGCCTCCCAAAGAAGGCAGACAGATTTTGCATTATTATTTACCTTTTATTAGATAAGGAAATCTGGCTTAAAGAGTCTACTTTGCCCAAAGACACCCAGCCAGCAATTAAAGGAGCTAGAGCCTGAGCCCAGCTCTTCTGACTCCAAGCAAATGTTTCATGTTGCAGTGGGAGCTGCTCAGGTATATCCATCATAAAACATAGCTTATGCTGTAAATTCTGTGAGTAAAATGAAGCAGACACACATCTCACACACTTGAGACCCCCTTAGCTTTGAAATCTGAACAACAGTGCCTAGATTTCAAATTCTGAGCCATAGTACAGTAATTTCTCCAGGAGGAGAAAGAACTCTGAGATATCTCCAGGGCAGTCATGCAGAGATCATTTTCCTTGTGGTTTCATTGATTTTATGGCAAGGGAGTCTGTGATCTTAGATGGAAATATTTATGCTTTAAGGAGAGAAGTTTGGGAGTCTCAGTTATGTCTGTAGGCCACTTACTCCCAGACACCTTCTCAATACAGCAATTCCTCCCCTTCTACCACCACTCCCTCCCTTCTGTCAGTCTTCTTCTAGGCAGGGTAGGGCTAAGTGGTGATATATTTATGAGAGTGGCCTCCAGAGCCCACATGGAGGAGTAAATTACAAGTGAATGACCTCCACTCTTGTCCTGGTGGCACTTCAAAGCTTCCTGAGAATTCCCCAAGGAGAATGGTCAGTGCCATCTAGGGCTCCCTTCAACCCTCTGATGGCCAGGTCAGACACCTGTCCACATATCCTCCAAGGTTTGAATTCATTTGTTTACTTTCCCACTCTTGAACAGTTAACTGTACCTCTTTACAGAAGGAGACACTAAGGTCCAGAGAAACCCAGGTTGTAAACTGGGCAGGCTGGAAAGTTGGACCACCCTCCAAATGTCTGCCTGGACTTCCACCTGTCAGCACTACCTTCTTTCAAGGGCCACGACTGTATCTTATCTATCTCTGAATGCCCATATCTACCACATATTATGGCTAACATCTGGGGCTTGATACATTTTTTTTGAAATCATAGACCATTTTGCTGTCTGAGTCTTAGGACAAATTTGATTCATGTCCAGTTTGAATTTGCAATTCCTTCAGGCCACAAAGAACAAAGAGCTTAAGATGCTCATAGACATTGGCTAGTGTCCAATCTGATTCTTCAGTAATTCTTCCAGGTACCAAAATAAAAATATTTTGCAGTAGTAAAATTGCTTGACAATTTTCAAAGCCTTTGTACTTATATCCTACCATTCATCTCTGTAACTCTGAGGCTGGCATGAGCTAGGCCCATCTAGGAAATGAGAAAACTGAGACATAGAGAAGCTGGGAAATTTGCTCAGTTACACAGCTGATAAGTGACAAAGACAGGGCTCAAACCTTCACCCTTTTACTCTAAGTCCAGTGTCTTTTCCACTGCATCATAACAAAGGATGTGATTTTTTTGTCAGGCACAGGCATGCACCACTGTACCCCCAACACTATTTTTAAAGAGAGCTTTCCCAAATTGTAAAAGCATAAGACCCCGTACAATTTGGGCCCAATTCTGCATGGGTTGTCTCATTTAAGTATTATAATGACACTACGAAAGAATTTTACAAATAAAGAAACTAAGTTTCAGAGATGATCATTTTGCCCCAGATTGCATAAACTGGTAAGGAGAAAATCCTGGTTTCAAAGTCAGATCTGAGCCAAAGCCTAAGCTTTTTCTAAAAGGTTATTACTAGCATGAAATTTTGTGGAAATTCACTTGTGGTCTAGCCACTTAATGTATTCGGAAAGTTTGGTTTTAAAATATGTCCACCATCTCTTTGATACTCTTCCTTCCAAAAGGCAGACCCTACTGCTTCCCCTTGCATGGAGGCTGAACTTATGACTTGCTTCCAACAAACAGGGTATGAGGAACAATGACACTGTGACTGCACCCTGGAATCCCTCTTGTTCTCATTCTGGAAACACTCATTCTCCAGAAGCTCCCTGTCAGGGCATGATGGCACTGAGGCAGCCTCTTCATTGTCCAGCCCCAATCTGGCCTTCAGATGACTGCAGCCCAGCCAGCATCTTGGCCACAGCTTCCTGCGAGATGCTGAGCTGAAACCACCCAGTGCTAACCTGCTCTAAGATTTCTGGCCTTCAGATACTGAGACAGTAAATGTTTGTTATGTCCAGCTGGGGTAATTTGTGATACATCAATAGGTAACTACAGTTATTGCATGGTGTTGCTGTAATGGAGATTGGCCAGCTGTTTTTCTACAGGGCTTACATGGGAGATTGAGTGGGGAAGTGCAATTGATCCCATGCAAAGGCATGGCCACTGGAAAACAAGTTCACACACATGCTTTGCCAATGGTGGATCAACTGCTTATTTCATTCTGCAATTTCAAACATGCAGTGAAACAGAGCAACTGTGGTGTTACAAGAATTCCAATTGCATAGGAAGAAAAGGGGCAAAGGGGAAGGAAGTGGGAGGGCTAGGGGAAAGGATAGAAGGAAATGGGATTAATATGAGAAAATGGAAAAATAGGAACAAAATCTTTGTAAATAGGGAGGACTGGAGGGGTTGAAGGGAGGGCTGGGCAAGGGTGAAAAATAAGAGCCAAGAGAGACTATGTAAAGGTGCAAATTTCCAATGATGAATGTCATTATATTGTATACCTAAAATGTACCAATTATTAGAATGAATAATTGATAATGTAAAATAGGAAGAAATGGTCCAAAGGGGTAGGGGTAGTGGGAGGGGCAGGGGAAAGGAAAGAAGGGAAAGGAAAAATGATGAGAAATGGAAAAAAGTGGAAATAAAGTCTTTGTAAATAGGGAAGGGTGGAGGGTGTGAAGGGAGGGCTAAGAATGGGGAAAAAATAAGAACCAAGATGCATTATATAAAGGTACAATTCCCAATGAGAAATGTAATTGTGTTGTATACCTACAATGTACCAATAAAAGAATTTAATACAAAAAAAAAAAAAAAAAAAAAAGAATTCCAATTGCACTGCCATCACCAAAATAATTTTTTTAAATTGACAACCATAACTGGAAATCCCATTTGACCCCGCTATTCCACTGCTGGGGATCTTCCCCAAAGAATTGAAAGAATCATACCACAGTGATATATGTGCACCCATGTTCATAGCAGCATAGTTTGTAATAGCTAAAACTTGGAAACAGCCCAAATGCCCATCAACTGGAGACTGGATAAAGAAAATGTGGTTTTTTTTATAAAATGGAGTACTACTCAGCCATAAAAAATGAGACATTAGAGACATTTATAGCTAAGTGGATGCACATTGAGGCAATACTCTTAAGTGAAATAAATAGGACACAGATGTGTAAATACCAAATAGTTTCTCTGGTGTGAGAAACTGAAAGTGTAAATAAGGACTAAATGTATAATAGGTCATGTGAAATAGGAAGAAAAGGGGCAAAGGGGAAGGAAGTGGGAGGGCTAAGGGAAAGGATAGAAGGGAATGGGATTAATATGAGAAAATGGAAAAATAGGAACAAAATCTTTGTAAATAGGGAGGGCTGGAGGGGTTGAAGGGAGGGCTGGGCAAAGGTGAAAAACAAGAACCAAGAGAGACTATGTAAAGGTGCAAATTTCCAATGATGAATGTCATTATATTGTATACCTAAAATGTACCAATGATTAGAATGAATAATCAAAAATGTAAAATAGGAAGAAAAGGTCCAAAGGGGTAGGGGTAGTGGGAGGCACAGGGGAAAGGAAAGAAGGGAAAGGAAAAAATGATGAGAAATGGAAAAAATGGAAATAAAGTCTTTGTAAATAGGGAAGGGTGGAGGGCATGAAGGGAGGGCTAGGAATGGGGAAAAAATAAGAACCAAGATGCATTATGTAAAGGTACAATTCTTAGTGAGAAATGTAATTGTGTTGTATACCTACAATGTACCAATAAAAGAATTTAATACAAAAAAAAAATTGACAACCATAAGGGTAGGGGAAAGAAAAGAAGGGAAAGGAAAAAGAAAAGAAAAGGAAAAAACAGAAACAAAGTCTTTGTAAATAGGGGAGGGTGGAGGGGTTGAAGGGAGGGCAGGGGAATGGGGAAAAAATAAGAACCAAGATACCTCATGTAAAGGTACAAATTCCCAATGATGAATGTCATCATATTGTAGACCTAAAATGTACCAATAAACTCAATGAATTAAATTAAGAACCAAAGTCAAGATTAAGAGGAAAAAAATTTTCTTTTTAAATTTACAACCTGTTTCATTTGCCAAAGGACTTATAGTTATTTATTTGAATCTGTTTGTAATATTACAGTCTGTGCTCTGTAGCCATGGTTCCTCATCTGAGGATTCAACCAACCATAGATTGAAAATATTTAGGGGACAAAAGTCCCCAAATTTTGCCACATCTGTAGTACCACAATGAATCTATGCACTATAAGTAATTTAGAGATAATTCAAAGTATACAGGAGGGTGTGCACAAGTTATGTGCAAATACCACATCATTTTGTGTAAGAGACTTGAGTGTCTGTGGGTTTCGGTGTCCCTAGGGGAACCTGAAACCGATCTCCACAGATAATGTGTAATGACTGTCTATCTTTATAGCATATAAAAAAATGAAAATGAAAAAATTAAAACCAGCAGAATGTTGTGAGATCTGAAGATGAAGCATAGAGCAAAACTGGAAAGTCGGAATGTGTGGTGCAAATTCCAGGTCCTCTACAGTGATTAAAAACAAGTCATTAATTTTGGCTCTGAGCTTCCCAGAGGCAAAAGAGAACACAGAAGCACGGTTAACTGCAAGTACCCACTGTCTGGCCAGCTTCCTGTGTCTGCAACTAGCGTAGCTGGGGAAGGCCCTACGCTCGGGCACTACATTTGGGGTTTAATACTATGACATTGCCATTTTCAAAATACTGAATAATTTTTATCTTTGAATTTGTGTTTTGTAGGTGAAATCTGACAGATCGATGAACTGCGCACTGGGAGGCATAGAGCCTTACCTCACCCAGCATTCTGCTCCCTACCGCCTCCTTACCTTCCTGGGATAGGTGCTCCTGATCCATGGTGACCTGCTCTTGCTCAGCCTCCTCTTTCCAGCCTATTCAACAACTTCTGTTACCCTCGGCCCAGGATGCCAAGGATGGGGTTGGGGGCTGGATCACACTGACAGAGGGAAGCCAACATTCTTCCTTCACTCTCTGCTGGAACCTGGGTACAGACACGGGTGGGACAGAGGTCATGCATGTTCCCCACGGTGTCTTGGGAGAAGGCAAGGTAGTGACTGTCCCTATCCCTGGCTGGCAGTGCCAGGGACCTCTGGTTACAGAATCAGCAGAGTCCTTCCTTGCTTTCTCCCATGATCAGGTACCAGGCATATCCCAGAGCAAAGCTTGCAACCCCTGGGGGGAAAAGCGGGCTGCCTTCTACCATAGGCGAGGGCAATGAATCCATGGAAAGCGACAGTAACTTTCCTATCCCTGGCCAGGCTCCCAGATTTTCATTTTATTTTACACTTGGCCCACAAAGCATGTGGCCAAGCCATACACACAATGGACAAAGCAAATCAACTCCAAAGGGTTAGAGCTTTTCTGAGCCTTGTGTTTGAAAGGAATTCACCCTGTAGCTCTCAGGAAAGGAGAGGCGGAGGCCCAGGATCACCGTGAAAAGCACGGCAGAGTGATTCCATCTGGACCAGGCAGAGCAGTGGCTGTCCAGGCCCCACCTTGCAGGAGCAGCCCTGCAGCTCCAGGATTGGGCCTCAAGTATTCACGTCCATAGCCTGGCAGGGCCTCCCACTCTCCCCTGAGGTGTGGAACAGGCTATGCAGCATTCTCTGTGACCAGAGGCTGCTGCGTGTAGTGAGCCAACATGTGTGTGTCTGAGGCCACCAGGAAAGAGGAAGAATGATTGGTCTGAAGGAAGGGGACGTGCAGAGGTCACCCCGTGTACCTCTATGTGACCTTTGCATGGGGACAAATTGCAGGGCCCCACACAGGCAGACAGACAGGGAGAAGTAGAAATCCTTTTGTTTTTCCTCCCTCAGTGGTGACCTTTCTGATTTCCACAGAGTAAAACTGTTTTTTCCATTTAAAAAAAAAATCATCTCTCCCAACACTCCCTTGGGCTGATGAGTCTGTCTAACTTGTTTTTAAAGATTGGGTGTTAGGGTTTGCTCAGGATATTGAGGAAGTGTTTGTCCAGGAATGACCAGTGTCCCAGGATGTGGGATTTTCAATTTTAAAATGGGATAATCTCAGACAAATAGGACAGCTGCTTGCCCTGTTGGCATTTAGATAATAGGAAGCCAGGTAAATCCCGATTAAGTTTTAAATTAAAAAATTAATGATAATATATAAATTTTCTCACTCACCTTCAGAAGAGCATATCTTAACAAGAAATAAGACTCTTTGTACTACTGAACTTCTTCAGGAAAGCCCAGAAGTCTTGGAGTGGGGAGGAGAGAAGGACAAAGATCTGCTTACTGACTGGTCTATTCTCTTTCCCTTAAAGTTGAGTCCTGTTAGCAGACGGCAAGTGATAACTCACTGGAGGGCCGTGCTTATTTAGAATGATGAGCAACCAGGTGAGAGGTAGATTGTTCTATATATAAGTATGCCTGCTTGGAAGAAAGCTGTTTAGTTTTAAATGCCACCAAGGCTTTCTTAGGGACACCTGTTTCCCATGCACTGTTCTCAGATATGCATATCAGCCCACAAAATCAATTGTGAAAAAAAGAGTAAATGTTTAAAAACCCTTAGCTTAATTTCTATTAGGAGTCCCCATTGTATCGTGGTAGTGGGAGCTTGATCTTAGCCAATTCTGGTGTCTGCATGTTTTCTTCAAGGTTGACGTTTGAAGGGGCCAGGGAGAGAGGACTTAACGCTGTGCTGGAGGTGCAGGGTTGGGGTGGAAGTAGTGACATCTGCTCCTACTAAGACCAAATACTGAGCAAGACTGAGCATTTCTGCTGAGTCAGACACCAAGTACTTCATATGTGTCCACTCAGATCAGTAATGATCTGCCCAATTTTTATCCCCATCTTACAGATGAGGAATAGAGAAGGTAAGAGAATTACCCAAGGACTGCATAGCTAGTAAGAGGCAGAGCTGCAGTTTAAAAAAAAAAAAAAAAAAGACTTGATTCTAGGCTGCCCACCTAATGCCATTCCTTTACCAAATATCGACTGATTGCCTACTACCTGACAAGGCCTACTGGATGGAGCAGTGGACAAAGTAGACGACAGAGACCCCTGCTTCAAGCAACTTCCATTCTGGCCTCTTTCTGCTACTTCCTGCTTGCAGCAACAGTGAAAAATTCTCTCCATGTTCTGGTCCCAGGGCACCATTTTCCCCAGGCAGCAATTTTCCTCTTGTTCTCATTCCAGGGGACCCTTCAGTGAATCTCTTTTTATTCTCATACTCCTACTAGGGGCTGAACATTTATTCTACTAGCTGCACCACACTGCCAGAGGGAAACTTGGCAGATCATGTAGTCTAACCTCAGTCTACAGAGAGGGATTATGAGCCCCAGGAAGGGAGAGTGAGGTGTCCATGACCATCAGGTTAGTAGCAAAGACTCCTACTTCACCTGCTCTCAAACCCGGAGCACTGTTCTCTCATCCTGTGAGTGCCCAGTGAACAAACTATGGGGCCACTTCAAGCACATCTAACACACACACTGGCCTTTCTCTGGGCCTGACCCCCAGAACTCTCTAGACATCAAACTCAACTGGGGAACAGGGCTTCATGTTGCAGGACATGCATGTGCATGCCTCTCTCCCTGCAATCCTCCCCCTTCCCTGGGGGCAGGAAAACTGGTTCTCACTCACCTGGTTTGTTCTGTATCCTGAGTTACTGCATAGTCATGAATTTTGAGTTTCCAAACCCTAGAGCCTCCTATGCTCTTTACAGAAAATTGCTTCCCTCCAAGTGTGTATGTCTGATCCTCAATGACAGAAGGGCCAAGCAAGAAGTAACAGAAAATATAAAGGAACAAAACCACCAGTTCATAATGCACATATAACTTCATTTCAAACATCTGCCTATTATTATTTCTATATTTAAAGTGCTGTAAATAAATACTTTTCATGTACTATTAATGTTCACGACACTCCTTTGACATAGGCACCACTCTGTGCCTCAGTTCACTTACTTGTAAAGTAGGAATAACAATAGTACCCACCTTGTTGGATGGTTGGAAAGATTAAAATGCATTAAAAATGTGAAATGCTCAGAACAAAATCTGACAGTGAATTCCATGCAAAATGTTAGCCACTATTTTTATTGTAATAATTTGTTGTCTCATTTGTCTTTCCCTTTATGCACATTACAGGGTGAGGACAAGGCTTTAAAAGTTTATTTCTATATCCTCAGCATACACCAGGGCCCAGCACACAGTAAGTGTTTGGTAAGTGTTGAATTTTAATTGAAGGAACAAGTAGTTGTGTTTTGTTCTCTGTCTGTTAATAAATTCGGATTTATACCTTGAATGCAGTGAAGTTACTTGCCACCTGCCCCTACCTACCCTTAGCAGGAGATTGTATCCTCAGAATATCAGGAAATACCTGGGAGATCATCTAGTCTGACCCCAATGTACAGAAAGAGATTATGAGTCCCAGGAAGGGAAATGAAGGGCCCATGATCAACCAGTTAGTAGCAAAGATTTGTAATCCGAGAGAGGGGAGTTTAAGCACTCCTTTGACATGGCTGCTCTTGAGAAACTGAGCTTCTCCAATCCTTATACTTATTGTGCATTGACACCTTAATGTACACTCACTTCATGGACAGAGTACAGACTGCAATGCCAAATAGACCAGATTTAAGGCCCAGGTTCACCATGTGGTATTGTTGCCCTTGTATAAATCAAGTCTCACTTTGCTCATTTATAAAATAGAACAGTAATACAGAATCTGCAGAAGTTCTATGGGGAATAAATGAACTAATACGTTCATGTTTCTAGCACATAGGAAAAATGCTTAGTTCCTTCCTCTTCACTCTGACAGCAAACCTCAAGGACATCATAATAAATGAGAAGATTTGTATATCTTTGTGAGTTTGAGCAGAGATGAGCAAGGGAAGGCCACAGAGAGGGGAAAAGTAATTGGGGATATTTTAGTCAAACAGGCAATCCCAGTTTGGAAGATGAGAAAGAAGGTAGATTTCCAGAGTGGATTGTAAAGATTTCCCAGTGTACTTTCTAGAGAGGTCTTCCCTGACCAACTGGTATAGTTTAGCCTTTGTCATCACTCTGTACCTCTTATCCACTATGCATAGCGTTACACCCTTCCCATACTCATTTGTTTTGCTGTCTTTTGTTTATGTACCCATGTCCCTAACCAGAATGTACACTCCATGAGAGCAGAGATTTTTGTCTGCTTTATCTTCAGTGCTACAGCCATAGTTCCCAGGGTATCTAGCAAGTAATAGTTGCTCAAAAATTTTTATTGAATGAGTAATGAGTGTCAGGTTACAAAGAAGGAAAGAAAGGATGATCAGAATGGGAAGAGAGACTATATTTAAAATGTTCAGAAATACAGTGTATGGTGCTAAGACAGTTAGGGTTTGACCATTTCCAATGGCAGAAAGGAGGCCTCTGCTGCAGAATGGTGGAGGAGCATCCCTCTCCAGAAGGCCCACATTCCTGACCTTTGGCTGGTTCCTATCACTCTCATACCAACTGGTAAGCCTAGACAGACAATCCCACCCACTCAAGACTTTGGATGTCTTGAGCTCAGCCCTCGTCATGGGATCATCTGAGGTCACAAGTAATTCTCAGTATTCTCTAGTGCATCTGATTTTGCCGAGGGTTGGTGCAACTAAGTATTAGAGTTGGGACTCTCGGAGCCCACAGGAAACATGCTTCAATCACCCAGCATCTTGTTTGTGTTGGAGGGTGAGGTAAACCCTAGGAGCCTTCACCCATAAAACTGTCTGCAGTATTGAAAACATGCTTTGTAAAAACTCCCTGCTGACAGGAATGTGCTCTTCTAGTGTGGGAGGTGGCTGAAAAAACTTCTGAAAGCCTAAATGACTACTGGTTTCCCCCATTTTTTGTTCATGGACAGTAGGGGGCACTGTTGATACAAACTACAGTAGATGAATAATGCATTGACTCCAATCTAACTGGAGCTTGTAGCATTGCAGAAACGGAGCCCTGGCTCAACACTAAATTGTTAGCCTGTGTGCCAGGAGATGAACGTGGCTTACTCATTTGGAAGGATAATATTTTCCTGGTTGGCATTCTATTGATTATAATTAGGTTTCTTCCTACAAATATTTTTCAGTTTTCAATACTTAGCATCTAAGCCTGGCTTGTCTCCTAAAGAGGTTATTAATGTTGTTATCTCAAGGACTAATGTTCAGCATTCTGAGACTCTGTATTAGAGGAATGTTGAGCTGTCTGGAATGAGGGGCTTCCCAAGTTCCACCCACTGGCTTGAGGAAAATGTATACAAAGTAGGGACAAGTTCAACTCTCTTAAAAGATGAACTGATTAGGGCTGAAAAGGGAATTATTTGGAAAACTGCTCTTGGGTTCCCCCATAAGTAATTTAGGGAAAGAAGCTGCCCCTAGAAGTCCTAAAGCAGGATACATGAGAGTTTCTGAAAGCCAAATATTATAGGAATGCTCACCCAGGTAGGAACTGGAGAGTACGTTTGCATTTCTGGAAGCTCTGAACATACAGGATAAGGGACAAAAGAAAGGCTCCCTGGACCATGAAGAAAGGATGCCTTCCTTACCTCCAACCCTTCACCTTGTCCTAAGCAACAAGGCTACCACAGCTTCACCAGATCCTGCATGGATCATCTTGGGATGCCCAAGTCACCACAGGAGTCAAGAAAGGACAGAGATGGTTTGGGATATGCAGATACTTTCATCTTTTCTGGAGTCTAAAACCTTCACTCTCCTTGACAAGCTTGTCTTAGTGCTGGCAAGAGAGGACAATGAATTCCCAGGAAGTTCTGGAGCTCTTCATGGCTCAAGGACTTTGAGGCCAAGAATCTAGGCAGACTTGGTGTCTTAGGACCAAGCAAGGGGCATCCCCTCAACTGCCTCCCCTCCTTACACCAACAGCATGGACAGAGGTGCCAGGGAGGGGCTGGGAAACAAAGGTGGCTTTCACCCAGAGCCTGCTGAGAGGGAGCGACAGCAGTGAGGTCTGCAGCCCTGAAGCAGGGTGCTGTCCTGTGACTCTGAGCTCAAAAATGTGTGAAATTTCTTTTTGCTGGGTATTCTACATCAAGCGGAACCTGTTCTCAGAGAAACATTCCATTTCACAGACCCTAATGGCTTTCCTCTGTGCCGATGCATTAATGAGGCTCCGGCTCGTTCTAATCAGAAGGAAGCCATGCAGATAATTGCCTGAATTTTTAATTCGGGGTTATGATAGGGGAATCAAAGTCACACTGCAGTTGCTGAGGCTACCTCTAGTTCCAGGCCATTGACTTTTGCAATTTTCTTTGATTTCCCCCCTCCTGTCTCTTTCTCCCACCCCCACTCTCCTCTCTCCCTCTCCCTCTCTCTCTCTTTCTCTCTGTCTGTAGTGTAGAGTGGGCTGACAGTTTTGGGTTAGGGTTGGGCTGGAGAGAAGTAAGGGAGCAGCCCTTGGGGTCTCCCACATGGTCTCCCTCCTCCTCTTTTTCCATTCCCCCTCCCCCCAGAGCCCGACAGAGTGATTCCGCCTGCACCTGTCGCCCCAGGGCTGGTTCTGGGAGAGTGCCTTGCATCTGGCCTCCCCACTCAGGGTCTCCGTGCCCCTAAGCAAAGACAGGAAATCTGCCCCAGGAGAGGATCTCCCTTGGCGATTTATTTCTCATTTCTTCTCAGTTTTTAGGGCAGGGAACAGAGATGAAAAAGGAAACGGGAAAGAACCAGGTGACCAGAACAGCTTGAAGTCTTCTCATTCCTTGCAGAGGCAATTGGGCCTAGGTTGGTGCTTAAATGGAGGGCAGAGGGGATGTTGGAGGAAGCCAAGCCGGAGTTCCTTTCTGAACTGACTTATCTCCTGACATGAGTGCTAGAACCCTAAAGAGCTTACAGTACTCTGGGAACTATAGGTGGCCGAAAGGGGTGAGTTCAAACTCATTGTATTCTCAAATGAAAAAAAAAACACACACAGAGGCTGGTACCAAAGAAGCTCCCTGACACTGGCCAGTTTCCCCAGTGTCTGGAACCTGGGAATGATACCAAATTTGCTAGGGTGAGAGTCAACATTTCTGGCTCAACTCCAACCAGGCAGGCTGGCTTTTCCAGGAGAGCAACTATTCCTGCAAGGGACATTTCTTCCCCAGCATCCTCCAGCACTGGCTGTAGCAACACTATAAGCAAATGTTTACACTTTAAGCCAGTATGGGGGAGTGATTCTTTCCCATCCAGCCAGGTTCTGAATCATGATGCATCAGTCACGTGATCTCTGTAAGCAGAATATATCTCCTCATCTTTGCCTCTACAAAGGTTCAGGATTCTTACTTTCAAGAGAGTGGAAATATTTGCATTGCAATTGAGCATCTCCTAGCTGCCAAGGACTTTCTATGCCACTGTGCCATTAAATCCTGACAAGTACCTTGAGAAGACAAGGCAGTTTCTACTTTACAGATCAAGTGATAGATTCAGCAGCAGGAGACAAAAATCTTGCTGCCACCTGCACCTCACCTTCCAAGTTTTCTTGAATGAGATCCAGAAATCTCTTTAAAGGTGCACTCCCAGCATTCAGCAACGCTATTGCGAACAGTCTTTCCAGTTGCGGGCTGTATACTTCAGAAATTATAAGGTGTAGTTACCTTTATTACGCTGATGGAATTTGCCCTCCACAGAGCTTTTGTTTCCTCAATAAATGTTGCCTCATGCGTGAATAGCTGTCACCCTTTCCCTGGAACGCTCTTCCTGTCCTGAGAATGCCAAAGCAAAGTTGGATATCCTCTGCAGTCCTGCAGATGCTGGGAGATGAAGAGAAGACTACACTCCTTAAGAACATTCCCTCTCTTTAGACCAGGGGACCTCATGATGGCTGATATTTTATAATACCACAGAGTATCTCAGAAGATGCTTGTGAACCTCTGTTGAAATTTCTAAACAAAATCAATTTACATTTCTTTTGATTAAAAAAAAATCAAGGTGCTTTAGAACACCTTTAGGCAGAGAGTTAGGGTCTCATTTATTCAGCCAATCAACAAATTGTTAATAAGCACCAGCTATGTTCTAACTATGCCAGGCACTGAGGATGTTAAAAAACTGACTCTTGCCTTCCATGGGGTCACAGTTTAGTAGGGTAGATGGATGAGGAAATACTCTGCAAGGTGAGGGCTGTGTCAGACAACACAATCTGCTATGAACATTGAAAGGAAATCCTGAAATCAAGCTAATAAAATGTGCAAATGCCAACAAAATTGAGAGTAGCAGTGAGAGTCCTTATTACCGAGCCCAAGGTGTAGATCCATTCTGGCAGGGAAAAAACCCCAGTCTAAACTTTGATCCCTTCCCACCTCAACAGACATCTTTCTCTTCGCTCCCTGGAGTCCCCGCTTGCTCCCCAGATCCTGTGCATTCCAGCTCCAGCCCCATGAACTTGGAGTTAATAATTAAACCTGGTGTTGGTGCCGTGGCTGAAGAACGAGGCTTCCTTGGGGTGAGCTGGGCAGCTCAGCCCTGGAAATTGCCCAGCTCGTGGCTCTGTTCCAGCCTGGGATCAGCCAGGCAGAGGCAGCCCCCACACCCACGGGCGCTCACAATCAACCTCGGCTGAAGTCTCAACAACATACAGTCACCGAACCTCCTGCTACAAACCTGAAGTGCTGTGGATGTACCAGAGATGGGAGTCTTGGCTACAAATCTTTGTTCTGTTACCAGTTAGCTGGAGACCTTGAGTCAGTCTCTTACCTTCTTTGGGCTGTAAGCTCTTTATCTGTAACAGAAGAAGATTGGGACCAGAATGTGCCATTTTCCGTGCCTTTGCACGAAAGCTGTCACCTTTGCCGGGCACACTTCCTGTCCCTTTGATCTCCTTACCCTTCAGGAAGCAGCTGAAAGGTCATCATTTCCTAAGAGCCATCCCAACCCTCTCCCCACAGGCTGAGTTAGGCGCTCCTCCTCTCAGCCTCGTAAGACTCCAGATCTCCCTTTAGCCTGTTGTTATTGTCACTTTGCTTGTCCCCATCACCACCTTGTCCTACCTCCTTCTAGACTGTGAATTGTTTTTGAGGGGGTTTTGTTGTTTGTTTTGAGGTGCTGGGAATTGAGCCCAGGGTGCTGTACCACTGAGCTACACCCCTAGTTCTTTTTTCGTTTGTTTTTTGGTTTTTTTGGTACCAGGGATCGAACTTGGGACCTTGCACCTGTGAGACAGGCGGCGGAACCACTGAGCCAAATCCCTGGCCTTTTTAGTTTTTTGAGACAGGGTTTCACCAAGTTGCCCAGGCTGGCCTCAAATTTGCAATCCTCCAGCCTCAGCCTCCTGAGTGGCTGAGATTACAGATGTGTGTCACCATGACTATCCTATGTTTTCTTTTATTCTCTCCTCCTTCCCCTTCCCCTTCTCCTCCTCCTCTTCTTCCTCCTCCTTCCCTTCCCTCCTCTCCTCTCTTCTCTCCCTAACAAATTAATAATATTTTCTTTGTTTTACTTTCATTTGGAAGTTTTATATTCTATCTCTATTCATTTAATGGGAATCTTTAAGATTTTAATGGAAATACTTATCTTAATGAGTCAAAGTTAGTAACTCCAGATCTTTCCCCAACATATAAAAACCTTAGAACACTTTAATTCTCCCCAAACTTCTATTGTATTGTAGTATTTTAGTGGCATCTTATTTTTAAACTTCCCAAAATTACTTTAAAAAAATTTTTAGTCAATGATTATTTTGACATAGCAGTATGTTTACATACAATTACATTTATTTTTGCTCATTTTGCTTCTTGTGATACCAGTCCCTCCATCTGAACTCAGTTCCCTTCTTGAAGTGCATGTTTTAGTCATCTTTTCATTAAGGGTATGTGACACATGAACTCTGTCTTTGCCTGAAAATATTATCTTGCCATCACTCTTGAATAATACCCTAGCTGGGCACAAATTTCTACATTGGTGATTATTCTATTTTTGTGCTTTACTTCCATTGTTTCCTGCCATGTCTGGTTGCTAATGAGAGGCCCTCTCTCATTCTGACACTCCTGTATAGGTAATATATTTGTTTTTACCTTTGGCAGCTTTTAACTCTTTTATTTTTAATCTCAATTGTTTATGCGGTTTCATTTTGCTGTATCTAAGTGGACAGCTGCTTTTATTTGTCCTCCATGGAACTCAGTATAATCCTTTCACTTGGGGCATCATATCTTTTTTCAATTTTGGAATGGAGGATTTCTGTAAATATTGTCATTGCTGCATTTTTTTCTAGGCCTCTCTTTCAGGATATCAATTAAATGTTGGACTTCTCCTTCTACCTTTCATCTCTCCTAACCTTCTCTTTAAGTACTCTTGCTTCATCTGAGGTTGCTTGCTCAGATTCCTATTTCATATCACTAATTCTTCCTTCATTTATAGCTATTCTGTCATCTAGCTTGTCTCTTAAGTTTTGAGTTTCAAGGATTATATTTTTCATTTTTTAAAATTTCACATATTTAGATTTACTTGTTCATTTCTACTATACCATCCTTCACCTATTTAAACACACATTTTATTTTATATTTACACATTTTTATTTTATTTACACATTTTTATTTTAAACACACATTTTATAATGTTTTTCAGAATCTTCTGTTATCCACAGTTTTGTGGGCACTAATTGTTATTTATTGTATGTTGGCTCTCCCTTGTGGTACTTGTTCTCAGTAGTTTGTAACTTGTGCCTGCATATGTGTGTGTTGCTGGGATTGAACCCAGGACCTCCTGCATGTTAAGCACATACTCTACCACTGTGCTATACCCCAAGCCTAATTTGTAACTTCTGCTATGGGTTCATTTTCAGCAGGGTTTATTTTTTGTGCCATTTCATGATGTTATTGATTTGAACTAATTCTAATACTACCCCACGTGGACATTATAAATCCAAACTTCACACCTACATGTGAGAGATTGGGTTCATAATTTCTCATAGGTGTCCGTTTTACCACCCAGACTCCCTGTGAATATCAAGGCTCCTTTCAATTCCTTAGGCTGGTGGGAGTTTTCCAGTTGCTATTCTGGGACAGGGTGGCCCTTAGAATCCAAGCGACATCCCCACCTCTCCCTGTCCTCGGTTTCTCTTCCATATCTTCACTGGGTATTAAAAATGTAGCCTCTGCCCCTAAGACCTCTCTCTCTCTTTTTTTTTTTTTTGCAGTACAGGAGATCAAACTCAGGACCTTGTGTTTATGAGGCAGACACAGTGCCACTGAGCTAAATCCCCAGCCCCAAATCTCTTAAGTCTGAGACCTATCTTTCTTTCTTTTCTTTTTTTTCTTTTTTTTTTTTTTGGATATATCCTTTTATTGGTACATTTTAGGTATTATAATGACATTCATCATTGGAGATATGCACCTTTACATACTTTCTTGGTTCTTATTTTTCCCCCTTCCCCTGCCCTCCCTTCCACCCCTCCATCCCTCCCTATTTACAAAGACTTTGTTTCCTTTTTCTCATTTTCTCATATTAACTCCATTCACTTCTTTCCTTTCCCCTACCCTCTTTCTTTTCTCTTTCTTTCTTTTTTTCTTCCTTCCTTCTTTCCTTTCTTTCCTTCTTTCTTCCTTCCTTCCTTTCCTTCTTTCTTTTTTCCTTCCTTCCAGTTCAATAATGTATTTGTGGAAAAAATATTTAGTTGTTTTACTTAATTCAGATTTGTGTGACAGAAACAGGCCCCTGTCAGTCAGTCTGTCTCACCAGAAGTCTCCAGAAATTTCTTCTGGATGAATGAATGAATGAGTGATATCCAAGTTTCCTTCAAATACCAAAGTCTGTAACTTTACATGGGCTCAAAAGAAAAGCTTGACATCAGAAATAAAACTTTAGAATCCTGTCTACTTTTCCATATCTCTTTTTTAAGGAAAATAGGCAGAAGGTTGAATGATTCCAGTGGACACACATTAACTGAGAATAACATAGATAATATAAGGTAAGGTTCTCTCCCAGTTACATTTGGGGACAACAGCATTAAAGATCCCTAGGTTTTTTATTCTTCAAAATGGAAACAATTCTATTGACTCAACTGTGGAAAAACTAATTAACTATTTTATTTTATTGGGGGGGGGTACCGGGGATCGAACTCTGGACTTTGAGCTGGCCAGGCAGGCACCTGAACCACTGAGCTAAATCCCCGGCCCTAAATAATTATTTTAAAAAATAATTTTACAATAAAAGTCCTGTGCATTGTAATTTATCTCCAGCAATACTACTCCCTTGAAACTGCCCAAGACAAGGCCATGTTCCTCCAATCTCAGGGTGCATCTGGCCTATGAAAATGATCTCAGTTTGATTCCATTCTACACAGACTCATGCCCCCTGCTCTGTGGCACACCCTGAGGTCACTGAGATGCGCAGAATGAGACCCTGGCTCTATCACACTCACAGGCTGGTTGATATCAAACATGGGTAGAAAATGAAAGCTTCTATGTGCTTTCATTTTTCATTCTATTTCTATTTATTTGCCTATATTGAATCTTTGACATGTCTCCACATTTCCTGTTCTTTGAACAATGACACCACTGTGCCTCCTGTGGCCCTTGTGTCATGGTAGCTTTGCAGCATGGGAATATCTCCCCTGATCCCTCTATATGAAATTTACTTTTTCTTTAGGGCCATAGAAGACCGGAATTTAGAATAAACCAGTGGGAGTCTTCTTTTCCCTGTTTCCAAGCACCTTCTCTGCTCTGCTCTTGGGGCACTTCCACTTTCCACCCTGTATTGTCATTATTTGTGTATCTGTCTTACTGCTGTCACTGGAATCTAAGCTCTTCGAGGGCTGGATTCAACTCTGGCTCAGTATTACCTGCCCAATAAGGTTTTGCTCAAAAATTACTTTTGCATATTTGATCCAACTTAAAGGCGTCATCTCACAGCTAAAACTTTGAGGCCCAGGACTGTTGAATGGCTTCCTAAGTCTGGACCAACCAGAAACCCGTGTCCCAAGATGGGTGGCAGCCACACTACCACCTGTGTCTCTTGTCTCCCCAGCATTTCACACTCAGAAAACACTGGTTCTGGGGAGCTCCATAAATGTAGATCCTGACTCACTAAGTCTGATGGGGCCTGAGGTTCTGCACGTCCAACAAGTTTTGCTGTGTGATACTGGTGCCACTGACCCCTGAACTACACCTAGACAGGCGAGTGTCCAATACAAGCCAGATACTGTGCCATGTACATAGGCAATGGAAGCTGGGGGTGATGAGTGAAAAAGGTCAACCTAGTTTAGAAAGAAAGACTCATGCTCTCACAGTTCACAGAGTTCAGAGCCTCTAGGGAAATACAGACAGGAAATAGGGTGTAGTGATGGTGACAGTCTGTCTTTTTGTGCATAGTATTCTACGTGAACAATAAAAGGGAAGAGAAGAAGTGGAGGAGAAGAAGGAAAAGGAGGAGGAGAAGAAATTATTTCCCTGGGTCAATCCCTAAAAAGGAGCCTTAAACAATTTCCTTGAAGGTCAGTCATTTCCTTCTCTAGTGACTAATGTCAATGATATTTGCTTTTTTCCTCCTGCTGACCCTCAAGCTAAACTATATCAAGGCAGTCTCCTGTGGTCATGGACCAGGGGACTTCATCCTCTCATGTACCAAGAAATGCTGTGGCGGCCATAACCAGACCATATAATTTAAACAGAAGATATGGGCCTGGACTTCAGTTCCTCTGGTGCCTCTAAGCCCACCTGTGTTTTGAGAAACCATCCTAGAAAGTCTGTGAATGCCTGCATTCTTGGAATGGTGTTGGAAGGGAAGGAATTTGCAAAGAGCTGGTAGTCAGTCTATGAATCTTCACACCTGTAGCTGGCATTGTTCTGGAGTGAGACCTGTTTCACCGTGCTACTCCAACACCAAAACCCTGTTCTAATAATAATTTCATTGACATTTACGTAGATTGCCCCTGGCATTTTTCTTGCATAGGCAATGAATGTGGTCTATAAATGGTGTCTGGGGACCTTGGGTGATAGTCATTTCCTGCAAGAGACGGAGATGGGGTCCCTTGAAACCCCAGAGCTGTGTGGGTGCCCAGGGCCCACCCTGTTCTCTCCCGCTCCCAGAATGGGCATGAGAAGAAAGTTGTCCAGAGGGCCACACAAATTTTGTTGAACCAAGGACCCAGCTCTCCAATTTTATATATTTAATCCTTTCTTTCTGGATAATTGATGAACTAAGCAGAGTGCTGTCAAATCCATGTTCCAAGTGCAAGATCAGAGGTAGTCCATGGTCAGTGCAGCAGTGCTTTAGCACCCTGAACATTAGCAGGAGGTAGAAGTGGAGAGCACTGTCATAGAATGAGGAATAAGCAGTTGCCTAAATGAAGGCCCAGTCAGGAGAAGAGATGCCTTCCCTCCAAATACCCATAGCATATTTTAAATGTGTTTATTAAAATGTAGAGATGGATTCTTTATTAAAATCCCCTTGGTACATTGTTATGAAAACTTCCAAACTGATTCACGAAAACTATAAACCATCAGTCACTGGGAACATGGCCACCACAGCAGGGAATCTCTACTGCAGAAGGCATCAAAATCTGGGGAAAGAGTAGTGGTTTGGCCCAAGTTACCCTGTGAGTTATGGGAGATCCGGTGCCTGAACCCAAATCAAGCAATTCCCAACTCAGTGCATTCTCCATCCCTCTGCAGAGATGTGGTATAAAACATAAAGTCTGTGTGAAAATCCACCTCTCCCAAAAAGGAAAATAGGACTTGTCCACTGAGGTTTAATGATTGGCTAAATGAAATATAAAAACTGATGTATTATAAAAATTAAGATTAGATGAGTGGAGGAATTGTTTTTAACAGTTTAATAAATTCCTCAAGAAAAGAACCAAACAACAAAGGAAGAGAGTTCATTATAAACACAAGGCTTAAGGCAGGATTCCATTTTAGGCTTTAAACCTGAAATAAATTTGGGAAGCTTTAACATCAAATACTTGAGTCCTGATGGAGTATATGCCTTCACCAGGGAGTAAATGTCTTCCTTAGCCAATCTGTAACTCTGCCCAGCCTAATTTCTGTTACTTCCTTAATATCTTCAAATCCCTGGCTCCACAAACTGCTGCCTTTGGTCCCTAAAGAACCTGCTTAATACTGCACTGCATTGCTAACATTCCTAGCCTTACTCCTTTGTCTGCTAGATTTGAATCAAATACTAGTGACACTGCCAATGACTATGTGAATTTGTATCTGTTTTCTAGAAGGCAAATCAGCGATGCACATCAAAAATAAGCCAGGAAAAAAAAAAATAAGCCAGGAATGGTGACACATGTTTGTAATCCCAGCTGCTTGGAGGCTGAGGCTAGAGGATCACAAGTTCAAAGCCAGCCTAAGTAATGTATCTTAATCCAAATTAAGAAAATTAAAAGAGCTGAGGATGTAGTTCTGTGGTACAGCACATGCCTAGCATGTGCAAGGCCCTGGATTCAATCCCCAGAACTGCAAAAAAAAAAAAACACCAAAAAACTCACAAAAATATCTATACCCTTGGTAGACCACTTTCTTCTCATGCACTCTTAGGACTCTTCCTGAAGGAAAAAGGAGAAGAAAAGTTGTAAAAGATGTCCATTGCGATCCTATTTAGGACCACCCATAACTAAGGTAATTGAGAGCTTTTCCCTAATACCAGCCGTTGAAGAAATTCTCAGCCAGTCTTTACAGGATTCACTTCTAAACCCCTCAGCAGCTCTGTCACCTGTGCATGCTCCTGGCTTTACAGATGAGGAAACTGAGGCTCAAACACAAGACAGTAACCGAGTCAAGGTCATGTGCTTGGTAAGCAACACTTGAAATGGAGGTTGGTGACTGTGATGTCTCTGCCTATTCCACAAACCCCTGGGGTTGGTTGGGGCTGAGATGTTGAAACAGCAAGTCTCAGGCAGGAGCCATAATGCAGGGGCTTCAATGACAGACACAGCAGTGCTCAAAAGGCTCCTGAAATAGCATTCAGGAAAAGAGGACTCCAAATTAAACCTACGGTAGAATTATCATTTCCATTAAAATATATTTAAAGTTGAAAGAGATCACAGAGAGAAATTGTTGGGCAAACGTTTAGGGGACAGGGAATGAAATATAAGAGGCTTTGTTCTGTTTATATTTCCTTCAATATTCTTATACCAATGTCTTAACAGCAAGCCTTTAAAAAAAGAGGAAAAAAACCTGATTTGGGGCACTGACTTGAGGTTAATGAAAGCACATGAGTGTTTTTCTCTCTCCCCTACCTTTGAGTAACTTCTTCACCCTACCCATTCTTCTTTCTCGGTTTCATGATGCCTGCACCTTGCTGAAACCACAGGTTCCGCTGGGGATTTCTGAGCACCTAGGAAGGAATCACCAGCAGGTCTTTTTCAGTGGAGGTAGGAGGATGTTGAAATAATGATGTCACGATGCAAATGGCAAAGGAGACGGGGAGCACTAAACAACCTCACCCACAAGGAGAAAACCAGTGGCCTTGAAACTCCGTATCAGGGAAGTTCCTCACCAGCTGAAAGGTCCAGAGCTGACGTGTCCGCTGGCACTGGAGCATTACATGAAATTGCAAAAATAGAACCTTATAAAAATTCATAAGCTCATGAAACACTCACTTGACTGTATAGGCTAGGAGGCTGACAGTCATGATTTTGTCAGGCTGTAGAAAAAAGAAACCTTAAATGTACCAGGCCTTTCTCCTAGTAAAAGGATGCTAATGCTAACACACATTAAGTGCTTACTGTATACTTGTACTTTGTGGAGCTCCTCCTATACTAATTGATTTAGCCATCACATACAATCCTATGATAGATATTATTGGTTTACAGATGAGAAAACTGAGCCTTAAAGAGGTTTAAAAACTTGCCTAGCAGAGATCCAGGCCTGGATCTGTGTAACACCAGTCTGGGGTCTGCAGCCTCTTGGAGTGCCACACAATCCAAAGGCCTTTCGTTTGATCTGTTCCTCTCAGTACCCTGGATGGCACTAAGTGTTGCCTCCTTTATATGAGAGATGCAGCCCCTTCACCTACGTGATTACAGCTGAGCGAAAATATCCTGGGCCTCCTGCTTTTTTAGTACAAGAAAGAGATGACGCATCTTCAAATAGAGGAATATCGTCTTCTGAGCTCAGTGAATCTAGGATTGTATTCTGGTTCCTGTATTTGGTAGACTTCAGTAAGCCAGTAAATGCCTCTGAGCCTTGTTTTTCTCATCCGTGAACCAGGATCCCACTCTCAATGTCGGGAACAGGAGTCCAGCACAGGGCCTGGCAACGCGAGAGCACATCCACTTGGTTACCAGCTCTAGAGGAAACTCTAAGGCCCAGTGTGGCTGCTGTGAAAGAACAGCTGATTATTAGAAGGAGTTTCTAAGCAGTAAAGTGTGAACAGAAGAATCAGAGGCTTCCAGGTACCCAAGATGCACCTCCAGGCTGCTCCCGTGGGGCATTTCCCTCCCTGATCTGTCCACCAGAGGGATTTCTCTTTCCTCTGATGGGAACTTTTCTACCTTCCATTGCCCTATCGCTTAAGCCATTCATCTTGATCCTCATTACGCCTAGTCATTGATGTCTTTGTTTTACCTCCCTTTCCAAGCACACCAGCTGCTGCTGTACACTTAACTGAGTGCACTGTACCTTGTACTTCTTATAGTGGCACGTGGAACATTCCAGGAGGGTCGGCTCCGTGAGGGCAGTCACCACATCTGCTTCCTTCTCCTTCTTATCCCCACATCCAAGCACTGTGCTCAGCATATAGTATGTATTCAATAAATGTATGCTAAATGAGTGAATGAATGAGTAGATGATTAACAAGTAGTTCGTGTGGCTTGAATGGACAGTGGCTCATTCTTACAGAGGACCTATTGTTAGCCACGGGAGGAGAGTCACCAGATTTGATCTACCAGGCTCCCTGTGAGTCAGGGTAGATTATGTGAAGCTTTTCTGTTACATGGTTTACACAGTCATTCATTTAATCCTCAAAGGGACCTAGATATTGAAGTAGAAACCCCATTACAGATAAACACCAACTTGCCTGGTTACCCAGCTGAGTAGGGATTCTAACCCAGGTCTCACTGACTCAAAACCACTATCACTTCCTTATACTGGAAGGCCTTTTAGCATGATAGTTAAGTGCATGGGCTCTGATACCAACAAAGTAGTTTCTTATCCCTATTCACCTCTTCCTAGGAGTGGGAACTCTGATAATTCACAGGCTCTCAAAGTCATCAGTATCTGAGCTGTAAAATAGGGATAATAGTATTTCCAACTTCAAGGGTGATTATAAGAATTAAATGAGATAAGTAAGACATCATGAATCAAGCACAGAGTATGCCTTTGGTGGTGGCAGTAGTAGTAGTGGTGGTGGTAGTAACGGTAGTACTAGGGTGATCTTAATTCCAATGAACCTAGTGCTAAATTTTTTTTTTAGATGTAAGATGTTGGTCAATTTATTTTATGTCTCTAAATTTGAATTTTTTCATCCACAAAATGGGGCAATAATATTATAAATAAAGTACTTTGTACAAAACTTTTCAGAGTCAGAGGACAACAAATGTTATATATTAAATTGTGGTCAATACAATTGGTTAAAGCTGATACTGAGGCAACATTTTAAATATCTCCCCTGACAAGGTTAATAAAAATCATGGGAGGCACCACAATTCCAAACTTAAAGTTACATTACAAAGCTGCAGTGATAAAAACAGCATGGTAATAGCACAAAAATATAATGAGTTTTATAGAATGGGAAAAAACTTTTGTCAGCTGTTCTTCAGGCAGAGGACTAATACTGTCTGTCTACCACACGGTGATGACTCAATAGAAAATTGTTTTTTCATTTCACATTAAGGAACTCATGTAAGGTTATGTTTTCTTGTGCTGTGCTCACAATTTTAGTATCTTCAGAGATGACAAGAAGTTCCTGATGATTTTCTGAATTCTTCATTTGTAATTATATCAAACTTCTTAATTCTCATATTAAGTCTCTCAGTCCTGAGGGCCCTGCTGCGGCCATCTTTCCCCGGAGCAAGCTGGTGCTCAACCTAGTGCTAATTTGAAAGGGTCAAGTTGTCTTGTCAATTTAATATTTTCCACTCGGGGAGACTGAGTAAGAACTGGAGTGGTATCAGGGTTAAATTCCCACCGAGAAGGATAAACTTGAAAATGAAATTCTGCATAGCATTTAAAAATATTTTAAAGAACGAAAGAAATAAGTCTATTCCATTAATTATGAAAATTATTCATTTTAGAATTTCCATGGAAATTGTAAATCATATCTACATGTCTGATTATATTAGTGAAAAGTTTACTAGCTTGTCAAGAGAAACATAATTAGTTGAGCAAAAACTTTTAGATTTACTCCAAAAGAGAGATTTCTATCCTTCTGAGACTAAATCTTCATTTGTTTAGAAACCATCCCCTGAACAAAGTCTTCCATCCATTTGAGTTTCTCCTATTTATTCCAAAACAGTAGTCAGTCTGTGTCATCTTTTAGCATCCCAATAGCATTATAAACATACTTAGTATTTGATCATTAAAAATCGTATATAATTTCACATTAAATGATGATGTATTTCTCTATCATATAGTATTTATTAGTACTGTGTTCTAAAATAATAATCAAAGTTAATAAGGCACTATTGGCCTCATCTTTATAGTTTGTTTGATTTGGAGTCTCTCTCTTGTTTACACCACAGTAAACTGTGGAGGATCAGCCTACTTGTAGGGCTGAAAATATTAATCATTGATGGTAAACCTTACTTTACCAAGCTATTATAATGTGCAAAATGGGTGTATGTATTCTAAATAGAAAATATATGATGAAAAATTTGAATGATCTATCCACTCCTAAGGAGGTTAAATCTTTAACAGAACTGTAAATATATTTTTTTAAAACCTACAATCTCTACAAACTATAAGAATTGGAAATTAGTGAGAGGGGAATTAGTGAGAAAGGAATGATTGAAATATGTACCTCTGTTATATATATGTGTATAACTTTTAAAAACAATTTTCACTTGATATGATAGCTTTTGAAAAGTAAAAATCAAAGCCATTTTATATGCTTAAATTGTTAAATATACATATAGCATATGCTTCAACCATTTCATTCTTGTTTACCCATAAAAATAAAATCATACATCTACACAAAGAACTGTGAGAGAGAGAGAGAGAGAGAGAGAGAGAGAGAGAGAGAGAGAGAGAGAGAGAGAGAGAGAGAGAGATAAAAGGGAGGGAGGGAGGGAGGGAGGAAAGGAAAGAAAGAAAGAAGGAAAGAAGGAAGGAAAAAGAAAATGACACAATGACACTCTGGGAGCCCAGTTGCCCTTAAGAACTGCAGCAGAAGAGCTACAATTCCAGGGCATGGCCACAAGGTGGGGTAGTAATTTGGCACCCCTGATATTCACATAGATGATTGGGTTAAGAGCTGGGAGGACCCTGAGAAACCAGGAGAACCCCAATAAATCAAGAAGAGTTGGCTACCTGAGCTTTAGACATGATTTACTCCTAGCACTTCAGAGAGACATCTGTGGAGCAAGGTTAGCCACAGGAGAGCAGGCGGAGCATGAGTAAAGCGAGAAGAGAGCAATAGAGTGACCCACATGAAATTTACCTCTCAACCCCTTTCCACCCGACTGATGATGCTGGGACAGGAAATGAATGGGTCACAGTTCCCCTTTCTCTCTCATTCATCTAGAATCTCTATTATGGGGAAGGTGTCACAGAGTTAAGAGCCACTGATCTGGACCAGACTATGATGACCACGGGATGAGGAGTTTCTAAAAGGCAGAGTCATATTTGAAGAAACCATGTACACATGGAGAACTAGAGTAGGGCAGACAGCTGAGTATGGGCTGTGAGTGTCAAAATAAGGCACATGGCTTTGGAGTAAAAAGGACCTGGATTCAAATTCTGATTCAATGCCTAGAGCTACAAGACCTTGGGCAAAGATATTAGTGCCAACATGGTAGGGTTGTTTTGCAGATTAGTTCCACTTGTCAGAAGGATCTGACAATTTTTTTTTTTTTTTTGGTACCAGGGATTGAACTTGGGTCCTTGCGCTTGCAAGGCAGGCAGCAGAACAACTGAGCTAAATCCCCAGCCCTGTTTTGCAGATTAAATGAGACACTATCTGTGAAGTGCTTAGCATGCTTCCAGTAGTAACTCCAGTAACTGCTCAAAGAAAGGCAGCTTTATTATTATTATCATTGTTATTGCATCAGCATAATGATGAAGAGAGGCTGATTCTAAATACAGTCCCTGCAATTCCATCGATGTTATACAACTGTCTTGTATTTGGTTCAGTGTGTGTCATGTGTGATAGACCTGGCTTCCTAAAGGGATTTCAAAGCCCTCCAAGGTAAGACTAAAAAATATAGTCTGTGCCGTGGCTTTTGCACAATTCTGAATATAACTCTGGACATAGACTAATTGAATGATTAACACACTTGACCATGGGTTTTTTGTGAAATCGATAGCATGCAAGTTTTCCAGCATGGTATCTAACAAGGCAGTCTGAGGGAGGCTGTCCTGGGTGACCCAATGCTAAGGTATGGTTCCTTACCTATTCCCCCCACTCTGTCCAAACTGTCCCCACAGAAACACTGACATGGAACAGAAGGGACAGTACAAGAATCTAACTTGGTTCAGTGAATTTAGGCATTTGCTTTTTCAGTTCACAGGACCATTTCCTGAGGGACTGGACCAAATTGGTGTAGAAGTTACTCTAACACTGAAGGAAAGGAGGAGAGAAAGAACTGAAAGTGCTGTTTAAATAAACTCAAGAGAAGCTGATGGGACAAAGTTCCCTTTTAAGTATATTATCTGGCCTCCTAAGTCTTCCGTGGCTTCATTGCTCTTTGGGCCTTCTGAGTCTCTGTCTTCTCATCTGGAACATGAGGGTGTGAGACCAGCAGGTCTTAAGTCCAGGTTTTAAGGACCCTGGACATAACACTCTGTGCAGACTCCTCCAACTGGGTGAATTCTGGCTCCTTCCCAGTCACTAACTCCCCATGTGGCCAGGCCCACATCATGTGTCCCCTCTGCACCTTTGCTTCCCCAAGTGCAGATGGCCTCACAGACCAATTGGGATGACCTGTAAGGACTGTTGCACCTGGAAGGCTGATGCCACTTTTGCAGTTCTTCCCATTTCTGCCTGCTCTGCTCTCACCCTGACTCTAAACTCATTGGGATTAGAGTGGTGGCTGGATTTCACTTCTCTTTCTTTCTCTCAATGGTGGGAACTTTCACGACAACATCCCCCTCCAGAGGTGATCTGAGGTGTGTCAGGTGGATGAAGGTGAACATAACTATCTCTTAATACACAGAGTAAAATGACTGGTGGAAAATCGCCACCCCCTACATGTGGCTGTTGCCTTCATCACACAATGGGGAGCATGCTTCATTTTTAATCAGCAACATTACCTCCCCCAAAGAAGTTTTAAAGGGCAATTCTTTTATTAAATATCTCAAGCAGAAACTTTGACAAATGAACTTCTTTGCAAATTACAAATCCTGTTCCTGCCCTCTCTTCAACTCAGAAATCTAGGGGATCTTTAGAGGCACTTACCCCTGGGGAGAGGGGGAAGAGAGGCATTTGTGTGGGTTTTCTGCCTCACTCTGCCTCACTTTGCTTCACCTTCATTTTATTATTGGCTGAACATTTTCCATACAACCAAAAGCATTTGAGTAATTAATATTCAATGAGCTGAATGCTGATCTTCAAAAGCTGGTGATTTCTAAACTCCAGAGTGTGGTCTGTGAAGGTGGTGTCTTGAGGACTGAGGTTGGCTCTGCTTGAAGTTCCCTCACTGAGTCGCAGAAAATGGGATAGGTCGGGAGCTGCCTCGACTGAAACAAATCACCCACCAAAGCATTTTCGGAGAGCTGCTTAGGTAGGCCCTGGGCTCAGGAGCAGAGCAGCGATGAAGGAGTGGCCATACCTTACCTCGGAAGAGTGGCCAAGCGTTTGAGATAAGGATGATCTGCTCACCAGACCAAGAAGAGATGGTGCGGTGAGGCTGAAACTCAACTACCTGTGCGGGAACAGGGAATATTCACTCATTATTCATTCAAAAGAAGTTTGTTGAGGTCTGTTAAATGCCAGCCCTTTTCTAGACGTTAGAGCTACAGAAGAACAAACCAGAGCCTACTGTCCTCCAAAATAATCCCTGCCTTTGTGGGGTTTGTGTTGTAGTTTGGAAAGCAGATGACAAACAGAATTAATTGGTTCAATAGATAGCTTGTTAAATGGTGATAAATGCTTTAAAAAAAATAGGAGATAACCAGAGTATGGGAGTAAAAAATAATGAATAAGAGATGAGGTGCAGTTTTTGAAAGGGTGAGAAGGAAAATCCTCACTGAAAAGATGACAAATTAGTGAAGACTTAAGGCAGGCATGTCATGCAGATATTTAGAGTGTCCTAGGGCAGAGAAACAGCAAGCACAAAGGCCCTGGGGCAGGAATGTGTCTAGGATGATCCAGAAAAAGCAAGGAGGTCACTTGGCTGGAGTCAATAAATCACATAGGGCTTTTGCTCTGAGTGAGATCGGAAGCCACTGGAAACCATTCTTTCTTATCAGCAGAGAAAAGCATAATCTGATGTTTGACTGAATATGATCTCTCTGGCTACACTGCAGAAAACAGACTGCAGGGAGCAAGGAGAAGTAGAGAGACCAGCTGTGACAACAGGAAAGATGACTGGCCTTATAGAGACGATGTTGAAGGAGGGGCCAGGAAGTGATCAGATTCTGGGCTTATATTGAAGGAAGATCCAACCGGATATGGTAAAGGACTCAATACAGGAATAAGAGGAGCGGAGGATGAGTCCTTGTTTGGGAGCATGAGCAGCTAGAAGCTTGGATGGCCATTTATGAAACTGGGAGTGATCATATGAGAAACTAGTATATGAGGAAAAAATAAGAAGCTGTGTATAAATGATGGGAGCAGAGGGATGTGTTGGCATGCCTGCCCTAACCACAGGGTTGCAAAATTCTTACAAAGCCATGTCACCAGCTCTCGGGTGTAGCTCAGTGGTAGAGCAGCTGTATAGCATGCAAGAGTCATGGGTTCAATCCCCAGCACTGCAAAAACAAAAACAAACATGCCAGCCAGAGTGCGCTGCACACACAGTGTAGCAAAGTGAGGTAAAGCCCTTGTGCTTTGAGTGGCTTCAAGTCCCACACCTCCCTCTCTAGTTAACAGATTTAGGGCATTTTGCTTATGCTCTCTACATTCTCAGCTTCAAAATGTGGGTGTATTTGTGTGCTTTGTAAAATGCAAAGCATCACACCCAGAGACAGAGGTCAGGTAAAGGGAAACTCAAACTCTGGACAAAAACTAGAGCTGGGTTCGCAGCCTCTAAGCCAGCTACACAGTGTTGGGGATGTGTCTTAATCCCCAAAGATCTGATTTCCTCATGTGTAAAATCCTGCCTCTTCCCTTACAAGTTGTCATGAGGGACTCTCAGATAAGATTTTTAGAGCATCTGCCAAAGGCCTTGGTATATAGTAGGAATTCAAAATAATACAGCTCTTATTATGCATAAAATAACAAGTTTAATGTGGCATATTTATTTGATGTGTGTAGTCATCTGTACAAAAACTCAGGGTGGAATTTTTGAAAATCAAATCTGGAAACATAATGGGGTATTTTTCACCATGGGCTGTAATGCAACATCAATAAATGACTTATTAGATATTTGCTTGTGGCAATCCAAATATATTTTACTTTGTGATATTATGAGCTCCCCGGAAACTGCTAGGAGCTAAAAAATCATAAGAGGTTTAAACAGCCAATCAAACTTCCTTGAGATGAAGAGCCTCACATTTTTCTTTGCCTTCCACTGCAGGCCTGTGTTCCATGAGTGTGCCTGAGAGGTATTAAGGGAAACATAGATTGATCAAATAAAGGGACCTTGGAGATCGTTTTGTTCAACCACCTTCATTTAAAACTAAAAAAATAAGAGCCCAGAGAGGGCTATTTACTTGCCAAAGTGACCCAGCAAGTGGTAGGCAGCTCTGGGGCTGGCATTATGCTCCCTTAACTCTGGGGTCAATGACCTCCCAATCTACCTCCCCTAGGCACAGAATGAATGAAACTAGTCATAGTGAAGTCCAGATTTCTTATGGACTTGGACCCTCCGATGGCCTCATCCAATCTGACAAAGATCCAGAGGCTTCCTTGTGATGACAATAGGATAGAGCAAGGTTCCTGAATGGTCCCTGGAGCTTCTGGGATTTCTCCAGGGCCTGCAATGTTTGCATTGGTCTAGACATTTTCCACCAAACCTCCTGGCAAATATTTGAAGGCCTCGATACAATGCCATACAAATAATCGTATCTAAAGCTCTCCCGTGTAAACAGCCTGAAGTCCTTGGTCAGTCAGCAGGGATCAGAGAGGGAGAGAAAAAAACCCAAACTACCCTCCTCAAGACAGTTTTTAGGGGGAAAATCTCAAAGACAACCTAAAAAGTGGCCCATTTTGTTGCAGTTAAAGTCACAATTGGTTTTCACTTGACTCACTGAAAACTGGGAAGTAGGGGTGTGGGTGTGTGTTAACAGCTTTTCCAGAATAGAGAAGAAATTCTTTCTTCTAACAAATGTTCTCTTAAAAAGGAGTTTTTAAAGTTCAAAAAATCATGGGCCTCTTGCTCTGTTCCAGGTGTCTCATGTACAACCCTGTAATTTTAGTAAAAGGTAGAAGAAAGACTTTGGAATTGAATTAAACAGAGAAACATATTTTTGCTGTGGAATTATGGTATGGTTCATATAAGATTCCTGTTTTGGGCACAAAGAAAAAGAAAGTACTATTTCCTCACATATTAGCAAACCTGGCAGGAGCACTAAAGGGAGAAGGAAAAAGATATGTGAAATCTCAGCAATTGTTAAAATTTATACCAAAAAAAAAAGCCCCACAGCTGGTAACCACAGATTAGAAATTCCAGAACTGCAGCCAGGCATGGTGACACACACTTGTAATTCCAGTACTCTGGAAGGCTGAGGCAGGAGGATTACAAATTTGAGCCCAACCTGGGTAACTTAGCAATTTAGCAAGACCCTGTCTTGAAATAAAAGATAAATAAGAGGGCTGGGGATGCAGCTCAGTTTGATGGCCTTGAGTTCAATCCTCAGTATTGCAGGGGGTGGGGGAGGGGAGGGGAGGGGAGGAGCAGAGAGGAGAGGAGAGATGAGAAGAGGAGGAGAAAAAAATTCTAGGACCATTGACTCACTTGCCTACCCCATATAAATAGAATTCTGTGATGTTTGTCCTTTGTGCCTGTCTTATTTCACTTAGTATAATGTATTTAAGATCCATCTATGTTGTAGCATGTGTAAAATTTCATTCCCTTTTATGACTGGCTAATACTCGATTGCATGCCAAGACTACATATCATTTTATTCACCTGTTGAAGGACACATTTTTGCTGGTGTAAATAAGGCTGCTGTGCACATGGATGTGCTAATGTCTCTGATGTTTACTATTTTTGTAATTTAAAAAATAAATAACTTTTGGGGCCGGGGATTTAGCTCAGTGGTTCCGCCACTTGCCTTGCAAGTGCAAGGACCTGAGTTCGATCCCCAGTACCCCCCCCAAAAAATAAATAAATAAAAATAAATAAATAAATACCTTTTTAAAAAGCAGATGCTCACATAGATAAGAAAAATATTCAATGGGCCGGGGATTTAGCTCAGTGGTTTCGGCTCCCTGCTGCGCAAGTGCAAGGACCCGAGTTTGATCCCCGGTGCCAAACAAAACAAAACAAAACAAAAAAAGAAAAATATTCAATAACGAGACAAGGAAATGATAGTGAAAATGATAGGCTTAAAGGTCACTGCAGTTGTCATAAGGTCCAAGAGTGCCTGCCACTCACTTCGGGAGGGCAGGGGCCAGCTTTGTAGCTTTGTTCCCTACACCACCCACATCCAACACCGCGTGTGTCTTCCCATAGGTGCTCAGTGTACATGAACTACAACTCGTCCTAAAGGAATGACGGGATCAGAACACTGAGGCAAGGGACAAGTCTTCCTGAAGGAAACAAAAGAATTCATGAAACCAGAGCCCTGGTGACAGCAGAGGACTTGGCACTAATCACTCACATGACCTTGGGCCTCAATTTCTGTAGTTTTATGAAGCCACTGCCCATTTCATATTGTCACAAGATTATTGCCAAAATTCTCCATTCATTCAGTCAGTCAACAAATACTACATACTTCTCATGCTCCAGGGTTCGATCAAATTCAAAGTTAGAAAATTCCATTTGGTAAGCATTGCTTGTCTTTTCATGTGGTATTATTTTGTGTCCTACTTTGTATTATTTTATTTGATTTGTTCTACACTGAAAGCACTTTGTTTAAGTCTTTCGTTTTAAAGCAAAGAACGGAAAAAGAAAAAGTATTCAGCATTCTACTTGGAACAGGACTTTTTTCCCTTCCAGTGCTCTATAAACCAGGTTGTCTCCCATCCTCTGCAGGAGACGCCTCAGGGGTAGGAGCTTCTGAGCACAGCTCCACTCTCTGAAGAACCTGGCAGCTTTTCTGATCCCTCACAGACACCTCCAGCTGCAAGAAGTTAATGAGGTGTGTGGGACAGTGATGGGAAAGGGTCAGGCTTGACATCACTCCTGACACCACCACCAAGTGAGGCCTAGCTATAGGGTAAGAGACGTGGACCAGAAAGCTATCTCTACTTCATTAGCCAGTGTTTCTGAACGTGTGGAAACAGGCCAAGGTCCAGCCTATACACTGTGACAGAACATTCCTACGACACAGAGGGGTCCGAGCAAAGGCCAGCGCCACAGCAGAAGCACTGCCTCTGTCCAGTGGATGAGGAGAGGACATTTTTCCTGTTCCCTTTGACCCTCTCTTTCTTTCTCTTCTTTTCTATTTTCCTTCATTTATTTCATTTTTCTTCCTTCTCTTCTTCCCTTTTTATCTTTCTTCCTTTAAAGAAATTATTATGTGGGAGGCCCCAGTTCAATCCCCAATATCACAAAAAAATCATTTTATTTCTTTTATCTCTTTTCTGTTATCCTCTTCTTCCATTTTTTCTTTCTCTCATCCTATACAGTGGTAACTTGGTTCACCAGTGCTTTTGTTTGCAAATAATTTAGTTCACAAACAGAAGCATTTGGCAAAACTTTGTCTTTGCAAACTCTGCATGGGGTGATAAACATAACTGTATTCATCTTTTCCAAAATCATGGAACTAATTAAGTTCGCAAATCGAGGTACTGCAGTACCTCTAATCAATTTCCCCATACTTTTTTCCAAATTTTAGAAAATTCCCAAAAGGTAGCTGTCTGGAGGCCTCTAAACGTATTTCTGTTTATCCAAAAGTAAAATAAAAGTTAGTACTTTCTTCCTTGAGAACTGGGGTCCCCAAGTCGGGGTGTGCAAGATGATATATGGAAGGGACAGGAAGAGGATCTTAGCACTTGTCTGCATATTCATGTTAACCGTACATTTTTATTTTTGTGTTAATTTTGTAATGGACATAGAATGTTAGTTTGTGGTACATGTTATAATTAATGCAAATAATGGGAATGAGGTGCTTACATTATTTTTCTTTTTTAATTATACTGCACCTATTTGACCATCACCTACCTCCTGCCTGCAGAAGCGCAAAGGCTCCCTGGAGGGTCTCCAGCAAACAGCCTGCTGGGTCACTCGCTCTCTGGGTGTGCCACCTTGGCCAATCACCACCATCACAGCTAGGAATTATTAGGAGCTTATTGACAGCCAGCCTTCTAATCGCTTGACATGTATCAAGTCATTTACTCATTACAACCTCCCTATTAAGTAATCCCATCTCTGTCCCCACTTTAAATACTGGTACCTTGAGGTATGGGAAGTTTGAACAAATTACTCATACACAGTTATTGAATCCAAAGTTTGAATCCCAGCATTCTGACTCCAGGAAAAAGGAAAAATTAGAGAATATTTAACCACTGAATCATTTTAATTTTGTAAAATTGAGATAATGAGAGTCAACTTCAAATAATTATAAGGATTGAATAAGATAATGGTGTAAGTCTTAGCACAGCGGTGTAAGCATCCAATAAATAGCTACTACTAGTTATTGATGTCATAAGCATTCTCTAAAAAATACATTTTAAAACACACACCTCCTTAAAAACTTTCAATGATTCCTCTCTGCCAAAGGAGAGATGTTCAGACCTGAAGACCAGGCATTTAATTCTGCTCAGCAACAGCCCTGTCATGACTTTCTGTTGTCACCTGTCTATTGTGGACAGTAATGCCTGCCATGCCTTCTTCACGGGACTATTTTGAGGACTGAAGGAAAGGAGGAAGCTCTCTGTACATCATAAATCTCTGTACCAATACACTTCTTTACATATCAGATACCTCCTCTGACAGGAGAGACTTTGAAATCTCCCCCCCCACGTGTGTGTGTGGGTGGGTGGGTGGGTGGGTGTGTATAAGTCTAGGGTGACTGCTCAGAGTGCTTTCTGGATGTTTCCCCTTCTGTCTAGCTGGGTAGAGGGCTTGGAAGGTACAAAAGCACAGAAGCTGGCCACTTAACGTGGATCAGGGGGTCCTCAGTCCAAGTCCCAGGCTCCAATTCTTAACCATTTTTGGGCTCTTAGGTCAATACATTTTCTTTAAAAAAAATTTTTTTTTGGTTAATGTACTGAGGAGTAATATGCCAAGGCCTTACACATGCTAGACAACCACTCTACCACTGAGCTACATCCCCAACTCTTTTTTATTTTATTTTGAGACAAGTTCTCATTACGTAGTCCAGGTAGACCTGAAACTTGTGATCCTCCTGCCTCAGCCTCCAGAGTAACTGGAATTACAAGTGTGCTCCACAACACTAGGCTTCCTTACCATCTTGGAACTTCCATTTCCTCACCATTAAAGTGAGGATGATAGGGCCTGCCTTATGGGTTTGTGAAGAGGAAAAGAAGGAAGCATGCAATTATTGGGTGTGACAATAATGCTTATTTTAATATTAATCTGAAAACAGATTGCAAGAAATTTTAGGAAACATTATTTCTTTTTTTCCCTAAGATGTATAACCTAGCCCATATCGTTTATTTAGTAGACATTCATGTAATACCTACTTACCCTGAGCTTACCATTTATTCAATAAACATTCTTGGATCACCTACTGTGCACAGGGCCCACTACCCACTTTTCATGGGTGTTGCAAAGGAAGGAAAAGCAGGAGGTATTGTTCTGGAACGAAGGCTTCCATGCTAGGTGTAGTATTTATTAGTTTAATATCATACTAGATCATTCATTCATTTTTAATTTAATCTTTTACAAGCTACTGGAAACACCCTATGTTAAATATGACCCAGCAGAAGGATGTGGGTTATTGGATCAAAAGGAAAGGAATCTTCTTTACTGTTAGGAGTTTCCCTGGCAAAGGCCATTTAATAGCAGCATGTTGGGGAAATAAAGGCTCAGAGCTGGAAGGGATTTCTAGAAAGGAAGCCAATGGCTGAAATGAGTGGGATTTGCTATCTTCCTGTATCCATTTGTTATTCTCTCACAGAGCTTCCCAAAGGGCTTCAGACAGAGTGAACATTTGGGAGCTTTGGTAATAAACTTACCCCACAAGCTATGCATTAAAGAATGGCGGAGCAGAAAGGAGGGGACCCTTAACCCATGTGCTATGATTAGCAAGAACTTAATTTGTTCCCAGCTTGTGTTGACACCATGCAAAGTGCTTTTCTGTATTAATTCATTTAACTCTCTCAACAAACCTATGTGGCATAAGGCCCATTGTTATCAACATTTACATATGTTCATAATATAAAGGCTTAAAAAAATGAGGTAATTGTCCAAAGTCAAACTCCATATCCTCAGAAAGTTACTGCTATTCCTGATTCCAAAGCCAGGATTTCCCTAGTCCCCTGTGTTATATCTCTTGGGAAGGTCATTTTCCTCCCAAAATGAAGAATCTGCTTCCTCATCCCAAAAGAGAAGTCAGATGACTTCTAAGGTCTCATTTGGATCTTCAGATTTTGACCTGGATACGTGTTTCATCCAAGGTTGACAAACTGGACCAAATCCAGCCAGCCAAATGTTTTTATCCATAAAGTTTTATTGGAATACAGCCACACACATTTTTGTATTGTCTACAATAGCAAAGTGAATAGTTGGCACAGAGATTTTCTGGCCCACAAAGCCTAAAATATTTATTATCTAGCCCCTTTACAGAAAAAAGTTTGCTGGTTCCTGGGATATACTAGTGCATAGATTTTAACGGCAATCAATTATATGTGGTGAATAGAAAAGATTCTGGAGGGCCATGTATTAACTGTAAACAGTTGAAGGTGTGAGAAGGTGACTTCTGCTGCTTACATTTTATACTTTGGACTTGTTTTAAAATTACTTTTACTAAGTTATAGCTTACATGCAGCAATATCCACAAATCCTACATGTAAAGACTCGACATATCCCCCATCCTGATTAAAACTAAGAACCTTTCTAGCACTCCAGAAACTTCTACCACTGTAGATTACTCTTCCTTCTTTTAAAATTCCTATGAATGCGATCACATGGTACATATCCTTTTGTGTCTGGGGAAAAATATTATTTTTAGACTAGAATTTCACTGCTGACAATTGAGAAAATCTGACAAGTATAAATAAGGAAACAAAAAAATCATCCTTAACAGTATAATCCAGAGTATTCACTTCTTCATTTATTCAACAAGTATTTTGTTAAGCATCTACTGTATATCAGCACCACTCCGGGCACTGTAGAGCAAGACATGAGAAGGTCCCTAGCCCTTGTGCACCTTTACAGTCTGTAGTGTATTTTTTCATGGGCTAGTCAAATATCTCATGTCCACCACTACTCAGAGATTTGTCCTGAGCTCTTGGACCATCTGGCCAAAGACCTGGAAGTGGGAACCCCAGTAATTTAAGACCTTTTAGTCATTTCAAATAATAGGAAAGTTCGAGGCCTTAAATGCTTGTCCAAACCAACTGGTCATTTTGCAAAACCAAAATCAGAGGCCCGGAGGAGGTGCTCACCAAAGCCTTTGGTAGGTGAAGAATCATCCAGAAAGGAGTATTATAGCCAGAATTAGAATCTCAGGCTCCTGACCTTGGAGTCTAGAATATTCTATGGGTTTCAACACTTTTTCCTATCAGTAAGCTCTCCAATCACCTTCAGACCAGAATAGAATGATATTTATGTTTTATTCTAGAGATAATTGCACTTGGAGCCCTGCTAGTCACTGCCAAATCGATGGGAAGCCTTAGAGAGTGGAACAGCCGAGGTTGGAAAGACCAGGCAGGGTCTCCCTTCTGTAAACAAAGAAAGTTAAACATGGAAAGTGGTAACGGTGGTAGGAGGGGAGACTGTGTAAGCAACTGAAGAAAATAAATTACAGAGGAAGTGAGTTCACCATTTGGTAAAATTACCAACATGATGCTTGGAAAACCTTCATAAAGTGATATGCCAAATGGATTTCAAATGATTTCATACCGGGGACCACATCTCCCTTAGAAAATCTTGGAATCTGACTCCAAATTCATTGGTAGAAGTGCCTAATACTGTCTCTTCAAATTCAGTAACTCTTGAAAACAACTTGGGAATATAAAAGCCCAAAGAGATGAGTTAGTTGCCTCACTACGCAGCATGATTTCATGGTGTCTTTTTTTTTCTAAATATATAAGAGCCTGCCATACTCCAGGAACTTGCAATTGCTAATGCATTTGATTTTCACAAAAACACAATACACCATCATTATCCTTTAGCACATTTAGGTCTGCTTGACTCCAAAGCCAGCCTGCCCTCTGTTTTCAACTGTGTATTCTCCCCCTGCCCCCAAAGAATCTCCCTTTCAACTCTCACCTCCCAGCACAATGAAAGCTAGGGACCCTCCTCTTTCATCCTAAAGCCCGGCTCCAAATAGCACTCCCATTAACTTACTCCAGTGGCTACAAGCAACCTCTCTGTGGACTCTCCATGCATGCTAGGCAAACATTCTACCACTGAGCTACATTCCTAGCACTTTTCATTTTATTTTGAGACAGAGTGTTGTTAAGTTGTCCAGAATGATTTTCCTGCCTCAGCCTCCCTAACTACAGTGCCCCGCTTATTTTCCCATCTTTAACATGAGGCTACTACCTCAATCTATCCTCAGTTTATCCCATGTGTAGTGTAAGCAAAGATTATTGCAGACATACTAAGTCTTCCTCTATTGGAGAAGGAGGTTTCACTGAGGAGTTTCAAGAATTAACTCATTTAGATGCTAATATCCAAGACCTACACCCTAAAGGATGCACTGTTAGTTACTTATTCTTTTTAAGATATCTTTAGGGTAGATACTGAATCTGTTCACAGTCATTGTGACTACTTGATGACCACCTACTATAGCACCGAGTGACAAACACAAGGTAGGTATGGGGAAGGGGATTACAGGAAGTTTCTGAATATGAATGGCAAGATTACTTGGAAGACATAACTGGACACTCATAGGAATTGTCAACTGTATTCTGTGTGTAATTTCTGTACCTTTATTTGGGTGGCTGAGGTTTTGGGAAGAATGGGATTGTCGGTCCCTGAATTTTGAGAGAAAAGGAGGCTTGGAAGTCCAAGGGGTTACTCAGTAGTTAGAACTACAAAACAAAGCTGTGTTGTTAAAAGAGAAACTGATTGGCCCAGGATTTAGCTCAGTGGTGCCGATGCTGCCTGGCTCGAAAGTGCAAGGTCCTGAGTTCGATCCCTGGTACCACAAAAAAGAGAAAGAGGGTGGGGGAAGAAACTCATCTACATTACACTTGATGCTTCTATAGAGAGAGAGAGAGAGAGAGAGAGAGAGAGAGAGAGAGAGAGAGAGAGAGAGAGAGAGAGATTGTCCTCCAAGGACATTTACTCTGAACATGTCATCCTGCCTGAGAGGAGCTGGGGAGACAGAGAACATTACAGTAGACAAGCATCTGCTATATGTCACAATAAGCTAGAAAACGAGGTGGAATGAAGGGCCCTCATTCCTGTGGACTTATTACCCCTTTCTCAGGGAAGAGGGACTGAGATAGGTGTAAACCTTCCCCAGGGGTCTATGCACACGACTACCTCTTTTCTTCCTGGCTCCCAAGACAGGTGGCCCAGGCATCTGTTGTCCACTTTGTATTTTAAAAAGGCATCCTCACCCCCTTAACACCCTGAGTTGGATCAACCACATCATCAGCTTTCATACACTCAGGATGTTTGATTCTGTACCTGTTTGGAAGGTTGCTGGACCCTTCCTCATCCGTGCTAAAATTCCTCTCTTATCCCTAGCTTAAATTCAAGTTTCTCCTAATTATCTTTGAAGGTGGGAGAGAAAGGAGAATATATTTGGAAGCTCCTTTGCAATTTTCCTGCTGATGCTTAATTTTTGTCCCTAATTGCTCAGTCCTTCCCATCCCCACTGTAGCTCTCCCCAATTCTTAGAACTCTAAGCTTCCAGAAGTGCTAGAGTTTCACTGGCCTACTGCCTTCCCAGACTGGAAAGTGTGCACACTATTTTTAGAACGAGGTGGTCTTATTGAATGTATACAACTCTGCTGCCCTGCACCTATCAGGAGCTTTTTTCACAGATAAGGAAACTGTGGGTCCAAGGCAAGTGTCCTCTGCCCCAGGAGTCAGTGAATGCTGGACCCTCAGGAGCCCCTTCCCCGGTTCTGCAAGTCAGGTCCCAGCCTGTAGGTTTGGGTGAGTTGGGTGCCTCCTTCCTCCCCCTCGGCGCCCCAGGGGAGTTGCGGTAGAAACTCTTGCAGTGCTGAGGGGCCCAGGGCTTCCTTCCCGGCCAGGTCTGGGTGGGGAAAACCTCTTTCCTTCAGTGATTTTGTCGGTGCCTTCTCCGCTTGGCATGCACTAGAGCAGTGACCTTGCAGTTGCACAACGTGTCTCAGGCCGTGGGCGTGTGCTGCGAGGGTCCTGGAACTGCGAACAAACCAGAAGTGAGTGAGCCCCGGGACGCGCAGCTCAGCTATTCATTCAGCTACAGCCCGAGCTTCACTTTCACTCCTAGAAAGGAGTCCTCACCGTCCTAGTTTTGCTGCCAAAGTGGAGGCGCTTTGATATTCCGGTTATAAACAGGAGGTCGGCACCCAGGCGTCCAGCTCTGGCTGCTACGGGGACCTCCGCTTCGGCTACTCCCTCTGGTCATAAATCAGTCGGTAACTCCTTCACCCTTGCCCACGCTATCGCGGCCCACAGTCCTGCAAATCCAACAGGGAGGGATTGGGCCTAACGAGCAGTAACCGAGGTAGAAATAAATGGGGTCCCTTCCATCCACACTCATTCCTCCTAAGACCCCCGCCACCTTCCCCCTGGCCTCCGCGCTGAAGCCCAGGAGGACAGTTTCGCCTCCACCCCGCTGGTTCTCCGGATTTACCACCTGTGCACGCCTTGGAAGTTCTGTACTTTTCGCATCCTCCTCCATCTTTTTCCAAGAGCACTTCGATTTTCTCCCGCTCTCATCTGAACCCCAGAAGCGCAGTTTCTTCTTTCAGGCCAGTGGAAAAATCCCCGCACCTAGGCTAGAAGCCACTTGCTTTAACAAGTCCAAAAGTCAGCTAAAGTTTAGCTGATAAACAGAACCCGCAAAAGAAGGTCTTCAGCCCCGCAGCGTGAGTACAATAGGCCCTGGCAAGCCCCGCTCCTGGCCCGGGTCTCCGGCTCCCCACGACTGCCCCTTGGGCTTTCTCTCTCTCGGTTTTCCCCCCTCCCCACCACCATTTGCATCTTGCCGAAAGCGGGGCCCTTCCCACTAATTTGCATATCTTATATGGCCTAATGGTGGCGATCATGGCAAGTTAGAAATTTTCTGACTCCTCTAGGAGGAGGCTCCGGGACCCCGGGGAGTAACAAGTGTCTGGAGGCTGAAGGGTGGAGGGGTTTCAGCACTTGGGGTTCTCTTGTGAAACTCCCCTCCACCCTCCTCTCTCTCACCCACCCACCCCCTTATCCCCTTCTCTTTCCGTCCTTGGAAAATGGTGTCCAAGCTCACGTCGCTCCAGCAAGAACTCCTGAGCGCCCTGCTGAGCTCTGGGGTCACCAAGGAGGTGCTGGTCCAGGCCTTGGAAGACTTACTGCCATCCCCGAACTTCGGGGTGAAACTGGAGACTCTGCCCCTGTCCCCCGGGAGCGGGACCGATCCGGACACCAAGCCGGTCTTCCATACTCTCACCAACGGCCACGCTAAGGGCCGCTTGTCCGGGGACGAGGGCTCCGAGGACGGCGACGACTATGACACCCCTCCCATCCTCAAGGAGCTGCAGGCGCTCAACACCGAGGAGGCAGCTGAGCAGCGGGCGGAGGTGGACCGGATGCTCAGGTAGGCAGCGAGCGCCGTGCAGAGCGCGCGCAGGAGCCTCTGGAGCCCGGGCCCCGCGCAGGAACGACACTGTGCCCACCTGCCACAAGCCCGTTTGCCACTCGAGAAGTCCCCCGGGAGGCGCTGTGCTTCTCTCCCAACACCTGGACCCTTCCCAGACCCCCAGTCAGGTCACCCTGGGCCCGAAGCCCCAGGCCAGCGTCCAGGACCCTAGGGCCTTCCCCATGGGGCTGGGGCTCGGCCCAGGAGAGCTAGAGGCGCTGAGCCTTTCGCCTGAGGTTTGCCCCAGAGACTGAAGGCACGAGTGGGTGCAGTGAAATCGCTGCGATTGACAGGGAGCAGAAGCTCGAGTCCCGCAAGCCTCAGGCCGCGCTACCTGGGGTCAGGAAAGCCGCGGGCCGGGCTCTGGCACAGCGACCCGCCGGACTTTGCCGAGGGACCGGCAGCGAGTACCTGGGGCTGGGATCTGGTGGGCGCTTCCATCTGCGGCGCCCAAGCAGGACTCGGAATTATCTCGAATTCTGAAAGCCGTTTTTAGATTTGTAAAGGGGAACTTTTGCTTGTGCGGTCAGGGTGGACCCGCGCGGGGCAAAATAAACCACGAAGCTAAGCAAGCGGGGGTGGGTTAGGATAAATCCAGCTAAGAACCCATTCGCGAAGGATTTGGTCTGAATCTGCGAAAGGAGGCGCGCACGCACCTTGCCGCCGACACCTAGGCGTCCCCGGGGGAATTCGGGCAACCGGACCTTCTCGCCCCGGCGGCCGGGATCCTCCGGGTGCTCACCGACCGGCCTACGCTTTGACAGCTAGTTACTAATTATCCAATGAGCCCAGAGGTTCTGTGACCGCACCTCGCTCCTAGGACACAGGGTTTTAGGAAGGAGCTTCTCGCTTGTCCCCCAGTACTTAAGCGCTGCAATTTCAAGGTTTCAGAGTCCAGGACTGAAGTTGCTCCAGGCCTGGCCACGCGCTCGCAGTGCCTGTTCAGGGTGGAATGTGACCTTGCTTTTGAATTTGCGCCCTGGGAACTCGGTGGTTTATCCTCTGGACAACAAAATCGGGAGGATTTCTAGTCGTCCCCCCCACCCCGGGTTTTGCTGTAATTCATAGACTTGAGGTTCTTCCCTCGCCCTTTCCCTACGTGGCGGTTATTGATCCCGGCCAGGGTTAGGGGACAGCAAGGTGTGGGTCGCCGAGGCTGAGAGGAGTCCCAGGAGAAGCTCCTCGGAGCGCTGGGGCTCCAGGGCGGCGCGGAGGTTGACCGGGACCTGGGAGCAGCCAGGCTCCCGGCCGCGCGGCGGGTCACCCAGGCCTAGGCCCTTCTGCCCGGCCCCTGGCTAGCGCGGCGCTCCGAGGATCTGGGGAGCTCGAGCAGACCTGGGCGCCCCTCCGCACCCGGCCCAGCAGCGCCCGGCGGGACGCAGCAGAGATGTAACATAAACTGCAGCACGTGGAGTTGGGGTGTTATTAATTTATTTCTATAAATCATCAACAGAAAGATACACAAAGGGCCGTGATTAGGTTGAAAAGAGAGGCGGGTTATTCATTGGCGAAGTTGTAAACGCGGCTTAGGAAGGGAAGGAAATCAAAACGTAGAAGCTGGGTAGCTCGCTGCCGCTCTCCCGGCGCACGCACTACGCTGCAGGGCGCCCCCCTCGCGTCCCCACCCCCCGACCCCGCGCTGCCCGAGGTCCCGGGGCCCCGCCGCCCAAACAGAGCTGCTTGAGAGCCCGAGCCGCCAGCAGAGCCCCAGGGCCGCCGACACCCGCAGGCCCAGCGGGTGCAAAGCCAGGCCCGGCCCGATCCGGTGTTTGGACCTCAGCCCTCTTCCCTTCCCAAAGTAGGGTGGGGAGGAGGATTAGGGAGGCCCAGGCCCTCGCCGGAATTAGGTTCACTGGACAGATCCTGAGGCTTTTCTCCCTTTCTCAAGCGGGTGTCCTCTTCACTCCCCCAACCTCGGGCGCGTCGGACTTAATTAAAGTAATTTTTCAAGAAATTGCTAGCGGTTCCCAGGTCATGGCACAGTCTGTTTCAGAGCGCCGGGCGTAAGCGCCCCCCCCTTCTTTTTTTTTTTTTTTTTTTCTTGTCCAGCCTATTCCCCTAAGGCGGAAAGAAAAGTCACTTTGTTGGAGTACCTGAACGCCCTTTACACCTCTAGAAGAGAAAGGCCAGGAAGCCAGGGTGGGAACTGCACTGCCGGGTGCTCTGCTGCGAGACTGGCCCGCGGGTGGCATTAGGAAAGTTGGCTGCTTCCTGACTCCAGAGCTGTGGCCTCTTCACCAACGCGCCTTGAGCTGTGCCGAGGCTTTTCCGCTCGTAGGCAACAAAGTCATTGTTTGCAAAGGAGCGTGTTGGCGGACATTGCAGGTCTGGCGCTTGACACCTGCGCTCAGAGCACTCGGAGCACAATGACCACGCGCGTTTATCCGGGTTGGGAACAGCTGAACGTGAGCTGTACTTAAAAATAATAATCACCTAACCAGCTCTGCGGTCCCTTCCCTAGGAAGATATGAGCATTCTGGAGGCAGAGAACTATAAAGGTGTAACTACGCCATCTTACCCCCCCCCCCCCGTCTTTTAATTCGGATTTAAAGGTTTTGCCTTAGTTTATAAGGTTTTTGTGGACTTTTTTTTTTTTTAAACCGGCTCGATTGTTGAGCTAATTCACTTTTTCACCGAGCCATTCACACTTGGAACATTACATTATTTTGCTAGGTTTCTTAGGCACACAAAATGAACACAGGTAAACAAATTTAAACAAAAGACAAATGGCCAAAGAAACTGTTAAAGCAATATAGTATTAACTTTTAAAATCCAACTACTTTTTCCTAGCTCTTGAAGGTATTGTTCGTATCTGTTGAAAGCATTTTCCACCCTGAAAGTATCTTGGAAATATTCACCAGAAATAAGCTTTTAAATGATCTCTGATGTTTACATGACTATGTCTAAAATGTTCATTACCTTATTTCTCTCTTCCTCAAGGTGGAATTCATGTTTAAAATGGAAACGCATTTTCTCTGTTTTTGTTCTTGTTGTTACTTCATTATGTTGTATTACTTGGATATACTTTTATAAATACCTGAGAAATTCGTTATTAACTTATATGTAATTAATCTAAAATTTTTCATTTCTCAAAAACACCTCTTTCAAAAAAAACCCCACCTCTTTCAAAGCCTAGGTTCTTACAAATTTAATATCAAAGTCTTCTTAAAATAATCGCAACCGTTCAGATGCTTATAAAATGTTTGATTAATGGAGGTTTGACTCGTTAAACAAAATTTTATTTGCTGTAGACACTATTTAGAAATAAATCAGATGTTACACTGCAACATTTTATCTATGGTCTCTGCTTTAACACCAATTTTTATTATTTCATCTGAAACTAATTTTCCCTTCATTTTTATATCCTATCAAATATATATAATATATATATCTCAGCATACAATAAAGGCATGGTTTTTATAAATTTAAAATGTATAATATTTGTGAATGTATTGTTTCTTTATTACTTTTACCCTATACTGTGCCTTATTTTCTTAATTTAAATAACATTTCTCATTTTAAGTCACCTATTTAGTAAGCAAGAACAGATATTAGTAAAGTTGAGAACATTTTAAATGAACATCAAAGGCACTAATAAAAAGTTTTTTGCATACCTGTGATTATAAGAAATGAAAAGCCTAACCACATTCTTAGCCCAATCTTAAAATTTATAAGACACATTACCTTCCAGACTCCCTTGCCATATCAGGGGGAAAATGTAAGAATACAGGAACACAAGGTATTTGAGAGTGTTAATGTCTTACTGAAAAATTGAAATTACTGTCTTCCTTAGGTTTTATTTGGGAGGCAGAGCTGTGGATTTTTTTTTTTTTAACTTTACCTGCCTTGCAGGTGGTAGGATTCTTTAATCCCAGGGAGGAACGTCATTGTATTTGAAAACTTTTGTAAAATCTAAAAAGGGTTAAATATTTGACTATTAAATCCTCCTTGCTTCTCAGAAAATGGACACATATTTTACTCCTATTTTATAAGAAACTGATTCACTATTTCAGAAGGAAAATAATGTGGGTGAGGCTTAGACTGAAATTAAACTGATGGTACCGCCTGTCATAAGATCTGTCTGCCGGGTCTCACGTTCTTTCCAGTGGGCCTTGCCTTTTAAGTATCTTGAATTCCAGGAAAATGAAGGAAAGCAAAACAAAACAAGAGGCCCCCCCCACCCCCACCCCCCGCTTAATGAGACAGAGTTCTAGTGGTTCTTGTTCATCCCTGAAGATGAATGTCTTCTCTTCCCTTCTGATTTCAGAAGAAAAGGAAAGTGCACTGTGTAGGGACTTCAACTCTTCTATTTAGGTGGTTTGTTTGGGGTTTTTGTTTGGTTGGGGCGGGGGGTTCTTCGTGCCTCTCCTCAGATTGTAACTTGGACAGGTAGAGGAATATAGATTAGTTTTGTACAGAGTGTAGGTTGAACCCCTAGCAAGAGACTATTTCTCCCCAGACATCTTCCACCAGCATGCTAACCGTTTTCTTATTTGTCTAGTGAGGATCCGTGGAGGGCTGCCAAAATGATCAAGGGCTACATGCAGCAACACAACATCCCCCAGAGGGAAGTGGTCGATGTCACAGGCCTGAATCAGTCACACCTTTCCCAGCATCTCAACAAGGGCACCCCTATGAAGACCCAGAAACGTGCTGCCCTGTACACCTGGTACGTCAGAAAGCAACGAGAGATCCTCCGACGTAAGTGCTTAAACCCTGCCTCTGCCTCAACTTGGAAAGAACTTTGTACTCAGTCTGACCCATGTGGGCTACCTTCTTCCCCTTGAACAAGAAGGCCTTTATGACCACTTGGCAGGTGGATTTGGCCTTTATAGTTAGTTGCTGCACATGGATTGGCTTGTGTCATTTTCTCCCCTCATAGCCCCTTGCTACTCAACCAGGTACTCTGAAGCCCTTCAGTGTGCAATGTATCTTGAATTTTTTGGTCCTTCTTCCCACTGTCCTTTTCTTTTTTTGAAACTAAGTAGGTAACAGAATGGAATATCTTCCACAAAGTAAACCAAGCATCTCCCCTTCATGCATGACCACAAGTCAGAGTTTCCAGACTGCTGGATAGCAGCAGACAATAATATCAATCACTATTGCTGTTATTTTCCTACCCTCTGGAATAGGAATTAAAAATGAAGGCATTTATATAGATAGATATATTTAGAACTCAATCCTGCTCTTTGACAGGAGATCCGGTATGACCCAGTCCTGAAGCAATTTAAAGTGCTTACTCACATTTACCAAGAGTAGTAGTAGAGTTTGGGACCTCAGCTGGTGGCCCTGTCCAATAAAGAAGCCGCTTCTGACTGAAGCAGGAGACAGTAAAAGTGTCTGCGTTTGGAACTCTGACCCATCAATTCTTGTCATTCCGCGTGCCATCCCAAAGTTTTCTTTCTGTCTCAAGATTTCTTTAATGATACTGAAAGGTTTTTGTTTTGATTGTTTTCTCTTCATTTGGAAGCATTACATGAATAAATTAGATGAAGCAAAGTGAGAACCGTTTGCTGCTTAGAGGAGAAGGCCCTTTACAGTATGGATTGACTCCAGCCTTGGCATTTAGCTCTTTAAGAATTTGTGTTCCTGACATGAAGCAATCCTCAAGTTCCTGAAAGACTGAGAAAATTCTCAGGAGCCTCCAACTCCAAAGGCCAGAGAACTCTTGGGACTTACCCAATCTCCCAGCTTGTACTGCATCTCTATATTCCCTGAGAGGCTGCTCAGAAAAGAGGGAAGGAAGGCAGGAAGGCCAGGTGGAATTTCTGAAAAGGCAGAAGTTCCAGAAAGATGCTCAGGATGCTTGAAAGGGACAGTTTACAAAAGCTGATGGATGTCAGAGTCTGCAAGAGACTTTCTTACTGTTGTTAAGCTTAAGAAGCATTCCTTCCTCTTGCAAATATCGTATGTGAACCTACTATCTGGCAAATACCATGCTAAGCTGTGGGATGCACAGGCCCTTTTCTTCAGGGCCTTACACTCCACTGAAGCAGTTGAGATGTTTGAGTAAACAACGACCGCTGCTTTCTAAGAGCTGTTATAAAGATACACAGAAGGAGCAGAAAGGAATTGCTAAATCACTTGGACACCTCATGGAAGGCTTCCTATAAGGGGTGACATTTGAGGCCAGTTTTAAAGTATGAATACAAGTTACACTAGCATGGAATAAAAATTAGGAAGAGAGATACATAAAACAGAAACAAGAGAATGGGATGTGTGGAAGGAGAAAGGGAGGGGGAGAATAAAAAAAAGATGATACATGAAAACTACAAGGAATAAATGGTAGTATTCATGGGCCTGTCTATACATAGAACCTGCCTGTTTGAGCCAGGTTCCAAGCCTAGAAAGAGGCTGCTGAAGCCAGCTTCTCCCAATGAACTTTTATGAGCAATGAACATTTTCTGTCCCATTCCCACTCTTGATTAATCTAAAAGGAAGTGGAGGACATGTGAGAATCTAGTTCTTCAAGCATTGAGAGGTGAGAGCCAAGCCCCTAAGATCAGTAGGTCCTGGATGCTGCTGAGTACCTGTAGGCAAATCCCCTGGCTGATCCAGGCATACACTGGGTTTATAGACCTTGCAGGCTGCTGCCTCCCCAAAGGGCAGGTGAGACACTAGGGCAGCTGCCTCACTGTGGGATGGCTGGGTGTTTCACACCCACCACAAAGCTTCAGGGATGAGTTTTGTTACCTCCACAGAAATCAGGTTTGGGGAGTTTGAGGGTGTACTGTTTTGGGGTTTTTTTTTTCAGAGATGATTCAGAAGCTGGTAGTTAGGAGCCTTAGAGTCTACAGGCTGAGTTCACACCCTAGCTCCTGCCGCAAGCCTATGTGACTTTGGGCAAGTTATGTGACCATTCTGAACTTCAGTTTCTTCCTTGTAAAATGAAAATAATACTTTTCACATGGAGAGGCTGTGAGAGTTGTATAAAGGGATTCATTTAGAGGACGTTGAGCAAAACCTCACCATAGTAATGGTTCATTACATGTTAACTGCTATGACATCTGTTTCCTTCAAATGAAAAATTCAAATTGACTACAGGTCCTTGGTTTTATTACTCATGACCTCCCTGTAGGTCCCCCAGGGAGGAGAGAAGATATTGAGCAGGGAGCTTCTTTCTCTCCTTTGATTGTCCCTCAAGTAACTGCATATGGAGAGCTGCTCTGCAGACCAAATAATGTAAGAGGTGTGCAGGCATGACCATCAGAGGAATCTGGGTCACCATCACCATCATTCTCCTGACTAGCGGCTAATGTTCTTTAAGACTGTTTAGCGCCCCCTAGGCTTTCAGAAATTCTCATTCCACAGGTAAGAAGCTGAGTGACCAATGAGTTAAACAATTTGTCTGGGGCCCCTCATTGTCCCAAACAGTCAATGATTTCCTTTTAGAAGTTTAGCAGAGACTATTTGAAATCTCCAAAGCCTTCAAGTGGCCTGAGAATCATCCAAAGTCATTGGGGCCCAAATAAAAGGCTGCAGTGAGAAGTGCAGTCCATCACCCAGGAAGACTGCGCAGTAACTTGGCCGGTTAGCCCTTGGTTAAACAAAGCCCCGCCTTGCCTGCATCTGAGATCCTACATCCCAGGCTGGTTAGGACCCTACTGCGTCCTTCTGATGCAACCAAAGTGGATATAGGTCCTTAGATAAGTAAGGATTTATGTGTCCTTGCTCAGCAGGGTGCTTGGCCTCTATGTTTATTCATCTGTAAAATGAAATTAATCACCCCTAATGAACCCTGCTTCGTGCGGTTGTGAGAAAGTGGACAACAAAGCCCTCTTTTTTAAACAAAGTGACTATCCAATGTATTTAAACCATATAGGCTAAGACATCACCACTGGGCCAAGGTGTCATTTTTCTTTCATTCATTTGATCAAAATGGATTTAAGGGTCCTGGAAAGTGGACAGACAGGGAGCATCATTCCTTCTACATGTGTCATACTCCAACTCATCCATTGCCATTTCTAGAATGGTCTTATGTTTCAGTTTCTGCACTTGCCATCCTCCTTGTGGGTGGCCTACTAAAACTTCCTGCTTGGGCTGTCTCCCTCATACACATACCCACGTACAAATACATATCATTACCTTTGAAATTACACTTGATATCTAAAGAGCATCTTCTCTTTCTAATACAAAGCTCCAGGTATACTTATTTCACAGCATTATTTAAAAGGTTTTGGGCTTTACATTTTTCTAAGAACCTAACGTTAGAATGCAGATGCCTAGGATATATGAGCAGAAAGAAAGGGTGGGAAGAGCTATTTACAGTCACTCTCTGAATATGTTGTGTAAGAGAAAACTGCACCTTAGAAAAGTGTTTCTCTTGGCCTGAGACTTGGTGGAATTCACTCCCTTGTCATCAAAATACAAGCATTCAGAATTGAGAGTGTTGCTTCATGTCTGAGGGCCAGTGAGTCAAGGAAAGAAAAATAATTTTCTCAAAACAATGGCTGGCTACATTTGAGTTCCTTGAAAGAAAGGAATAAGGTGGCTTTGCTGGAGCACTGAGGTAGGCAATGGGGGTGGGGGCTCACACAAGGACTCCCCGCTGTGGCTCCACACACATTCATGGCAGTTTACAAAGCTTAGGAGAAAGGAATCAGGGGGTCTTTGTCCGTCTGTTTATCTGTCTGTCTGTCTGCCAAGTGAAGGCTACAGGCCCTATCAAATCTACCCCTTTCTCTTTTCAGAGTTCAACCAGACAGTCCAGAGTTCTGGAAATATGACAGACAAAAGCAGTCAGGATCAGCTGCTGTTTCTCTTTCCAGAGTTCAGTCAACAGAGCCAGGGGCCTGGGCAGTCCGATGATGCCTGCTCTGAGCCCACCAACAAGAAGATGCGCCGCAACCGGTTCAAATGGGGGCCCGCATCCCAGCAAATCTTGTACCAGGCCTACGACCGGCAAAAGAACCCCAGCAAGGAAGAGAGGGAGGCCTTAGTGGAAGAGTGCAACAGGTAACAACACCAGCAGCTTGCCTGAGCAGGCAGGCAAGCACATGGACCCAAGATCCACCCCTTCAGTCCTGGGATGTTGAGACAGTGGTTATCCAGATGTGGCTAAATTGGAATTTTCCAAAGCATGTTGCACAGAACCCCAGTTTCGATTTATTGATAAATAAGTTTGACAAACATCATATGGCTACTTCTTAGGGAGTCACAATACCCAGTAATATATTACCAGTGCTGAGAAGTCCTACAGTCAAGAAACTCACAGAGCTTTGATGGTTGTTAACCACAAAATCTTTCTTCTTTGGAATACTCACTATCATCCCCAGAATTATTATTCTAAGAAAGATACTTTGGAGAATTCTGGTACAAAATGTGATGACTGGCGAAGTAAATATCATATCATTAACCCCCATACAGGCCCGGAGAAAACCATTCTGTAGCCATAGATTGTGGCTCTGGCCTCTACCAGTTGTCTATCCATTAGTCCAAAAGAAAACTATAGGAAAGTAAGAATTAGTTGGATGTGTTCAGTCTACTTTGTCCATATCAATTCAGTAGAGATCTTTTTTTTTTTTTTGGTACCAGAGATCGAACTCAGGTCCTTGTGCTTGGGCAGCAGGCAGCGAAACTACTGAGCTAAATCCCCGGCCCAAGTAGAGATCTTTTAGTAACTGAATAACTATATGTCATTATAAAGAAAGAACTACTGGAAATCTTTAGGATTTTTGTTTCATTCCTGTCTGATCTGTCCTGACTCCAATATTGACTCTCGAACAGACCTGCTCTTTACTGTGGCTGAGGCTTGTGGACCTCTTTCTCTGTCTCTGGAATGGCTTTGGGAGTGGACCAGTGTGGTCAGGGAGGCCAGGCTGAGAGGCAAATCAATCTGTCTGTGCACGCACGGGGTCCTCGGGCTGTGCCCTGTCTCTTGTTAATGAGAATTCCCCTCAACATCTAGTTATGCCTCAGGATATCTCTCACACCTGAGTTTGTGGTTTCATCAACACGATTAAAACAAGAGACAAGCCATCTAGGGGTGCCTTCCTTTATGTCCCACCCAGCCTGTCCTTGGCAGGGCGCTCCTGAGTCTCTAAAAAGAACCTAGCTTCCCTGGTACCCTTTTGGGGTTTCAAAACCTTGAAAACCCAGAAGTTCTCTCTTGGTGCTTGGAAGGCACCAGACACAGCCAGCAAAAGACTTGGTCTTTTGTGTGGTGGGAAGAATGGCAAAAATAAGAAGGTATCAGGATGTCCTGTTGTCTGGACTCTCTCCCTGGACTGCCTGTCCCTGGTGTGCTCTCTTCTCATCAGAAGTCACACCAGAGGGCTGTCTCTTGCCTTGCAGTACAGCATAGCCTGCTCTGTGCTTATGCTGAGGCCTCCCCCAGTCTTCATCAGATAACTACATAGATTGTTTTTTTCTCAAGCTAGGCCTTCCTCCGGCCCCCTACTCAACTCGTAGCCTATGCACACTCTTAACCAAGACTAGTATGACTGTATTTGGGGCCAACCACTAGCAAACCCCCCAGCCATCGTCACTCATCATCTCTCTTCTGTCTGTTCCAGGGCAGAATGTTTGCAACGAGGAGTTTCCCCCTCCAAAGCCCACGGGCTGGGATCCAACTTGGTCACTGAGGTCCGTGTCTACAATTGGTTTGCAAACCGGAGAAAGGAGGAGGCGTTCCGGCAGAAGCTGGCCATGGACGCCTATAGCTCCAATCAGACACACACCCTGAACCCCCTGCTTGCCCATGGCTCCCCCCACCACCAGCCCAGTGCCTCGCCTCCAAATAAGCTGTCAGGTAAGCAGGGTCTGGGCCTCACTGTCTCAGACCTGACCATTCTAGTTTTTCCCACCGGTCTCATTTGGTCTAAGATTTTTTAGAAGAGCAATGGCGGGCTGGGGATTTAGCTCAGTGGTTCCACTGAGTTCGATCCCTGGTACCAAAAACAAACGAAAAAAAGAGCAATGGCTTTGAGATCGCCCTTGGGTTGGTCTCCTATGGCCAGAATATTCTCATAAAAATAATATGTGGCTCTGATCAAGTTTCCTCCAGTTCCTTGTTCAACCATTGGATGTAAGGGATTACTTGACCCTCAGGGAGGCTTTTGCTCTATTCTCTGACCTTGCCTTTCCTGTCAGATTATCCACCAAGAAGCTGCCTTGTCCAAGCTGCAGGCAGAGAGGTTCGGGGTGCCTCATCAGTCATTGAGATGAGGAACGGCACCCTGGCCACCCTTTGCCATCCTTGGGCATGTCCTACCCCAGCACTCTCTCCAACTCCAGCAAAAGTCCAGTGGCTTTAGAGAAGAGCCATTCTAGTGGCCTTGTACTTGTTGGCTTCTGTGTTCCATCATGGCTAGGGTAGGGTTGATCACTTGGTTGCTTGCAACCTTTGCAATGATTAGCTGGCCAAAACTGATTGAGTTCTTACTGTGTACTAGCCCTGGCATGGATCAGAATGTCTCTACTGCAGGGTTTAAATCTGTCAGGATGAAATCCTACATCCTCATAGTGGGAAAGCACCCCATATGCTGAGTGCTGTGTGGCCACAGGCTGGGGTCGGGTACTTCTGCAGTCTACTTCTTCCAAGCAAATGATTTTCCAGAGTTAGTGTGCTTTACTGGGATGTGTTTGGTGCCCATGTGAACAAAGGATGGCACAGCCTCTTACTCTGGGGAAAGGATTACAAAGAAATTAAACCACTGTTATTCTGGGGTGGTTCTGAAATCCGTTCTCCTTGCCTGTTTTGTTGCCCTTCTGATGGGAAAGGGCTGGGAACTGGGACCTGACCCAAGTGTTGAGGTGACCTGTGTCACCAGGACAAGCTCAGAGCCAACAGTGGGACAGTATACAAGTGTTTGTTCTAAACTTGCTGTGCCCATAGCATGGCCTCTTCCATGGTCTCTGGGAGCCTGATAGTCCCCTGGGCTGTAGTTTCTGTGGGTTCTGCTTCCATAGAAAGGAAAGTCTCAGCCACATGGGAAGAAAGTTTGGGTAATTCTTGAAAAGCAGAGAAACCCCGGGCCAGTGCTGGCCTGATCACAGAGTAACTTTTTCCCTCTATGGTAATTCAAAGCAAGGCCCAGAGGACAGCAGTAGATGGTGTGTGGCCAGCACTGAACAAGACTGAAACACTTGCCCACCATAGCTATCTTCTTGTTATCCTCAGAGCTGAGCTGGGAGCTGCAGGGGGTGTGGCTGGGGCAAGGGGCATTGTTGAGAAGACAATAGCCATTGTAGCGAGACCTGTGATCTCCACACCAAAGTCAGGGAGCCTGCGGGCCAAACAAAGGCCCAGCAGCTTTCTGACAAGCTGGGGTTGTGCTGAGGTCACCACAGGGTCATTAGCTTCGGCTTTCTGTCTCTTGAAATACAGAAAGCTGGGTCTGGAGAGACAGGGACAGGTACTGGAAACAGGGTAGAGATGGGGCCAAGAAATGCAGCCTGGATATGGCTCACATGGGGCTCTGAGAAGGACACATCCCACTGGGAATGGACTTTCTGGGGGTACTCCCAGAAGTCTGGACTTTTTAAAAAATCATGGAATGATAGGACTCAGGATTCAGAAAAAGAAACTGAGGCCCCGAAAGAGGTAGTGATTTGGTGAAGCTACACAGAGCAACGGCAGCAAACAAGGACTAGGTCTCAGGTCTGCTGTTGCTGAGGCCATACTTTCCCACAATGCAAACATGCATTTAGTACTTACCAAATCCTGGCAATACACTGGGAACACACAGCCCTACCTCCTCAAAGCTCATTGTCTCATAAGGAAGATACTGCGCCAGCATGGAGTCTCTAGAATCAGCTGGGAATCGAGTTTATCTTTGGGGGCTTAGTGGGTCTTTCTAGGGAGGGAAAGACTACTGCTATTTCTAGAGCAGCACTTAGCGGGTGCTGTGTATATGTGCAATGGCTGGTTCTGCTCTGCCTTAATTTTCACTTAGAGCTATGAAGGCAATCCTTGTCCCAAGCCAAGGAATATAATTCTCTGCATAAAATTTTGAATCTTCGTTCAAGCCAGCCAGGGGATAGTATGGCTAATTCACATAACTCCCCTGAGTTTCCTGTCTATAAAATGGAACAATTATAGTACCTGCCTCACAGGGTGCATGTGAGGGTTAAATGGGTGAATGTGTAAACACCACCTTTCCCAACAAACTGCACCGTTATCGTCATCATTGCTCATAGTATTACAGCGGCCTAAGCCAGTGGCAATGGAAAGAATGGCAAGCAGCAGAAATGTATTTTCTTTATAATTTTCACATACTAGGGCTTTGTTTCTAAGAGGCCATAAGATGTGTTGTGGCCCTGGGACAGTGCTGGAGTCCAGGGTGCAGGATCCTGGGATCAGAGCCCTCTGTCCCTGTTTCAGGTTGTGGTAAGGATATGTGGGCTGTGACGGGACTCCAAGGTAATGTACCCAGGACTAGGCAGTTGGCAAACTGGAGCTCAGCACTCAAGGAAGGATCTGGGCTCAAGAACTCCATAGTCACTTCCCACTATGGTGCCACAGCCATGTGGTCTCTAACCAGGCCTCAAGCACAACTGAATGCAGGATACAAAAAGAGCTTCGTGTTGCCGAGGAGAAACCAACATCCAGAGTCAGCAGTAACAATCTCTGAGACTGAGCACTAATCCCCACACCCCCACTTTCCAGCCACTCTCCTCTCAATTCCCAGCACCTGAGCCAAGAGGGCTGGCAGCACCTGAGAGATGAATTTTCCTGGAGAGGCAGAGCATCCTTTCTCTTACTGAGCCCCTTCCTTCCCAGCCACGCTTACTGTGTTGTGGCCTGCTTGCCCACGATGACCACAGTGTGACCCTGGTCCTGGAATGTCCAGCACAATAGGGGTGGCAGGAGGAGCACTTTGCCTCTGTCAGCGGCTGATTGGTTACAAGGTGCCCTACAAACACATTGTCAGCAGAATCAGCTGTTTTCAGCATTGCCCCTTCTCAGCTTTACAATCACGCACCAGCATGCAGCCAGAGGTTGTCATGGCTTTGTCTCCCTTATGCATGCTTAATTGACAATTAAACTGGGGCTTTGAACCAGCCTGGCTGCCGCTGATGAGCCTTCATCTTTCCAGTGAGTGTCACAGGGGCACCCTTTGTCTGTTCTTCTTGGGGGCTTGAAGTTACTGTAGCAGGCTGTAGGCAGCCATTTATCTTCAGCCTGCAAGGCCTTTATTTGCCCCCCTCCCCATTCCCGCTCTCGCCAGCAGGAGCTGTCCCTGGTTATAGGCTCTGTGACAGCCCCTTCGGAGGCCATTGAGCAGGTCCGGAGTGATGGCCTCTACCTCCATTCTGGAGCTGACTCAAGAGAGAGGCCCCCAAAAGGTCAGAGGGCAGGGCTGAGGCGAGAAAAAGGACCAGTTGGAGACTGGTGCTCATATTGATTGGCTGGAGGAGGAGGAGGAAGTTGGCATGGGATGGAAGCTGGGCTAGCCTTCACCCAAGCCACTGTATGTGCTGCATGATCTGGGGTGGCCTTGCTCACTATACACTTTGCTCCAGTCCCCAGCTAAGTCACCAGGCCACTTCCCCAAGAGGAAAGGGAGGGACAAAAAGATTTCATCAGGGCCTGGGATTTAGCTCAGTGGTTTCACCGCCTGCTGTGCAAAAGCAAAGACCCAAGTTCGATCCCCGGTACCAAAAAAAAAAAAAAAAGTAACAAAAAGATTTCATCAGTCTTCACTCTCCCACACATCACATCCTCACTTCTGCATCACCTTTTGGGAAGGAAATGTAGACTTACTGTCCTGGAAAGAGAGACATAGGAAGAAGACACCTCTCCACAGCCTGGATCCTGAGATCCTGGGGATCCTGAGCCTCAGTCTCTTTCCCTCAGAGGGGACCCTGTTTCTGTGGCTGATCTCCTTTATCCCTTTGAAATCTATTCCTCCCTTTCCCAGCTCAGCAAACTTGACTTCCCTGACTTGAGATCAGAGCTTGAAAAACAGAGGATCCTGCCTCCTGCTTTTTCCTTGTCCTCCTTCACACCACTTCCCCAGTGGCCTGCAGAAATCTAATCCCAGGTCTTCGACAAACCAAAATCTTGACCAGGGACCTTTGTGGACACTGTTGTTCTCCTTGACATGGAAATCCGTAGGACCAAAGGAAACCTCAAAAGTGCCCAGTGGCAATATAGTGACTAACAGTGAAGAATTATAACATCTGGCATTGACTGAGCACTTCCTGGGTACAAGCCCTGGCTGAGCATCTAAATGCATCCTCCCATTTAATTTCTGCAACAACCTCAGGAGGGTAGAAACCATTGTACTGATATCCTCCTTTTACAATCAAGGGAAGGGAGATGTTTAGAATGTAAGTCATTTTCCCAAGTCTGCAGTTTATAAGTCATGGAAATAGATTTTGCGCTGTTACACACTGTCCATCTCTCTTTTTTCTATGCAGATGCTAAAACTTTTTCAGGCATGGAAACTTGCACATGCGCACACACATACTCCACAATACTCCTGCAGCCCTTTTCTCTCCCACACTCCTGCTGTTCCCCTCTGAATGACAGAGGCTTTAGGAAAGCATGGCCAAAGAGGTGGAGTAAGGCTGGGTAGTTAGACTGTTTCCTCCTTACCCACTGCCCCTGACCAAGGTGGATTCTGTGGGAAGAAATCAAAGCCCCCTCTTCTACTACCCATCCCCATCCGTGCCTGTGGGGGATTTGAACTGCCCTTGCATTCTGCCCTGTCTGGGGCACTAAATGCCTTAACAACTTAATGGGGGCTCTGAGACAGTGCAGGCACCTCAGCTCACCTCTGGGAGCTCAGCCCCCTCCTGACAGCAGACAAGGGGAGGGAGTTTATGAGGGCAATTGTAAAAAATATTCATCTCAACAGCAAAGGCCCCCAGAATAAGTGAGCCCCATTGTCCCTAAGTAGCAGATTATTTCAGTTCTGAAGAGACAAATGCTGCCTTGGAACATCCGCTGCTGTAGGACGGACGTTTATGCTGACTTGGGGTCCGATGGTAGACATGGCTCCAACATTCTCCTCCTTAGGGACTTTATCTGTCTGCCATTTTATCTTTTGAATTTGAAGGTCATTTTGTCCAGCTGGGTACCACCCCATAGGCTCCCATTAGATTGGAGAAGACAATCAGGATATTAATGAGATTAAGAGGCCCAGCCTTCAAGGTATTCTGCTGGCAGCCTTCCCCTGATAGGGGACTAACCCTGGTCTGCATACAAAGAAACCAGGCTGCTGGGCTGGTGGGGTTTCACTTCCTACACAAAGGGGCAGACAGATACTGGACTCCTATCACTGAAGGCAACCCTAGTGGTCATGCCTAATCCCCCTGAAGGATCCTTAGAGGATTGAAGGACTCCTTACCCGCCTCCCTTCAGCTCTAAGGAGGAAGGAAGCTGCCTGCCAGCACAGAGCTCCAGCCTGCAGCTCATATGAGAGAAGTGCTCTTGGAATCTGTTTGTAAAAGGTCTGATGGGAAGTGACAGGAACTTGGAGAGAATAAAGCACTAGAGGTGCAAAGAGAGGCAAAATTCTGTGCAAGGGCCTTTGAAGCTACCTGCTTGATTGGAAGGCACAAGACCTGGCATTATGCCTCTACCCACTTTTCAAGGGGAAGTAAAAACATACGTGAGGAAGGAGGGGGAACACACACACATATGTATAAACACATAATGTGGATATTTGTGTGTGTATTTATATGTACAGCATATACCCAGATTACAATAAATGCAAATGAAGCATTCAGTGCTGGTTATCATCCTGACTGTTCACATGTACTCTAGGATAGAGACCAACAAACTTCTTGTAAAGAGCCAAAAAGTAACTATTTTAGGATTTCCAGACCATACTGTCTCAGTCACAGCCACTCAGTTCTACCTTTGTGATGTACAAGCAGCCACAGACTGTATGTGAATAAGTGAACAAGGCTGTCCTGCAATACAGCTTTATGTATGAGGACTGAAATTTGAATTTCATGTGATTTTCACATAGCATGATATATTCTTATTGGGACTTTTTTAACCGTTAAAAAATATCAAAACCAACCTGAGTTCAATCCCCGGTAGCCACCCCCCCCCCCCAAATCAAAACCATACTTGTGCATCATATAAAAACAGGCTGCTCTGGCCAGCAGACTGCAGACCCTACTCAAGGACAATGATTCTTAGGCTTTGGCACTCTTTCTTATCACTTGAGGAGCTTCTAAAAATCCCAGTAGCCAGACTGAGTCCAGCCCTAGTGAATCAGAATGGTGGGTGGCAGCTGTCAGCAGTTGCTAAGCTTTCCAGGTGATCCCAGTGTGCCGCCAGGTTTAAAAAACGACTCTGAGATAAAGCTTCTGTGTTAAAGTGCCTGCTCGCCACCTCGGCATGTGCTAAAGTGCAGATTGTGACTGATTCTGTAGGTGAAGAGCAAGGCCTCGGTTTCTGCACTTTGTAGCTATTAAAGAGGATCATCCAGGGACCACACTTGGAGTAGTGGGCACCTGGGAGCTACTCAGTTAGCAACTAATCTCCCTTTGTCCCTGAGCCTACCTTGGCCTGACCAACATCAACCCAGACATTTACTATTTTCTAAAGATGCTAGGGGAAAATGGTCTTATACATCCAGTGAGGGACAACAAGGAGGCTATGGAGGCAGACCTGAATTCCAACTTTACCTTCGCCACTGATTGCTGTGTGACCCAGGAAAGCATCAGGAATCTCTGAGCCTCAATTTTTTAATGTGTGAAATGGGGATATTCATTCATGCAGATGCTAGAAGGATTAAATGGGTTGATATGTACGTATATATGTAAAGCACCTCAGGCATAGCAGACTCTTATAAATGATAGCTATTATCATCCCTCTCAGAGGCTTTCTGTTGTTTTGTTTTTCTTCCCTTTCTCTGTCTCTTCTGGAGGTTTCATTTAATCCTGATTTTTAGAGAATTTGAGCACTATATTTCCAACTGGAGTTCTCACCTTGGTGTTTGCAAGAGACTCAGGCTGGCTCCTTGGAACACACTGGGTATGAGTCAGTTCCCATTCTGCCTTGGACGACAGCTCTGTGACATCTGTGAGGCATACCCAGTTTCCTAAGGCTTAAATACAAATACATGAAAACAACCAGAGGAAGCTAGGAATTGCCGTGGATGGGGAGAGCTCATGACCATGTAGCCGGAGGCCAGGTTCATACGCTGACTATGAATTTCCTGTACTAATAGGGCTTTCTTCTCCCCTAATAGAAAGAGGTGTGAGCACCCTACTTGTGTATATGGCTTGTTAGTGATTAGCCCTGGGAACCTGCCAATTAGAGGGGGTGTGGTGCTTTCCTGGCAGAGGCTACATCCGAGCTGCTGACTACTCTGTTCTTAGAAGGGAAGCTCCCTCAAATCTCAGGCACAAGAGCAAGGTCCTGAGTTCAATTCCTGATACCGGAGGGCGGGGGAGAATCTTGGGCCAAGGAAGGGTGACTACAACCCCACAGTGAGCATGAGAAACTGCAGAAGTTCCTGAGGGTTGATTTTCTGGGAGCTCCTTCCCTTACCTCTGCCTGACTCACCAGCCTCCATGATAGCACACTTCTGTGCTATCAGCCAAGGAGGCAGCCAGCAAGATAGAGCTTCATCCTCTAATACTTTGGGGAAATTCAAGAGCCAAGTTTCTCAGAACTCATACTCCACATGTTGGAGGATCATCATGTCTTTGGCATTTGATGACTTACCAAAGGGAAGCTACAGGACCCAGCATGAACTACCTACAGGCAGCCCCTTCTGAGGACCAGACTAGGGAGCAAAGACTACCTGGGAAGCAAATTGTAGCACCCCGAATAGGCTTAGCTTGAATTGTGGCTCTGTCATTGTTTAGTAATATGGCCTCAAACAATTTCTGTAGCCTCTCTGAGCCTCAGTATCTTTGTCTATAAAATGAGGACCATAAACTATCTCAAGACAATTGAGAGACATAATATGATAAAATACACCCCGAGCTGAGCACAGTGCCTGATAAGAAAGGTTAGGTGTTCTCTCAGAGCTATTGGGCTGACTCAGGAACCTTCAAGGTATTGAGAATGACAAAGGCTTTGGATCTCCCTGGGTTCTTATTAAGGGTGTGTCTTTAGTCTCACTCTGGAAGAATTTCCCTTTCCATGAACTTTAGTTGCTATTTGAGACCACAAAACGCAAGCATTGGCAAGATCTATGCTTCTCAAATCTCCTTCTCAGACCACATAAAAGTCATCTGGGAGCTTATTAAAAATAGACATGGATTCCCTGCTCACCCACACATTTAAGATGAGAACTGGTGGGATACAGTGTTGTTTAGGCAGAGGAGGTTGCAATAAACACCTCAGAGGTTTGGCTGCACAAGCAGCCTTGGACATTAGTAGGCTAGATAAAGCCCAAGAGTTCTGAAGGGGTTCATAATACTCCTGATGGTGCCTTGCTCAGCTGGGCGAGGAGAGGCAGATGAAGTCTGGAGCTCTTGTCTAAGATTCAGGAAACCAAAGCCACCGGCAAGCCAGGGTGGCCTTGGGCAAATCATTTTAACTTCTCAGGAATTCCAACAAATGAGGATGTTGGACAAAAACCTTTCAGCTCTGATGGGTTATTACTTCGAGATTTTGTGTTGTTTCCAGTCTTGGGGCCCAGGATTCTGCTGCTTGAAGTGCAGAGGGAGGTTTGCCACTGTGATATTTTATTGTTGAGCTCATTATCTGTCTCCCTCCCTCCTTCTCTCCCTCACTGCCCCTCTCTGTCCCAGTTTCAAGAACTGTGTGCTGTCAGAAGCCTTCTACCTTTATTAGGGACCATTAGAGCTTTATAGCACCAGCAGATTGGGTGGGGCCAGTCACAATAAACAGATTTATACTGGGTATAAACGAGACACCTATAACTAACTGCTGGAGGTTAACACTTTCAGGGCCTTGAGTGGCAGCCTAACATGCACATGCCTTAGGCCCTGTCCACAGCAGGTGCCTCTTTCCAGCGGGCACCTTTTGGACTGGCTTGGCAACAAAGCTCAAAGAAGTCCTTATTCAGTATGAGTGGAAGCCCTCTAACCACCATCTTCTGTTTGTGTAACACTGATTTACACAGTGGGCATACAGGCAGTGCTTCATTTATCTCTAGGTGTTTCACAGATGGAAACCATCCTCTTTATTGTCTAGAACCCTACTGCCAGTGAAAGATAGGGTTTGCATTCCTACCTGTCAAAGAAAAAAGAAAAATCAATTAAGACTATTTTCATGGTGGAGAAAGCCCCCGGAGTCCCTAAACTTAGCTTATTCTATATGTATTTTGAGTGGTAGAATTGTGAGCAATCCAACATTTAAGCCCAAGTTGGATTTCTTCACCACTGTCTCTGCAGCCCAGCCTGGCACGTGGCGGACACTCTACATGTTTGCGGAATGAAGATATCTATGGTAGAGAATTCCTTGTCCAAAATCTTAATGCATAAATACCCTGTTTTCGGGTGCCTCATTTCTCTGACCACCCACAATCTGCTCACTCTTGAATGCGTCCTATATCTCTGTCTAGTAAATCCTGCTCCTGCTTCTTAAAAAAATGAATAAATGCCCTGTTTTCTAAGTTTGGTATTCAGGTTTTAACTGAGCATAAATTAGTTTTGTGTTACATAACATCTGTATATATCATTATAGCATATCTTCCCTTTTCTAGAAACAATGTCATCCAGCTCTACATGGTTACCTAAAATACACAGTTCAAAAAATGTCAACATTAAATACTACCAGTAAGTTTTGAGAGAACGTATTATGACTTTTTCCCTAATGTTCCACTAGCTTAGTTTCTGCTAGTTTAGTTTACTCATTTAGTTTAGTTTTGCTAGTTTAATGTTCTAATGCTAGTTTAGTTACTTTTCTAACCTCTTACCAGTATCCTTGGGCAAGAAAAGAGTGAGAATTACTCTTTCTGAGTTTCTACTGAGCAAACCTAAGGTCTAGACTTACTATAAATCCAAGTCATTCAGAGAGGCAGAAGCAAAACTTCTCAGCTGGGCATCTGGTAGTTCTCCAGTGGTGCTCCTCCAACCCTTGGCTGGTGCTTCTGCTCTCCCAGCAGAATGGAAACCATCCATCATCTGTCTTGCTAGGTCTTGGTGCCCAACACCTGGTGATCCCTAGGGCCAGCATCCCTGAGCCTGCCTGCCGGGTGATTGGCACTATCTGTCATGATGATGGTGATGATGATGGTGATGATGCTGCTGATGGAGCTACCCTCAGTGATAGTGGTGAACAGGCTGGTCTAGCCAGCAAACTCCTATAATGAGGCAGCTCTGACACTTGCCAGGCCTCAAAGGATCCTCTCCCTGGATATCACTTCCCAGTAGGGTAGTGCTTATGAATAGGTCACAGTGGAAAACTTCTCTTTTCTAAGGCAATTTTATTAGCCCTTCAGTCACAATACAGATGTCTGTTTATAGGACCTTACTTTGTGTGGACACCCAGTGGCTCAGTCTGTTGATGGCTTTATGGCCTTTCTCCCATTGCCCAAACCCACTAGGAGCATCACCACCCCCTGTCAGCCAAGCCTAGGGGCCTTTGTTGCAGCCATATTATCCCTGCCTGCAAAGGCAGCCTCTCAGAAAAGGCCAGACCCCAGGAGCCAGACTGCAGCAGGACACTGTCTGTGCCCACAATCTTTAGGCCTAACAGTGTCTACCATTAACCCTTCTAAGCTTTACACTAGTTTCTTTGGAGAAAAACGGCACTGATGTTACCTCAAAAATCAACCCAATGGACCCCAGACTGGGTTCTAACATGATGGTACAAAGTTGAGTTTCCTGCCTGCAGCCATACACCTTTAGAAATAATCAACCAATTGTTCAGATATGCCAATATTATTTCTTCCATTTTGATTATATTTTAATCTCTCCTTCTCTCTCAATTCTCTTCCTTCTTACTCCTTAAAAACAACCAAAAATAATGCTTGCCTCCCCTTGCCACAGAAAAGCCAGGAGATTTAAAGGATAAGTGTATGCCAGTCACCTCTCAACCACTCAACAGACCAAAGTTGAAGAGGGTGTGGAGCCCTCGGTTACAGTTGAAGTATAGCTCATTCATTCTTATTTACTCATTCAAGAAATACTTAGTGAGTGTCTGGCACAGGCTAGGTTCCAAGGAGATGATGGAGAAGACAGACAAGGTCCTACCCTCAATGGGGCTTACATTCCCCAGAAAACAGTAAATAAACTCATACAGTTATTTCAGGCTATTAATGGATCGTCATGCCTGCCTTATGCCTGCAGCGGTGTTCTCCAGGCCAAAGTGCTCACTGCAAACAGCCTGATGTTTATCTGCAGAAACCAGCTCTCCATCAAGGACAGGCATGGTGTCTGATGCAGACTAGTGAGAGGATGCAAGAGTTTTCTGTTGGGCCTGTACCTCCTGCAAGTGGGATGTTTTCAAGCGCACTGGCCACATTTAGCCCCTGTTCTCAGCCAAGATGCTTTTGATGGAAAACTGGCTAATTTCTTTTCTTGGCTACATTTGCTTTGATTTTTATATGAAAACCAGTTTGTGGGCTTCCCTGAAGTATCACTCAACTTTTTACTCCTTGAGTCAAGAATGTTTACCAGCCCCACAGGCCTGTCTGTGTTTCACCTCTTATGAATTGGACTTCTACCTAAGCCACCTTCAGTAGAAGGGGATCTGAAATAAAAATGAGCCCAGTGTTTAAAATGCTTTCATCTTGCATCAACTTTTTCTTCCCAGGCTTTTGGATTTTTAATCTTCTAAACTCTTTGCAAACATTAATCTCTATCCTTTTTTTTTTTTTGGTACTGGGGATCGAACTCGGGTTCTTGCGCTCTTAAGGCAGGCGGCGGAACCACTAAGCTAAATCCCCGGCCCAATCTTTATCCTTAAGAGGAAATATTTTTAAGAAGTGCCAAAAGACCTGTGTAACAAATGAGGAAACTGAGGCAGCAATGCTAATTCATTTGGAAGCTTTCATTTCTGGAGTTTTGTTTCAAGTCAGGGAATTGTTCACATTCTTTTAACCCCAAATGAGTGTCTCAGAAGTTCACCAGACTGAATCATTTATCTCTTTACCTCTGTCCTCCGGAAAAACAACTTGTGCTTAGGGGGAGGGTAGAGTTGTCAGGACACATTACTGGGACCTCAATCCTGGTCTGCTCCCTCCTCATCCTCTCCCCAGTACAAAGATGTGGCTTCTTGGAAAGACAGCTCTGTCTACCCATAATTTATGGACACGGTCCTTTCTTTATAGAAGAGCTGGCTTCTCCTTTGCATGCTCCCTCCTACCTGAGTTTAAATTCCCAGTTTCCAGACCCAAAGGGGTTGGGCTGTGCTCTGCATGAGGTTAGGAACACAGGGGAAGAATGTGTGTGACAGAGCCCCAGCCGGTTGAGTAATGTTTACTCTGTTGGTGGCTGGGACACTCACTCAAGCTGGCAGAGGTCCACCAGCCGGAGGAACATTCCTGCATTATCAGGGATGGGAGGTTGGCTTTGAAATGTCAAGGGTGAAGGCATCCCAGCAGGTTCTGGGTGCAGCTCACAGACCCCAGTGAAGGGAACCCCCAGGATTCAGAGCCAAAGGCCATACAGGAGACAAACTGAGCCCCGCATTGCCCAAGAGTTCCCATTCCCCCCTCTCTCCTTGTAAAAGGAGGAACTGTGGACATATTTCCTGGCTAATATTGGTTTTCTATTCACCGAAAATTTTGTCCCCTAGTGTTTCCTGACATTTTTTTTCATTTGTCATTCTAGCATATGAGGAAAGGAGATCTGTATGTCCATTTTATAGATAAAAATGCTGAGGTCCAAAAATTGACTGATCCAGAATCATCAGAGTTAATCCAGAGAGTTAAAATGTCTAGAGAATGGTGGCCTGTTGCTCTTTGGAATTGTGAGACTGGAGTTGTAGCTGTTTTCTGAAGCTCCAAGAAAGCTGAAGTGAATACCCAAGGCTTTGTGAGATATACTGTACTTGCAAGCCTGGGTTTCTGAAACATCTCTGTGGTTAATGACCCCCCCCCCCCAAGCAGCTTCTCTCTGGCAGCTGTGAGGCAGTCTTTGAACACATGTGCATAGTTAGTTCTATATAACTCGACATTCACATCCTAAAAATCACCATGCCTTGCTAAGTGTCAAGAAACACCACAGGGATGAGGTTTGAGGGTATAACACTCTAAAACTTAATCAATGACACATTTGAAAAAGATTAGAATCCAATAAAAACATTAGAGTGTTTTGCACCTGTCAAACGGTTAAGAAGCCCATAAAATGCTGTCCAACAATAAATATGGCACTTGAGTTTGAAAAAGTCCTGAAGTTTGCCTAATGAAGTGGATGTCAGAAGGGTTCTAAGTTGTGAGTCATGGTGACGCTGTGGAGAGAGGATTGTCTGAAGTAGGAACAGTGTGATTCCTGATGGACATAGATGTGGTTTATAGCACACAGTGACGGAGGCAGCTGGCAGATGCTGAAGGTATGCGTGGGCATGCGTGGGCACATTTAATGTATTTCTGTGTGGCCCCATTCGGCACAGTACAGATCTGTGAATTCACTGGTGTTTCTCAAATGTAAAATTGATGTGACGCAAATGGTTCTCTACTGTAGCAATGCAGTTGGAACAGATTCACAATTTTAATGCAATGGTTACCACAGAACTGACCATATCTTTCCTGCTAGAAGTGACTCGCCTTGTTCTGGGGTATGGATACTCAAAGCCACTGAGTCTCATTTCTTCATTCATTCAATAGTCACAGTGCCAGGTGCTCTGCAGGGCTGAGGATACAACAATGAGTAAAAGCTGTCACTTCTTTAAAAGGGAGAGAGAAGTCGGCATGTGAGAGTACAGGATGACCAACTCCAGCTGTTGTCTAACACATACAAAATACAGAGGACAGAGCAACTAATTGCCAGAATGAATCAAGAAGAGCTTCCTAGAAATGACATTTAGGCTTCGAAAGGGGTGTGACATGGAAAAGAAGAGAAAAGCCTTCCAGCCAGAAAGAAAAGCAAAAGGACAAAAACAGGACATGGCAGGGGCATTTGAGACCTCTCTCATGTGGCTACATGGGCTGTGGTTAGAGATGATGTGGATAAGGCAGACTGCAGGCACGAAGGGCCAAGCCTGATTCTGCCAGTCTCAAGTGTTGGGGCTTTTCCAGAAAGCAGTAAGGAGCCATCAGAAGTTTCCAAGCAGAGCAGCAACATGGTACGCTTTTGTTTGAGAAAGAAATCCCAAGCTGCAGCAGCATGAAGAGCACCCTGGAGATGGATGCTGGTCCAGGAAGGCAGGGCAGGGAATGCTGGCTTCTTGGAACATATGCTTTCTCCGTGTTATTTAAACTTTTGACCAGTCTTACTGGATGAAAACCAGATGATGTCTGATCCGTATGCTGCTGGGAATTCAGCAGGAAGCCTCACATCCATGGACTGAGGCCTGGGAACAGGGAAAGTTAGAGAGGTCTCTAGACTCCACCCGGGATGGCTTGCTATGAACACACTTGCTGTGGTTTATAGCGTTTGTGATGGGGACATGGCCAATCAGTGGGTTGAGCCAGGAAGTGAGTATAGGGTGGGTTACTACTCTCTATCATTGTCATTTCTCCTATGACCCTCTGTGCTATTAACCTGGCATCTCTGGCAAGTAAGGGTTAACCCAAAACTGTGGCCCTAGCTCCATTTTCACAGCTTACAGTGATGAAGGAAGAGGGAAGATGCCGCTCCACATCTTAACACAGGCCCCACAGTGCGTGGTTGCCAGGTGCTCAGTAAAGTCTTGTGATCTCAGCCTCCCTAACAATTGTCTTTCAGACAAAGGCAGTCTGAAAATGGCAGAAACTGTTGTATTTTGAGCAACACTTTCATATCTGCTAATGCACTCAATCTTTTTTCCCAATGATTTAAGGGATGGATACTGTTAACAGTCAGGGAAGTAAAGTTCAGAGAGGTTAAATAACCTTCCCAAGGTTACTCAGCCAAGCTTTAAACCTAGGTCACCTGGCTCTAGAGCCTACTCACTTTGCAATCCACTTCCATCCTCACTTCAAGTACTCTTCTGAATATCTGAAATATAGAAGGATTTGCTTCTTCTTCCTCTAATTAGAACACCTATTTCTGGTGTATCACCCGCAGACACCTTCTGATGCCTTCTTCACTCCCCACATACACACTAGTCAGTTACAGCAGCCCTCCCAGGGCCCAGCGACCCCAGTGAGAGTAGCATTAGTGAGAAAATGTGCAGGTGGGTCCCAAGCTGATGAGGCTCCTGCCTAGCTCCCACCACAGTGCATTGACAAAAGCCCCTCCCTGCAGTAGGTATCCTCTGGCTTGTAGATAAGGAAGCTGGAGTTCACCCATTAAACAGATGGCAAAGCTGTGGTCTAAACAGGGATCCCCTGATTCCCAAGCAGGACTCCATCTCTTGGCCAGAAGTTTTTGAAGAAAGTTTCAGAGGTCCATCTGCCTTCAGCTGAGCAGCTCCGCCATTGTATTTCTCACATAATGAAGTTCATATTGGAGAAGTGTGGAAACCACAGCAGGCTTGATCTGTGCTGCCTGTATTCTAACAAATGATTCAGGACTCTCTCCTGCCATGCTGTCTTGTAAAAAAGGCTTTTTGTTTCCTGTGGATATCCTTAGTTAATTATTTTTAAATAAATAATTGTGCAGCCTATGGTAGAGAGAAGCCTCCCTGTGATCCATATTTGATCATCAGAGGGCTAGCCCCTTTTCTTTGGCCAAATTAAATAGGCTAAATCCAGAGGCTGTTTGATTTGAGACTCAATCGATGATGGGGACAGGCTGGGAGGTGAGCACACACCTGCCTCCCAGCGTTATCACTGCTCTCTCAGGAGCAGAGCATCTTGGGGAGGTAAATAGCTGGTCAGGGAGTCAGAAAATGCAGGAGAGAAACAGGGTGAACTCTAGTTTCTCCAAAGTAAAAGCGGGGCAGCAGCCAAACCTCCTCCCAAGTTGCTTTCAGGGCAGTATTATTAGTGGTTCTGTCAGAGTTGGATCCACTAGAAACTGTTCTCAGAGGGCCAGGGATTTAGCTCAGTGGTTCCACCGCCTGCCTCAAAAGTACAAGGTCCTGAGTTCAAACCCTGATACCAAAAAAAAAAAAGGAATTGTTCTCTGTGAAAATGTGATTCCATTTAGTATTTATAATCTGCCCCAAGTTGTCCGCAATTCTAGGCTCTTAGGGTGTACATCTTGGGGCCCATTCTGACACCAGCACCATCCCCTAGTATTCCCACTGACAGTTGCCTTGTATTTTGCCTTATGCTAAGAACTGTAAAATGTTAGTTCTAATCCCAAAATAGCCCTGCTGAGGAAGTATTTTCTCCATTTTATGATAGGAAACCAAGGTCCAGAGAAGAAAACCAATTTTCCCTTGATCACACATCTATTAAGAGCAGAGGGAGGATTTGAACCTGAGTTTGTCTAGTTCTAGAGCACATAGTCTTCCCACTGCTCCATCCTTGCTAGAAAATTCCTCCTTTTATTGATTAGAAATCTGCTTCCTTCTTTTTCATTGGACCTAGTTCTGCCTTGTGAACACATAACTTTCAAATCTCTTTCTTCTTCTATATAAAACCCTTTGAACTGTTGGAAGATCCTCTTGGCAACCTAGTAGTTAATGTGAGTAGAGATAAAGGACCTAACTTAATCCTTTTACCAGGGGGTAAAAAGGAGCCCTAGAGGGCCCCAGAGAGATAGAGAGGAAGACAAGCAGAACTGGGCAAGGGATATTGATTTGGAGAAGTAGACACCTTTCCTCCATTTAACTTAATGGCTCCTGTTTCTCCCCCCAAAAAATGTAGTTCCCTGGACCAACAACCACCGAATTCCAGTGCCAAACCCATCCCCCCATCAGCCCCTTGAAGCAAAGGAAGGGGAAACAGCCAATAGAAAAAGCCCATAGACCACGCATCAAGCCACTTCACAGTCAAACAAGTTGCTCTTGAAGGTCAGAACGCTGCTTTAGCATTTGTTTGTTTTTTCCCCAGCCCTCTGAAGCTCTAGGTCCTATCAGTCTTGGGTAATGTCCTTAGGAGGATCCTGGAAAACTGGCTTGAGTCTCTTCTTGGTAAGCTCCAGCTTAGTGAATTGAGGTTGCTGGCTATGGCAGCTTGCCTGGCTCCAGAGGAGACTTTTGTGGCCTCCCCTCGAAGATGGGGAAGGAAGTAAGGGAGGGGAAAAAGAATAGAATTGGTTTACAGGGATGGTTCATCTTGGAAACTGGGTGAAAGGAGATGAACAGCTGAAAGTTGGCCCACTTCTCCAAGAGAGTCCATGCCTAGAGCATTTGTTGCTCCCTGGCAGGAGAGAGCCCCCAGTCCTTTTTGTTAATCCAAAACAAAAAACAAGAACATTGTCTAGGGGTGAGAAATCAAAGGTGAGTCATCCCCAGGTCCCCCACCCTTGTCCTTGGCTATTTCATGGGCATCTCAAGCAAGATTAGCATCTGCAAACTGGATCCAGGTTCTTTGCCTTTCAGCTTCCTTCAGTTTCCTGGTTATCTGTCCAGCACTTTCCCTTTCCCAAGAGCAGACCTCCTTTTTGTTTTCTATCTAAGAGGGATGGTGAGAGCAGTGAGGCTGTAAACATGCTTGGTTTGCCCTTGCCCTTGTAGATCAGACTGCAGTAGTTTGCTAAAGCATCCACATCCCACCTGCGTCAGCTGCCTGCCTCGCCTGCTATGGCCATGTAATTCCCTGTACAGTGGAAATCAGCCAAATGAGATCCCATCAAAGAAATGGGAGTTCCAGAGCCAAAAAGCTGATACCTGATAGCCCCATCCCTGACTTGCTCTGCCTGTGTCCCCTGGCTTCAGCCAAAAGTGGTACCAAGAGACTGTTGACTGAACTATGGCTTTTACCAGGGCCACTGGACAAGTGTCTCTTCTTTGTCGGTTGGTCTACTCAAGCTGTGCAGCTCCACATAGCCAAGGGATGCTAGGGAAGCATTTCTAGCAGCCGATTTGAAGAATAAAAGAAATACTCTGCCCAAGAAGAGAAGGCCAATCACAGCCTCTAGATCCTAAACAACTATCCCAAAGGAATACAAGAAGAATCTCTTCATTCAACAGTTTATTGAGTGGCTACCAAGAGTCAAGACACTGGAAATACAGTAATGAACACAACAGACAAAATGTCCTACCCTCATAGAGCTTACATTCTAGAATTAAAGTAGAAACCATGCCACCTTTATCCCAGAGACAGACAGCTGATATTTCTTATGGGTAGACAGGGAAGAAGAAGGCAATTGTATTTTTTTCACCCATTCTTGAAGAGACTCTGAGTCAGTGTCAGAGGACCCCTGTGACACTAATGTTCCCTTTGGGGTTTGTGTTGTTTTTCAGGAGTACGCTACAGCCAGCAAGGAAACAATGAGGTCACTTCCTCCTCAACAATCAGTCACCATGGTAACAGCGCCATGGTAACCAGCCAGTCAGTTTTACAGCAAGTCTCCCCAGCCAGCCTGGACCCAGGCCACAATCTCCTCTCACCTGATGGTAAAATGGTGAGTACACCTGGGCCATTGTAGCTCTGGAGCTGATAAGATAAGAGGCAAAACAAACACAACTTCTCACAAGGCCTGCCTCAAACAATGAACCATTGTAACCCCACAGGAGAAAAAGGGGGCTGTCCAAAGTTGGAACGGAAAGGCAGAGCTGGTGACCCAGCCTTTGGCGGGTAGAAGAGGTGTTCGGTTTGAACCCAGCCAATAAATGTGACAGAGTTCTGCTCTCATTTTATTGATTGAATGCCTCATAAAGGACCAAGCCGGGTGGGACGCTATTTGTTTTGGGGCTGCCAGTGACATTTGTGTTGATAAAATGTTCATTCATCCCTCCCCTCCAAGGCCTCCACAGCCAGTTTTTTTTAACCCGGAGAGTACCAAGCCCCCTTGCTAGCAATCCCCTTGGTATTGGCAAGGAGAGTCAAGTAGGATTTAGTGAATGGCAAGAGATGAGAGCAACTTCTTGAACTGAGATTCTGAAGGACATGGATGCCTCTTAGGGAAGACCACAGCACAAAATGGCGGGTGGGTGGCATGGTGCTTAGAGTGAGGAAGGCTGACTTTGAAGTTCCAGGTTTCTGTGGTTCAAATCCTCTATAAACTGGAGGTAATAGCAATAAGGTTGTTAGGGGAGTAAATGTGATAACGAATACATGTGAAATACTCCCCACATTGTTCAGCACAGAAGATATTTACTGAATAGGAGTGTTGTTGTGTTAAAGTCAATTTTATTTTTATTAAGTGAAGTTTTCTATACTCATAACCCAGAGGTAAATTTAGCCCACTCGGCCAAGAAATGGATTCTTTGAATTTTGAAGATCCTAATCCCCTAGTAACCCAAGGGCAGCAGGGAGCAGCTTGTGGGACACAGGAGTATTACAACACAATGAGGGGAGGAAATGGAAAACTTTATTCTTGGTGTCATGCTCAGCGTTTCAGGAGAGGGAGGAGCCACAGGTTCCGACTTCCATGCTGAGGTGGTGCTGTACTCATTCCTGCAAGTCGTCTGACCTGAAGGCCAGTGGGGGCCAGAGTTGGGGGAGGGCAGCAGGGAACAGATGCCATTTCAGGCCTTGACGTGTGTGCTGTGTAGGCAACACAGGACTTGTGAGTCACAGGTGACCAAGGCCCCAGCTCCCCGGAGGAAAAACAAAGTATAGTTTCTGAGGGGAGCACTGGCCCAGCCAACTCTAGTTTCAGGGGACCTGAGCTGGCCTGCCAGGTAGAGCTCCTTGCAAACAAAAATGAAAAAGCTCTCCAATGGCAGGCATTTTACATCCTTCCTACCCTCCACCCATCCCTTAAGAAAGGTCATTTTTGCTGAAGAACAATTTGTGTTAGCTACCTTGTGAGAGGCACAGGCAAATCTTTATGATTTCTCAAGAGTCAAGTCAAGACCCAAACAAATTAAAGTTAAGCATTACCTAGGCTTTCCTGGAAGAGGAGGCCATGAAAGAGATCTCCACTTTCAGGTCTCAGGGTGGGAGTGTGGCTCAGTAGTACAGAGCTTGCCTGACATGCCGAGGCCCTAAGTTCTATCCCAGCACTGAAAAAACAAAATTCCAAATCTCCTTTCTTACTATGTGAAGGTCCTTGGGCTTTCCCTTTGAGCTCTCCCGCTCTTCCTCTTAAGCAGCAGGCTGCCTCACCCAGGCCCAGCTTGCTGCAAAGGCAGCCGGTAGACACACACTTTTCTCCCTGTTCTGCTCCACAGTGCCCTAGTTGGGCGCTATATTATCAGATTGATGATTGACCAAGGCAGCACACCTCAACATTAGCAAACATCTGGAAATTTGTTTGCAGGAACCAGCTTTTCACTTGTCTCCAACACCCTGGCTCATATGTTATGTCACTGTCACTGGATGCCCAGATTCAAGACTCTATTCTCTGTTAATATATAACAAGTCCATCACAGATCTCAGTCCACCAAGGCAACAGTAAAATATGGTTTAAAAGGAACACAAGCAAGGGGACCATTGTGTCCAAGTCTTGGCTCTGTCATTTACCAGAAGCAGGATGGAAAAATTACTTACCCTCCATTTCATCATCTGCAAAGTGGGGGATAATAATGCTTATGTCATAAGAAATAGGATTGCTTATAGCTCTGTTGTGTTTGGAGAAAGCCCTGTTCTAGGAATGACGATCTCTGTTGCTTACGTTCACTAGGACATGCCTTTGAAATCTTCCTCCAGAGATTGGTTTTGGAAATAATGCCAATCCGTTAGAGGTCTCTGTTGCAGTTGGGCCCCTACCCACAGTGGTGAATGGTGTGCCTTGATAGAAAGCTGGCCAGGTTTAGGGTTGCAATCTGTGTATATTGGCTTTGTTTTCTCATTTTGTTTTTTTTTTAAGCACATACTGGATACTTTAACCTTGTTGAGTGGTATGCTGTAAGGGTGGAAAGCTCCAGCCTTGAAGGCAGGTCTCTTGTTTTCAGCTCCAATTCTACCCTTTGGGCATATTTCTTAACTTTTCTAAACCTCAGTTTTCTTGTCTGTAAAACAGAAATAATACCAAACTCATAAGTTAAAGGCATGTAAAAGAATTTGGATACTGAAGGTATATAAATGGCAGTATTGTATGATTCGGGCTCTCCAGATTATCATGTAAGGGTTACTACCATAACCTTCACAGCTCTCTGGCTTCCATTAATCCTTGAGGCAAGTGGAAAATAATTGCCTTTTACAGTACTAAGTAACTTGACCAAAATTGCCTATGTGAATAGATTTAAACTCCAGCAAAACTGTGTCTGATTTGGGTTTCCTCACTTATTAGTCAAGTGACATAGCTAGTCTCAACTCTTTTATGGATCTGTGTCTTAATCTGTAATATAGAAACAATAATATGCCTGTCCCATCTGTGCCTTTAACTATCAAGGACAATTAATAAAGCAATCTACAGGGCTGGGATTTAGCTCAGTGGTGCCGCCACCTGCCTCGTAAGCACAAGGTCCTGAGTTCAATCCCCGGTACCAAAAAAATAAAATTAAAATAAAGCAATCTACAAACTCTGAAGCCATACACACTTAAAAGTGTTTTTATCACTAGTATCCATGGTTCTGCTGCACTATGACAGGCAAACATTGAAATGGAAGAGATGAACATCATTTCATTGACTTTCCCCAGAGGACTGTATTACCCACAGAATTCAGTCCCAGGGCAGGTCACTGTTTTTGTTTTTTTTTTTTTAATGACTGACATTTTGAAAAACAAGTCTAGCAAACAGGCTGGTTCTCTCTTGTTTGGTGTGGTCAGAATTCCTTTTGGGTCATGTGACCTCTAACTCATTTCTTGATACTCATTTTAAAAACATAAACAAACCTGCTTGGTTTTTTCTTTCTTTTTTTTTTCAAATTAACCTTGAAAATTATGAGGTTAACTGGAAGAGGAGGGTAGGAGATAGGGTCTTTCCTGGGTACTGGTGTGGGTCTTATGATCCAAAGAGCTTTGGGTAGTGAAAGATGGAAGAAAGAAAGTTGAATGACTCAGAAACCTGATGCATCCTAACCCTAAGGCATTTCTCAGGACTCCTGATGCTCTCAACAATGTCTGGGTTTCTTTAGAATGAGTCCTTTCTTAAGAATAATTTTAGAAACTATTTTAAACTATAAATAGTAAGTTACTGTATCATGAGAAAATATGTGTACATTTGTGTGTAAAACTGATAGTTCCATTAAACTTATAATCAGTGGGAAAACATTTCTATAACATTAGGATCAAAACAAGCACATCTGTTCTAGTTGTTATTTGTCTAATTCTATTCAAAAAGTTCTAACCAATGGACTTGAAGATATATTAGTTCTAGTAAGGAAGAGACCTTTCAGCATTTTATGCTTGTGATGCAATTATATGCTGTACTTGGAAAAGTTTTTTAAAAAATGAGGAAACTATATTGCAGGAATGAATAAAAGGATTCAATTAAGTGGCCATGTACAAAATATATACACAAAAATTAGTACCTCTCCCCTACTGATCTCATTAAAATATAATGATGGAATAGAATTGAGCTTTGTTTTACAACATCAGCTCCTTAACATAAAAGAAAGAAAAAGAAATTTTAATGTATAGTGAAGATTTAGGAAAAGTAGAGTAACCTGATAACACCTTAAGCCCCTACCCCTTAGTATAATTGTGGGGTGAGGGGAACTTGTGTTTTAGAGTCAGAGACACCTGGGTTTGAATAACTGCAGTACCATTTGCTAATTGTAGGATCTTAGGCAGAATATATATCTTCTCCAAACCTCAGTTCACCATCTGTGAAATGGGAGTGTAGTAAGAAGGTCTGTGAGTTAATGAGTGAGCAGGGCTCAGAGAGGGCTTCCTTGCCCTCCTGCCTGGTTCCTAATCTACTCTCATGGGGGAATCCCAGAGCTTTTCTTCAGTTATTATTTTTTAGTAGTCGTGTGTCTCTAGCACATAATATAGAAAGCAGAATGCAGAAGAAAGGCCACATGCAAAGTGAGCAGGCGGTAAACATAATACACTGAAGAGCAGAATTTTTGAAGCCGGCTGATAACTCAGAGATAATCAGCAAATCCAGGTGCCATCAGGCAGGAAGAATTGTCTGTTTTACTTACTGCTCTGTCTTCAGCACCTAGAACAGTGTCTGTCCCATAGTAGGCGATTAATCATTATAGGGGGGATGAATGCACTGGTGAATTAGCTGGATTCTGGAGCTGCTGCTAAGTTATATCATTCTGCAATCCACTCATGCTGCTCTTGTTTTTCCTCTCTAGCAGATAGCAGTCTCAGGAGGAGGCCTGCCCCCGGTCAGCACCTTGACGAATATCCACAGCCTCTCCCACCATAATCCCCAGCAATCTCAGAACCTCATCATGACCCCACTGTCTGGAGTCATGGCCATTGCACAAAGTAAGTTCTACTTGTAGGCAGAAAACTTGGAGGCAGGGAGAAGATGAATGGGAGGTGAGTCAACATGATTCTTTTTTTTAAAAAAAGGACCATAGTTGATCCTTTGTGCACCTGTAGATTTTATTTAACTCCTTTCATTTCGTTTCTCATTCAACAATATTTAAATTATTTAGCTTAAAGCAAGAGAAAATTTGGGGATGGATTTGAATCCCAGTCAGTTTGCCAGCTGTGCAGACTGGTTCCAATCAATGAACCTTAATGAAGTCCAATCTCCTCATTCATAAAATGGGTTGTTGGAGCCATCAAATGACAGTAAATACAGACGTGCTTATAAATTTGTAAAGTATGAATATGTTTATACTTTTATCTTGTGTTCATTCCTAACCTTAAATATGTGGCAGATTTTCCAGGGGATATTTTGTGTTGATGAAGATGAGGCAAGATATGATGGGCTTGCTTCTAAAGGGGAGTTTATGTAGTAGGCAAGATCCCCTTGGCTTATGGTAAAAATACAGAAAGGCAGGACACAGGAGGAAACTGTTCCAGTGTATTTGAGCTTTAAGAACTCTAAAGAGAGCTGGCCACGGTAGTGCTCACCTGTAATCCCAGCACTCTCGGCAGCTGAAGCAGGATTGCAAGTTCGAGCTCAGCCTGCACCACTTAGCAAAACCCTGTCTCAAGAATTAAACATGGGCTGAGGGTGTAGTTCAATGTGAAGACCTTGGGTTCCAGCCTTAGTACTGCAAAAAACAAAACAAAACAAACTAATAAGAAGTAGGTTTTTTAGGCAGATGCCTGAACACAGTGAGATGGATCAGATCCTTCAAGCTCGAGACTCCCATTCTGCACACGGGGCCTGTGCCCACCTGTCACAGAGGGACCACTTCCAGTCATGGGAAGGCTGCAGCAGGCTGTGGCTGGAGGTGTCTTTCAGAAAGTTTTATATGCTAATGAGTATTCAGTGTGTTTTGAGCTTCTCTGTGACAGCTCAGGTCAAATCATTGTTTCTCAAAACTGTCACTGTGACCCTTGGAAATATTCCTGAGATAACTCAGGAGCTATCTAAGGGTAGCACAATGGTCATCTGTTTTTGACTTTGTATTATTCCTTTGTCCTCTTGAAGCCCCTTGTGTCTAGTGTCTATGTTGACCACTTTTGTTTTGTTCCTACATTTTGTTTTGTTTTGTTGTTTTGAGTTAGGGTCTCACTATGTAGTTCGGGCTGGCCTCAAACTTGCGGAGATCCTCCTGCCTCAGCCTTTGAAGCACTGGGATTACAGGCATGCACCACCACGTCCAGCTCCTGCATTTTTCTTTCCCTCCTTCACCTCTCCCCTAATCAGCTCAAGCTAGGACAGGAACTCAGATCATTTCTAAAGATAATGGTGTATGTGTCCTTTGAGAGCTCCACAGGGATAGGCCTATTGGAGGCACACAAATGAATTGAATGAGTTTGTGTGGCTCTCCCTCTATTCTTAGCTGCTAGGAAATAAACATACTCTGTATTTTTGCAGAAGGAAGATGGGAAAGGAGAAGCCTTTAGAGGTTTCACAAAATAAAAAATTTGCTGGGTATAGTGGCATATGCCTGTAATTTCAGCATTCTGGGAAGCTGAGGCAGGAGGATCATGTGTTTGAGCCCAGCTTGGGCAGCTTAGCAATTTAGTGAGACCTGTCTCAAAATAAACATAAAAAAGGGATGAGCATGTAGCTCAGTGTGAAGGTCCTGATCCTTGGTACCACACAATAAAAATAAAAAATAAATAAATTATTTTTAATTACTGCCTTTTTTTCCGCTGGACCCTCTGGTACTGAACTTGTATACCAAGGTTTGAATTGAAAATGAGATAGGATGCCAGAAACAAGTTTGCTTGATAGGATTTAATTAACTGGTCTATGGGTCTACCTCCTTATTTCTACAACCAAAATGATACACAAACTGTGCCGCTTATCTTCTTTCTTTCCACACCAAGCTCCAAATAACATATACAATTACATATGTTATTTTTGCATACTATCTGAACTAAAATCTTCCCTAGGGCCATTCCATATATGCAATTTTGTTCTTCCTGATTTCCTCTACTCAGATGTCTCTGCCTTCTCACAGTGATCTATAGTGTATGGGCGGCACCAGCGTGGCACTGACCTAGGAGGGTGTGTGCTCATACACTCTGCACAGAGAGAGCATGAAGAATGGTGAGGATAAAGCCCGGCACACGCCTGTAATCCCAGCACTTGGAGAGGCTACGCAGGAGGATTACAAGTTCAAATCCTTCCCAGAAAATTTATTGAAATCCTGTCTCAAAATAAAATAGGCCAGGGATGTAGCCCAGCTCAGGGTAGAGTGCCCTTTGGTTCAATTCTCTATACTGGGGGGAAAAAACCAAACAAACTGGTGAGGATCAGCTGCAAGCTTTGCTGAGACACAAAGATCCCACTCTTCAGAGTGTCTAGATGAAGAGATCTCTGCAGGCATCCTCATTTAGCCAACAGGTGTTATTGAGTAGATTGGCCTTGCTTGAGGACTGCAGGACTCAGGGCAAATGACTTCATCAGTACCAAATCCTCATTCTCTATGCATCTACTGGACAGCTTCCAGTAGATGCTTCTTAAGCAGAAAACTGTGCTGAGAAAACAGAAGAAAAATGCCAAGAGTCACACACCACAGGAGCTAGAATGACATCAGAGGTGCTCAGTCCCGGAACTGAGGCATATCAGGATCACAGACTCTGTTGAAAATAAGATTCCTAGGGCCTACCCCTGAAGATTCTGACCCATTAGGTCTTGGGCAGGGCCCAGGCATGTGTATTTCTTAAAGAGTCCCCTAGATGGCTCTGAAGCTCAAGGAGGATCTGGAACTATGCCTTAAAATGTCATCCACTCTACACGGGTTCATTTGCCTTTCTGGGCAGAGATTTCCTAAAAAGAGCAGTGGCCACCCCTGGAAAAACGGCAAACTCATGGGGCTCCCTAGGAGACCAAGACCCTAAGTAGGAGGTAAAAAGGGGAAAGAGGATATCAGCTTTCAGGTGAGGCTGGCTTATTCTGAGGGTGATCAAAGGGTCTTATTCCCCACCCTCACCCAGGGGAGCCAGGAGGAGGATTTTTGCCCTCCTTTTCTGATCTGGGATCTTGCCTTTTAGGTTCTGATAACAGTATCAGCCAAAGCTCTGAGTAAGCAATTGTTGAGGACTTTGTGTTATCTCCTTTGAGGACCTCCCCCAGTCCTGCTCATGAAACCCTGTCCCTTTCAGGAAAGGCTCTCCAGATGTCCCTTCTGTGTCTACCTGAAATAATCCTTTTTATGGATTTCCTTCTTCAGCCCAGAAAACAAGAACAAAGGAACATTGGCTGTTCCAGGAAAGAGGTTGGGGTGTCTTCTCTTCTGATTCTCTTGTCCCTACTCCAACTCTGCCTCAGCTGTCTTCCCCTGAGTCCCACCAGGGAGCAGCTAGAGAACATGGGTACCACGGGGGGCCCAATCCTTGGAGTGCTGGCCCAGGTCCTAAAGAGGCCTCAGGATACAGACATAGTACCAAACCACAGAGGTTCTCAAACCCCAGCACAGAAAGACGGCAAGATGTACCATCACTGTCAAGGGCTGACCTTTGACTTACTACTTCCTCCTTCCCAAACCTGGTCCTTTTGATACCCTCAGCCCTGTGCAGCCACCCCTATGCAGGCATGTCCACTTCATAGAGTGGCTGAGTTCGCATCTTTTTTTCCCCTCTGGTATAGTCAAGACCTTGTCCTCTCTCAGGGTTTTTGCAGTCTACTAACTGCAGAGCTTCAGCCTCCATACCTGCAGGACTATGGGAGTGTTTTGTTTTGAATCAAGACGTGGGTCCTTGCACACTGCTGCCCTCTACTGGAAAGCCAGATCTGGGCATCAATCCATACCCTAGTGGACACCTGTAACTGCCTGAGGGCAGAGGCATGCCTTCCTCAGGGTGGCTTAGATAGAAGGGATAAGAAGAGTCAGCTTTTCCCAAGACCCTGGTAACTTCAAGGGCCTGAATTTGGGAAGTCACAGGCTGACTTTCAGAGATGTTCAGGCTTCAGTCAAACTGGTTTAAACCTGTCTCCATCCGACAACACACTGTGGAATTTGAGCAAATATATGAATCTCTCCAAATCTCAGTTTCCTGGTCTGTAAAGTCACTTCTCCTGTCACTCAGGGGCACCATCCACTCAACCCTCCCTGTCCCTGAAGCCATCTCTGACCTTCCTCTCTTGCTCCCACAGGCCTCAACACTTCCCAAGCACAGAGCGTCCCAGTCATCAACAGCGTGGCCGGCAGCCTGGCGGCCTTGCAGCCCGTCCAGTTCTCCCAGCAGCTGCACAGCCCTCATCAGCAGACCCTCATGCAGCAGAGCCCAGGCAGCCACATGGCCCAGCAGCCCTTCATGGCTGCTGTGACTCAGCTGCAGAACGCACACAGTAAGGACACAGGAGTGACGGGGGAGACAGCACCCTAATCTCTTCCCTTTCTGGGTTGGAACCTTCTTGGAAGGCTACAGTTTGATCATTTTCCCTACCTGTCATCAACCAAGACAATTTCTGAAGCACGCCTTCTGCATGTTGCTCTTCCTACCCCCAAGATTCCCAGGAGAAGGTTTGCAGGGGACGCCTTAGGCCTACACATAAAGGGGAATTACAGATAGAATGTGGAACATGTGCCACAGTCTCCCATCCCTCCACAGTGGGAATCAACCACAGCAACTTCCCAGTGAGCCTCAATTTAGCTTTTTCTTTCTTTTATGATGGTAGTGGGATCGAACCCAGAGGCTCACTCATGCTAGGCAAATGCTGTGCCTCTGAGCTACATCTCCAACTGCTCAACTCAGCCTTTTCAATCTAAAATTCCAAGCAGCCATTTACAAATGATCAGCTTCAACCTATAATTTGTATTCTGTTTGCCTCCCTGGAATATAAAAATCTTCTAGAGTTCCCATTCTCCCAGACACTCCAGACATTTCTAATCAAACACCTGAACATAGGTGGAAAATATCACCTGTACACCATCCTGGCTGAGGAGTATCAGAGTTCTGCCCCTGCACAGAGAATCCCCTGTATCCAGTTTCTACACCTTCCCTAAATCTACCCTCTCTGTCTTCTATCTTCACCCCCAGGCCTCCAGGCCTCTGGCCAAGTCTGGCCACAGCCCTTCGCCTACATGTTTGGGGAGAAATCGAGTTCGGGGAGGAATCATTTGAAGGATAAATGGTTTCCCTGCTTCGGGAATGCCAGAAAAGTGTTCAGTATAGTCCTAAACAGACTTGAATTTAAATCCTGACTTGCCAGCTATGTAGCCACTGGCAGGTTACTTAAGCTACTCTGAGTCTCATGCATAAAATAAGAATTGTGTGCTTCTAGGGTCATTAAGAAAATGAAATAAAAAGAGGGGTGAACTCCATTTGATAAGCATAAGGAGTTATAGAAATGCAAGTGATTATTTATTAATGGACTGCTAAAGGGAAAGATGGCAAAGTGAATTTGAGTTTCTCTCTGGGCTGCTTCTGATAAGGCTGCAGATGCTAAGGGGAACAGCCAAGTTCAGCCTTCTATCCTTTGGGCTCAGTTCCTACTTGGCCTTGCAGAGCTGGTTTCTGAGCACCATCTCACATTCCAATCACATATTCGTGGCTTCTAAAAATCTGTTACAGCTTGTAGCAGGGTGGGCCCACAGGTCCCTCACTTCTCTTCCTCCCAGAGCTTGGCAGTATGCTCCTCCTCTTCCTCACCTGGGCTGGGACCCTCAGTGGTCAGGCCTGAGTGGGACAGTTAGAGGGTAATTGCCAGCAGCCTGTGGGCCAGCCACAGAGAGTCCAAGGGACCCCGAACTAGGAAACAATCAGCATCCCTACACAAGGATAAGCTGGGGCACCAGCCAGTGACAGTCAGCCCCATTCCCCACTGATAGACTCCTTAGTAGACTCTGTATTCTGAGAACAGGCTGGTCCCTTCCTCATGGCCAAGCATCCATATGCTTTCATTAGTTGGTCATGTGACTTAGAATTTGCATGATTTTTATGGATAACTATTAAGAGTCAAAAGTTCCACGTGTCATGGACAAGTACTAAAAACACCTAAAATTGAAGTCACATGCTCCTGGAGGTTTTATTTGGATCTAGTTTCCTTTTGTTTACCCTTCATACTTCCATGTTACAAGGCTATGATATCATTTTAGTGCAAACTGGAATAGCCCAGAATTATACAATCAATTACATATGTGTCTAATTATAGCTGTTAATCCATCAACAACTCTTGCAGGAAATCTACTGTTTGAATCATGGCAGAAGCTGTAAGCCTGAACTTGGCCAGATACTTCATGCTGGCCACCTGCTTAGAATATTTTTTTACTTAAATCTCAGGTTCACCACATATGCCTAAGGGTCACCTGTTGATGCCCAGGCACCTAATACTTTATTGACAATCAGAGGAAGAGAAGTGTTTCCAAGTACCACTATATATACTAGACACTGTGCAAAGCTATTCATGCACTTGGTACAAAGTAGTTTAAACATGGTATTTCTTAATCCCACAATAGATACCATCCCCATTTTTTAGGCAAACTGAGGTTAAGTAACTTGAGTAAGGAGCCAGGATTTTATCACATTGCACTGCCTTCCCAAACATAACCATGACCCTCTTTTATCTACCCAGAGAAACGGGAGCTGTGGTGTGGGATGGGGGAGCTGTAGCTGTATATGCACCTTGATTTTCTCTTCCCTTTTCCTCTCCAGTGTACACACACAAGCAGGAACCCCCCCAGTATTCCCATACCTCCCGGTTTCCATCTGCGATGGTGGTCACAGATACCAGCAGCATCAGTACACTCACCAACATGTCTTCCAGTAAACAGGTAATGCCAGCAGGATGGGGCAGCAGGGCTGGGGGGTGGCATGATTAAGACTATTGATGCACCTAAGGTGTGGCAAGTGTGGAGTTGGTCATATTTTGTTCCTTTCAAAGCTTCCTTCTGAGTCTTCCCTTAGTTTCTTGCTAAAAGAATCCCTGAGGTCACAGGGCAAAGAAGATGGGCCACAGGCCAAAGGGGCTTATTGCTCCCAGTTTCCCTAACCATCAAGCACTGAAGTTTGATAGGTCTCTAGAGACTGAATGACACAGAGCATTAGGCATTGAGATTGAATATTCCTCCATGGGATGACTGATGATCCATGGAAAAGGTATTTCCAGGAAGGGCTCAGGAGGTCAGACCATCTGTTGAGTTTCATGCTTTTCAAAGATGCTCAATGGAGAAAGTGAGTGTTGAGTCAGGGGTCCTGAGGCTGATTCTCTCAGTCCAGGACCCCTGCCAGGCCCAGATGCTGTACCCTCCAAGGATTGAGCCAATCATGCCTACCCATGAGAACATCAGATAGCATGGTCTTTGCAAGGTCTGCATTCATTTGGCGTTTTATCAAGAAACTTAGAATCAACTTCCTGGTGCACTAAAACTGGGAAACCCAGAAGTTTAGTCACTGTTTCACTTGATGAATAATTCCCACCTCCTCATGGAAACCATGGACTAGTAAAGACGAGCAAAGCTCATTGCTGGAGCCACAGAGCTGCACTGCAATGGGACACTGAGAGTTAGAAACAGGACAAGATGTTTGAACATGGATGACAGCTCCTGGATAACACAATAAGACCTTTTAGTAGCTGGGATCTGTGCAGTGTGAGAACTATTTGGGCTTTATTGATTACTAGATAAGGAGGAGACAACCTTGAACTTCATGTCAGAGGTGCTCAGCAGAATTTGATCTTGTTGATGGTCTTTTTTTCCACCTGAGCACTGCAAACCACACCTCATCCGTTGGCATGTACTTCTGAGCAGATTTATTCATGGGTTGCACAGTTTTTCTTCTTCTCTTAACACCATCTCCTCCCACTTCCAGTCTAGGAGTGTGGTGAAGCAAGTGGGTTCTATTCCTGCCATTTTCCTGGTGACCTTGACCTCTCAGCCTTCATTTGTTCATCTTTACAATAATACTTGTAAAGTCACCTTGTTCTGAGGATTTGGCAAGGTGACATAGATTAAGTACCTGGCCCATCTTGGGTGCTGACACATACACAGCCCAGACAACTGGGCTCTGGTGTTGGGGGTGGAAGGAGAGGTGTGTGGGACCTGCTTTGCCACACTTCTCTCACCCAATAGAAGATTAAACGACAACCCCCTAGTGCCCTGCCCTTCAACTCCCATGCGATTTCCCACTCTTTGTAGTGAGCAGGGAAAACATTTATCTGTGCTCACAAATCTCAATCAGGGGGCAGCCAGGCGCAGCAGCCTCCTTGGGAATACTTTCTCCTTTGAAAGCTTTATCAATCCATCTGCCGCTTGGTCAGCCCTAGACAGGACCGTGATTAATTATTCCTGTCTTTCCCAAATTGACTTTGATGCTTGCTTGTTGAAATGAGTCCTCTGGATGCAAGAAATGGTCTCTTAATCAAAATACTTCAAGATGCTCCCTGAGACTCTTCCACCAGCCCCCAAATGGCTTCTCTCCTCCATTGGACAGAGTGGTCAGCTGACCCTGAAGCTGCATGAGCAGCCTTCTCCATCTGCTGTGAAGTTGTCTCTGGGTCACTGGACATTTCAGAAGTCTTGCAAGAGACTCATTTCTGCAGTGATGGAGATGACTATCACACTTAGGAAGGATAAAAAATACATAGCACTTTATGCTTCTCATGAATGTTACCTCATCATTTTCTTTTTATTGCAATCTTCTAAGTCCAAAGAAACTAACTGAAGCTCAGAGAGAGAGAATGACCTGCCCAAGGTCACACAGAGGATAAATTCTAGAACTTGACCTCCAGACTTTTGTCTTTGACTCCAAATCATGGCCTCATTCCACTTAAACAACACTTACCTTCCAATATTCCTGTTAAATTCTTATGGCAATCACTGTTGCTCCTGTCATGTTTAGTGCTCAGGAGCCAGAGTAAAAATTAAGCTTATATGCTAAGTTCCAATCAGGAAATTTTCTTCCTGTGAACCAAAGGAGGAGGAGGAATGGAAAAGGCAGAATGAAATAAATGAAATGAGGGTAAAGGCATCCCCTCCTGACCATAGGCCTTACCCAAGATGAAGACAGTTTATACAAACAGCTCCTAAGGCAAGGAGTCACAAGTGAGTTCCCAAAGAGGCCTGGTGGCAGTTCGTCTTTTTGTCTGTTAGAAGGAGTATTGTTTTCTAAGAGGGATTTCAAAACCATTACTATTTATCAGGGGCGTATGGAGTGAAAGGAGAAAAAGATTCTTTGGTCAGATGTGTTGGGAACTGCTAGATCATTAACAAAGTTAAACACCGCTGGGCAGGGCTTCTCAGAACATTTCATGTACTGATGTGCACATCAAGTGTGCATCAGGCTTGGGTCACAGGGGCACAGCTGGGCAGTTGTGCTTTAGAAACATTGTACAGTGATAGGAGAGAAGAGCTGAAAGGTCCGAGTTACTCCCCACTCCATCACCGTCTGAGATTGGCAGTTCAGTCCCCACTGTGAGACTCATTATATGGGGGAAATTCCACCCCCATCTCACTATGTTCAGAGTGCCCAACAGAGTGCCTGGGACACAATCAAGTACTCAGAGTGGGAGCTCTTGGCTTCTCCTTCTTCTGTCTTTCTGTCTTTCCTTCCACTGACTCCTTTAATATTTAAGTCAGTGTTTAGTCTATGTGTGGTCAAAGGAGGATCTGACAGTAACATGTCTCAAGACTAGGACCATCTCTGTAGCACATCCCACCTCTTGGGCCTGGGCTTCAGAGCCCCATTTTCCATTCTGCTGGTGTAAGGAACCTCCTCACCCCACTCTCAGGGAAAAAGAGCAAGTAGTTCAGGGCCCACTCAAAACACCTAAATCCTTTGTGTTTAACCCAGTGCCTCAGTTATGATAGATATTCAGTTAATATGGATGGATGGGTGGATGGATGGATGGGATGGATGGATGGCCAGATGGATTCACAACTAGTATTTTTTTAGTATTGCCCATTTTCTAAGCAGTACTCCATGAGTTTTTATATTTTACTTGTGTGGCTAACCCTCCTGCTCATTCTACAAGGTGGATATTTTTATGCCTGATTTACTGAGCAGAAACCTAAGGTTTCAAGATGGGGAGAGATCTGGGATAAATTCTAGAGCTGTACTTCCAGACTTTATTCTTCTCACTTCAAATACATTAAACAACACTGTCCTTCCAGTATCCATTTTTAAGCACCCATAGTAATGACTCAAGGTTATTCAGCAGTAAAGCAGGATATGAACTTGGATCTACCTATTCACAGTACTTCCTGTTGTCAAAAAAGACATGCCCCAAGGACTCTGGGAATCTTACCTCAGGAACCCCAGGCTGGCCTGAATCCTTCCACAGCTACTGCAATCAGTTCTTTCCACAACTTTTGCCTCTCCTTCCTTCTTCTTTTTTTTGCGGGGGGGGGGGCGGCGGCTGGGGATTGAACTTGGGTCCTTGCACTTTCGAGGCAGGCGGCAGAACCACTGAGCTAAATCCCCGGCCCTCTCTCCTTCCTTCTTAACTCTTGGGTGCTGGTGGGTTACTTTCTGGGTGGATTTGTGCCTGGGCTCCCGTGTAACAATGTCCCACCAGTCCAGAAAGAAGACTGAAGAAGCACTGACCCTGGTTAGAACAAGTATGGGCAGGCTGTAAACTGACTCCTGTTTCCACCACTTTCTCTCCCCACTGCTTCACTTCCTAGTTTATAGGGAGGTCAAGAGAGGCCCCCAGAGAGTTCCTAATCAGAGGTGCTGACAAGAAGGAGGGGGCAGCCTCGTCATAAATCCCCTGCTGCTGCATCCTCCCCCGCCCTGCCTTCTTCACTGGCGATGAGGCAGAATGCTCGGATAGTTAGGAGCTCTCACCTGGGAGCTAAGCAGATCCACTCTCATCCTTCTGCCACTTTCTACCTGCGTGACCTCAGGGAAATGTGTCAGCCTCTCTGGGCCTCAGTTTCTTCATCTGTAAAATGAGGATACTGATACCTCTTTTTGTGGGTTCAGCGAGAGAACCAATTGCAAGAAGATTTACATCACTTGGTGCTTGGTCCAAAAGAAACACACAGTCCATGGGAGCTGGGTATCACTTGGCTTCTCTTGCTGTCAACCAAGTGTCTCCAGAACTTGGGAAGTAGATTTTTAAATGGCAAAAGGCATTTATTTCCCCCATTTCCCAACTCAGAAGGGAGGAAATTACCCTATGTAGGATTTAAGAGCACACCATTGCTGTTATGAAATCCTGGGCAAATTACTTATCTAAGTTGTACTTCCCTCGTCTGTAAAATTGGATTTGATGATGATGACTATGATGATGATGATGAATGTGTGTGGTACTGGGATGAACTACACCCCATAGCCCTTTTTGTTTTTGTTTTTGTTTTTTGGTACCGGGGATTGAACTCAGGTCCTTGTGCCTGCAGAGCAGGCGGCGAAACCACTGAGCTAAATTCCCAGCCCCCCATAGCCCTTTTTAAAATTTTATTTTGAGATAAGGCCTTGCTAAGTTGCCCTTGAACTTGGACTCCTCCTGCCTCAGCCTCCTGAGTAGCTTATAGTACAGGCATCTACCACCATGCCTGGTTTGGAAAACTAATTATTACTTTCAATTAATAGAGCTACAGTTAACCTCACATACATTAATAATAATTGAAATGAGCTCTCTGCACTTGGTCTCCCCACTTCCTCACCCTCAATTGCAGGCTGGCTTCTGTCCTCACACTCCATGAAGTGTATCCAGCTCACTAACTTCCATGTTGCTAAATCCATGGTTACTTTTCTTTGGCACAGCCAATCACTCCCTCCTTTTTCCCCTGGATTTTAGGACACCATCATTCTGTTTCTTCTCCTGGCACCAGCCAACTGTTCCTCTCTTTAACTGGCAGCTCATCTTCCCAACTTCGATGCATTGGAGGGCCCAGGGCTCATTCTCTGGCCTCTTCGTGTCTATGCTCACTCCTGAGTGTCCACCTATCACATGACTTTGGATCAAGCACACACTCACGGCTCCTACGGTTCTGTCTCCAGGGCATTCCTGCCCACTGAGGGCCCATGCATCTTTCACAAGGACATGTATATGACTATTATATTCAATATTCCTCCCCAGTTGAACTGTTAGGAAAATAGAATACTGAAAATAGAAACTCTTCGTTTTGCCCCACTTCCTCCCTACCTTTCCTTGGGCTTCTCCATTCCCTCAAATTATACCATTTTCACATGAAATACCTGAGATTAACTCTTGATTCTTCTCTTTGTATTCCACATCCAGTCCACCAATAAATCCTACTAGATGTCCTTCCGAATACATGCTAAATATGACCACTTCTCGCCTCTGCCACTGGTACTGTCCTAGTCTAATTCAGGCTCAGCCCTAGTCCTAACCCTCCTCTCTGGCTCATCTCCTTCAGTGGGCCCTGTTTCTCACTTCCATCCTTGTATCTCTGTGGTCTGTTCGCCACTCAGCAGCCAGAATGATCTCCTCAAGAGAAATCAAGCATGTTCCTCCCCTTTCAAAAATCCCCAGTAACTTTCCATTTGCAGTCAAACTAAGAGACTTTCAAGGCCCCGTGTGATCAGAGCTCTGCTGGTATCTCTCTTCACCCCTCCCTCGGGCCCTCCCTTACTCACTTGGGTTCAGCTGTACCAGCTGTACCGATCCCACTCAAGTTTCTGCATTTGTCTTCTTCCCTGGAACACTCTTTCATGTGCTTGCTCCCTCACTTCTTTCAGCTCAAACATCACCTCAAAGAGGCTTCTCCCGGGCTGGGGATTTAGCTTAGTGGTTTCGCTGCCTGCTGTGCAAGCGCAAGGACCCAAGTTCAATGCCTGGTACCAAAAAAAAAAAGAGGCTTCTCCCAATCTGCCCCTCTGAAATTTACTCCCTTTTCCCTCAAGTCACCCTAACCTCCTACCATTGCTTGTTTTTCTACAGAGTATTCATCTGTAGGTATTCATGCATATTTGTTTACTTGTTCACTGTTCAAAACTCTCACTAGAATGCAGACTCTTTGAGGTTGTGAGCAGGTCTTGTTCATAGCTGCATTCCCTGAGCCTAGAAAGTACAAACACATGGGAATGACAACTCCCTACCTCATAGGGATGATGGAAGAATTAAATGAAATGATGTGTGTAAAGCCCTGATGCCTGTACCTGGCACATAGTAGGACCTCAATACGTGTTAGCTATTACTATTATGTAACAAATCCTCTCAGAATGAGGGATGTTGCTATAATACCTTTCATATGGAGGGTCACCCAGGGATCCTCTGGGCCAGGCCTTCGTGGGGCTAGGAGTGCTGGGCCTCTAGCTCTAAGGGACCACAGTGTACCCCTTATCAGATGTTTGTGTTTAGACTCTGAAGGGGGCAAATAACTCTAGTTCTTTTGACAACATTTAAGGCTCTGCCACCATTTTATTATGTGAGCAAACATTTGATAGCTGGGAAGCCCATCCCTAATGACAGGTCATAGAATCTCACTGGCGTCTCCTTATCTTCCCTTCTTGTTTGCTCTTCTATTGAAACCTGCAAGGTCAGAAGCCGTTTTCTCTCTCCTCAGCCTGAAATCTGAAAATTGGGAAAAGGCTGATAGTGAGAAGTAAAGAGACTCAAGAGTAGGAGCAGGTAGAGGGAAGAAGAAGAGGCAAAGGGTATCAGAGGATCCTGACCAAGCCCTCAAGAATGTAGAAGGGTCAGAAACCTGTCTCCTCACATGAATGCATGCTCAGGCCCACTCTTAAAAGCCCTCAAGAGCAACATGGACGGAGGAACCCTTTGTGAGACAGTGTTATAATCAGAGAACTCCACATGTACTGACCCCTCCAATCCCACCACAACTTCCATGTTATAGGGTAAGTAACTGAGGCATGGAGAAAGAGAGACAGAGCAATTTGCCCAGGAGCACAAGGCTAAGTAGAAGGTTCTCAACCTCAGAGGGTAGTAGAAAAAAGATATGCTGGGAGATTACCCAGGAAGGGTTTGAATCTCTGGCTCCACACTCTCCCAGTTCTGAAACCAGGTCACTTCAAGCCTTGTTTTCCTAATCTGTAAAATGGACATAATGGTAACCTCATCTGGGGTTATGGTTGGAAGCATTGATTAATGAGATGATAATAATGGAACAAGAAACCTCTGTTACTCGCAGTAGGGATGTGTATGTTTGTATGTGTATGTGTGTTTGCAGGGGGATCTTGAGAAAACCAAGTACTGAGCCAAAAGGCAGTATCTTAGATGTCAACAAAAGTGAAGGGAAAGAAGAAACAGAGGGAAACAAAAAGGGGCTCCCTGGAAATAAAAAGGCGAGTGATGATGTTTCAGAGCAGTTAAGATGAATGAAGCCCAGGGATCCAGAGGGCCAGGCTACCCCACATAGATTGAGTGACCCCTCTCAGAGGGTTGCTCCAGCCATTCTGGGGTCTATTTCCCCAGGCTCCAAAAATATGGCATCAAAGGTCTTCAGTCCTGGATCCTTTTCCTGGATCTTTTGAGTTTCACACCTTGAGAAAGCATTTTGCAGTTGGCAACGTTCCCTCTCAGTTGGAAAAGTTTGAGAAGAGGAAAGTTTGAGTAGAGCCCATTTTCTCATGTGCTTTATGGCCCTGTTATTCTGAATAGATGAGCAGCACCAGCACAGCCTGGGAAATTCTGAGAAATGCAGATTCCTAGGTCCACCCCAGGCCTAAGAATCAGAATTGAACTGTTCTCTGAGGATCACTGTAATTGGTAGGTCCAATAGAGTTTGGAAAGCAGTAGTCTAGGGCACCTCTGCGCTTAGAGGTCTTAGGAAGAGGCCCTTTTTCCGTAAGAGACAAGAGCCCCCCACCTCACTACCTTTGCAACCACAATGAGTGCACAAATACCATACTCACAGGAAGAAGAGTCCAGTTTCATGGTTAAGGTCAGCAAGTTAGAACTATTTTCAGGACCCTAGCAACTTATTTCTCTCTTCCAAAGTGGCCAGGAAAGCCAGCTCCCAGGTTTTCGCAAGGGACATGTGTTTCTGGGCCAACACGAAGAGCTGAGTAGCGACTAGACCCCGACCCACCACCCCCTGTTTGCTGGCTGAGTTGGGCATCAGCTCCCTTGCAAAAGCCGAACTAATAACCCATGTCCCTGTCCAGTGCATACAGCTGAGCTCTCTCCTCTCTCTCTGCAGTGCCCATTGCAAGCCTGGTGATGTCCACATACCACTTACCGTGTGCACAGCAACAAGGACTCTCTTTTCCACACCATCACCCTCTGGGCAGCTGTCACGGAAAAGCCCAGTGACCTGACAAGCACCTGTGAGAGGTCCCCACTTACCTGATGTCCTGGTGGCACCTCAGACAATCCGCTCTTGGGAGATGCAGCCTTGAAGCCCAGCTTCCCTTCTACACAGTATTGTCAGGATGCCTCTCCTAAGATGTCAAGTGCTCCTGTTTGTCCTGGAGGCAGGCAACATGAAACTGCACAAGAGGAAGAGAACATGCTGTAGAGTCTACATTGTGATCTTTCATCGAACAAACTCATGCAAAAACTTGAATCTGTTACTGAAACAAAGAGAGGAGAACATGTGCTACTGAACTGAGCCAAACACACTGTAAATATCAACAGACTCCCTCTCCCCAACCCCAGCCCAAATGATCTCGAGATTTCTTTTAAAGAAGTAAATTTGTCCAATGGGTGTAAACTATAAACTGCTGTAATTAAGTGCAATTTCCCCTCCACATCATCTCCCCTTGCCCTGTATATAATACTAAAGTGTCTATTAGTTTTCTTTGTAAAGGTCAGAGTTGAAATTTCAAGTGATCCGCCCCCACCTTTTTCCCCCCATGGCAAAACACCCCAAGTGGGAAAAGAAGCCCCTCACTCCTCCCTTGGGCCTGGACACATAAGAACAGCATACTTTGGGCTGACTGCCAGCTAGCCCCAACCTCCTGATGTTGAGACACACCTCTGGATGCCTAGAGGGGCAGAACAGAGCTTCAGAGTGACATTCTAGTTTCCTGTGGAAATAGTAATCCAGCCAGTGTGCCCTGGTGACATTGGCTGATAGCCAAAGACACAGTGCCATCTCAGGAAGCTTCCCATTAAAAGCGTTTATTTTATCACTGCCAAGAGTTTCATATTTCTGTTTCTGACATCTCCCCTCCCAGAAGTCTACCAAGAACCCCTGGCCTAGTCTCCTTGAGACTTCCCACTTACTCACTGGGGTCACAGTGGGTGTCCTCTGGGGTGTGGAGGGGTGGGTGGCCTTCATTTGCTGTCACACTCCCTAAGTCCTCAGGTTGGCCCTGCTGCTCTTCGAGGTAAGGAAGAGTTGATTCCCCCAGGCAGACTCCACAAGCCCTTCTTCCCTGCAGCTCACAGGGACAAAGTCACAAACCCAATTCTTGATGACTTGTGCTCATAGAAACTGAAAAAGAGCAGAAAGAATGAAAATATGATGGGTAACTTTTTGGGGGGTGGGAACTTTTTTGGGGGGTACTGGGGATCAAACTCAGGACCTTGTGCTTGCAAGGCAGGCAGCAGCACCATTGAGCTAAATCCCCGGCCCATGGGTAACTTTTTAAACCTCATTTTATGCATTAATTCTAGCCTTTCTTCTCACCCTGCCTTCCATCTATAGGGCCAGGCACTAGAAGAAGGGGCTCCTGTAGATGTCTCCACTAGTATCAGATTCTATCCCTGGTAGGGAGGCTAATGAGTACGAACAGTCCAAAAGGTGAAAGGCCAAATACCTGTAGACTCTGCCAGCACAGAGTTTGCCGCCAAGAATCCAGAGCCGATTCCAGGAGGAAGGAAAAAGACCTTGTCTTCTTTGCTGTCTCCTTTTTGGCATAGCTAGGGCTCCTGGCCTGTGCCTTTCCTACTTCTAGATGGAACATTTCCCAGGGAAAGTGTAGGCAAGGAGACCATGCTGACAGGCTGAGAGACAAGTTATTCAAAAATCTCAGTCTGCTGGAATATGCAACCCCAGTAAGCCAGGAAAACTTTGCTGAGTGCCTACTATGTCCCCAGAGCAGGGGTGAATAGATATGGAACACTGTCCTCCCTTGATTCCTGGCTCCAAACAATGTGATTTGGGCAGAAATGATCAAGAGAAAATTCGTGGTGGGTTTGAAAAGGGCCTAGGGCAAGGCTGAGCATTATATGCGGAAAGAAGGCAAGATCTCTCTTCACTAGTTGAGATGATCGCTAGTTCAGAAAGGGCATCTCAAATTCCAAGGGGAGGGAGGGAATAAAGACATCAAGCCCTAGCCTCAGTGGAGCCCTATGTCTGGATCATATTGGTTTTGCCACAGCAAGCATCTGCTGAGAGTTTAAATCTTGCACTATTGCAGTAGCCCGGAGAGCCCAGGTCACACTGATGCAAGATGTCACTTGAGCAGTGGAGGAAAGGGAGGGGAGGGAGGGGAGGGACAATCTGGGAACGTCTCCTAAACAAACCCTATTTAAGTAAAGATAGGTGGAAGCCCATGATCCTCACAACTGAGTGCCTAGGAAAGCCAACAGATCCTTTTGCTTTCTTTCTTTTTCTCTCTCTCTCTTTTTTTTTTTTTTCGTGCTGGGGATTGAACTCAGGGCTTTAAGAACACTTGGTAAGCACTCCCTTACTGAACTACACTCCAAGCCCCACAATAGCTCTTTTATAAAAATCAGGGACCCCTCCTCACTGGCTGTAAGAGGGGGGTGGGTACCCACTGTATTTGGGGTCCAGATGGGAATTACCCACTCTCAAGATTCTTTTGCAACTAAAAGCCTTCATTCCTTCCTCCCAGATTCTTATGGGCCACCATTTTCTTGGGTCTGTCTTTGTACATTGAGCCCATACTGACCAATGGTTCTGTTTTTATCAGGACCCACTGTCATGTCTTAGGGGGCAGACAGACTTCATTTTAACATCTGTGGATAGGAAATGAACTCAGTAATGAAAGCTTACCTTAAATTGTATTAGCTGTTCCAAGCCAAAGGGTTATAGGGTACTCTCTCTGAAGTCACAGATAATGTGCCTTGTTTGCCACTGAATTCAGGTGGATAAGACTACAATACAAAGAGTTGGAGAATCTGAGCTCTAGGAAGAGATCTCTGATAGCTGTTTTAGAGCCAGAATGCCTGATTAGAATCAACAATTCCACCATTTAGCTTGTCCTGTCCTCATGTCCTCCTATGTAAAATTTGAATGGTAATAATCATAGCTACTTTGTCAAGTTGTTTGAGGAGGAAGAGTGAACCAACACCTTAAAAGCTCAGAACTCTGCCTGCGTGCAAGAGTACCATGTATCAGTGAATATTCTCCCATTCTAGAATGTTTTCTCATAGAATCTCTTGGGTTTGGTTGATATCTCCAGATAACCTTATCACTTAGCAGTTTCATTCTTGGTAAAGAAAACTGCCATTAAATTGTCCTTTATTCATTTCTATAGTATATGGAAAACCAAGTGGTAATCCAAGGCTATCAGAAAGGGCAGGCCAAGGAGAGAGGAAGGCCTAACTGGGGCAAGAAGACCTTGTCTTCTTTGAGGAAAGAAGATAAAATGTGAACAGTGGGAGACCATAGAGAACACTGGGAGGCTGGGACAAAAACTGGCTTCCTAGTCCTGAAAAAGAGTGGGGATCTCGGGGGAGGAATCTGGGGAGCCAGGGAAGCTGAAGGTGAGGAAGAGGCAGGAGCTAATTTCTGTGCAAGGAAAAGTAAAGCTGATGGGTCCCCTTTGAATTAAGAATTAATTTAGGGCCGGGGATTTAGCTCAGTGGTTCTGCCACCTGCCCCACAAGCTCAAGGACCTGAGTTCGATCCCCGGTACAAAAAAAAAGAATTAATTCAAACTCATGCCACCCAAAAAGCACTGGGGCTGGGGAAGTAGCTCAGTAGTCAAGCATTTGCCTAGCATTCTTGTAAACCTTGGATTCGATCCCTTGCACTGAAAGAAAAACTAAAGCTGCTTTGGAAAAAAAAAAGCAATTGTTAATAGTGGACTGGGCTGGCCTGGAGTAAGACACATCTATGACTTCGTGCTTCAAATATATCTAACTGCATCACACAGGCCAAATATGTATGAGAAACTGCAATTGGTGGAACCAAATGACTATAAGGTGCCTCCTTTGCTCCTGCCGTTCCTCTCTCCTTCTCCCTTCCCTCCTTTCCTCTTAGGTGTAGAGGTCCTTCCAGCTAAGCAAATACTGAATTGTCCACTGAGATTTATAACAGGACTATTTTACAAATGAACCTTTCAGGTGTGTAGGACTTCGAATACACCTGGATGAACTTCTTCTCCCTGGAGATAGAGCATAGACAGATAGATAGATAGAATATCACACTTTTTTTTTTTTTTTTTGGTACCAGGGATCGAACTCGGGTCCTTGCTCTTGCGAGGCAGGTGGAAATATCACACTTTTTAAAGGTGCACAAGCAAAGCAAATATGGAGGGGACAACATCAAAAGCGGGAATCATGACAGCAGATTTCATGGGGCCCTGTATGTTTATGCTTGTGCCTGCAGACCCCACAACACAAACAAGAAGATGTTTCTTTTGCACGTTTTAGTTTCTCATAAGATACATACTGCTATATTCCCAAAAGGAAGGTTTCTTTCCTGTGCCCTATTGTCTTGGCATCTTTAACAAAGCAATATACTAAATTATTCTGAATTAATTATGAAAGGGATAAAGAAATAAAGCTAATTTTTTAAAAGATCAAAACTAACCCAATATAAGGAAAAGATGTCTGATTCCTGAGCCATTCCAAGGTTTTTGTGTACACCTTTGCACTTGGAAATATCTAGTCCAAAATTATTTTTCTACTTTAGTAAAGAACTATTTTCTTGTCTTGCTGCATGATAGGCACCATTGTTCTAGACATGGAGGACACAACAGTGAGCTAAAACAGGTAAAAGTCTGACCTTCTTGAAGCTTGCATTCTAGGCAGAGACAAACAGTAAAAAATGTGTAAATATGTGTATGTGTGCATGTCAGATAATGCAAAAATATCTGTGAAAACTAGCAGGCCAAGGAGAGGTGAGGTAAGGTGGAGTGAGGTGGCGTAGCCATTTTAAACAGAATGCCCAAGGAGGAAGAGTGTGGTCACTGAGCAAGTGACATCCAAGAACCCCAAGGTTGAGGAGTGAACCATGTCATTCCAAGTAGAGGAAACAGCAGGTACAAAGATCCTGAGACAGGCATAGAAAGGCAGAGCATTTAGAGCTGAATGAAAGGGAAAGTGGAGGGTCAGAGAGGTAAGCAGAATGAAGGGGATTGATGACAAATGGTCATTTGTAGGGACTTCTGCAAACTGTGATAAGGACTTTGGCTTTTATTTTGGATGAGCTAGGAACCATCAGAGAATTTTGAGCAAAGCCAGGACAAGATCTGATGTTTTTAAGGGATCCCTCTGATTGCTGAGCTAGGATGAAGTAAGGGGTTTGCCAAGAATGAGAGCAAAGAGCCCATAAGTTGCCATCATCCAAGCATGGACCATATCTGTTTGGTTCATCTGATTAAGGATGTGTTTCAAAGGTAGAGAGCATTTGGAGATGCCAGGATTTCCTGATGGTGTAGATGTGTTGTATGAGAAATAGAGGCATCAAAAATAATTCCAAGGTTTGGGCTCTGAACAAAGTAGGAAATAGAAATTTGTGTTGGTGGAAGTAAAACACAGCATTACAGACTCTATAAGTTGGTCATTCTTTAGTGGCACCTTAGGAAGCATCTTGGTAGTACATCATGATGTAATGTCCGATATTATGACGTCCACAATGTGATGATGTGATGTCAAGTTGCCCAGTAAGGTGACATTCACTCATAGCTTACTATATGCTACATACTCTTCTAGGCATCGGGAGAAAAGCAGTTTTTAAAAGGCCACAATTTCCATGGAGCTTATATAAATTCAACTGAGATCATGGAGCTTATATAAATTCAACTGAGAGGGAGCCAACAATAACTGGATATGCCAAACAAGTAATATATTAAATATGGAGTAATTAAAGAAATATACAAGGTGTTAATACATATTAGAACAAAAAACAAGGCAAAGAAAGAAGAAGGGGAAGGGAAACGAAGGAGAGAGATTCATTTTTTTATAGCGATTGTTTCACTCTTGTTTTTCAAGACAGGATTTCACTGGGCATTCAACCAAGAAGAAATCTGAATGAATATTTTGGAATCACCTACATTGGTGACTGAAGACTTATTCTTCCTGCTGCCTCCTCTTTTAAAAGACTCAATTTGTTCCACCTGGCTACTGTAACAGATGACCAAAACCTTGGTGGCTTGAAATGACAGAAATGTATTCTTTCAAAGATTTGGAGACTGGAAGTCCAAAATCAGTATTGCTGGGCCCAAACCAGGGTGTCAGCAGGTTGGACTCCTGCCAGAGACTAAAAATCAGATCTTTGCTTGCCTCTTCCAGCATCTACTGGCTGCTGGCATTCCTTGGCCATCATTCCAGCCTCTGCCTCTTGTGTCAAATCTCTCCCTTCCTCCCTCTTATGAAGACATGTACAATTGTATTTAGAGCCTCTATTACCTGAAATAATCTTCCTTAATGACATTTACAAAGACCCTTTCTCCTTTTAAGGTAACATGTACAGATTCCAGAGATTAGGATGATTATTCAGCCTAACACAGAGATTTTACTGCAAACTCAGAAGTTCAAATCCAGAGAGAATTTAAGGTGAGCATTTTTTTCTACAATTTTTCCCACTACATTTCATCATTATTTTTATTAATAAATTATCTTGCCCAGGAAACATGGATGGCAACAAGATAGATGCTTGCTTCTTGATGCTAATAAAATCTTCTAGGAGCCATGCTTTGGGGTGGCTTGCATTAATAAGTAAATGAAAACCTTAAGCATTACTCATGCTTATATCATGGAGACAAAACAACAGGCTTCCACTGTAGTTAGAGTTAACCATTCATCTACTCATTTGTTCATGTAGTAAATATTTACTTCTGCTGTACAAAGTTGTGGTTCAGCTCTCAGGCTAGGGAGTCATTCAAATCTGGGTTCAAATTCTTGTTCTATCATTTACTTACTTGTATGATATTTGGAAAGCTAGTGAACCTCTGGAAATGAAGTTGGCTGGGGATTCAATGAGATACGAAGTTCACAAAGCTCTTAACCTGGTTTTAAGAAAGTGCTAGATATACTATCAAGAATATATAAAGAATTGAAAAAAATCAGACCCCCCCCAAATTCAAAGTCCCAATTCAAAAAAAGGCATCCGAAATGAACAGACGTTTCTCAGACAAAGAAGCAAAAGCAGCAAATAAACATATGAAAAAATGTTCAACATCACTGGTCATTTGAGAGATGCAAATGAAAACAACACTGAGATTCCACCTCACCCCAGAAAGAATGGCTGCTATCAAGAAATCAACCAATAACAAATGCTGGCGGGGGTGTGGAGAGAAAGGAATCCTTCTCCATTGTTGGTGGGGGTGCAGGCTGGTGCAACCACTATGGAAATCAGTATGGAGATACCGCAAAGAACTAGGGCTAGAGGTCCCATTTGACCCAGATATTCCCCTGCTGGGGATCTTCCCCAAAGAATTAAAAGAATCATACCACAGCAATATATGTGCACCCATGTTTATAGCGGCACGGTTCATAATAGCTAAAGCTTGGAAACAGCCGAAATGCCCATCAACTGGAAACTGGATAAAGAAGATGTGGTTTTTCTATAAAATGGAGTACTACTCAGCCGTAAAGAATGAGAAACTAGAGACATTTATAGCTAAATGGAGGCATATTGAGGCCATACTCTTAAGTGAAATAAATAGGACACACATGTGTAAATACCGAATAGTTTCTCTAATGTGAGAAACTGAAAGTGTAAATAAGGATTAAAATGAATAATTGATAATTTGAAATAGGGAACAGTCCAAAGGTGTAGTGGTGGTGGGAGGAGAAAGGGAAGAAGGGAAAGGAAAAATTATGAGAAAAGAAAAAAAAATGGAAATGAAATCTATGTAAATAGGGAAGGGTGGAGGGGGGGAAGGGTGCACAGGTAATGGGGAAAAAATAAGAACCAAGGTACATCATGTACAGGTACAAGCACCCAATGATAAATGTAAACGTAATGTACACCCAAAATGTACCAATAAAAGAATTTAAAAATAAAAGAAAGTCCTAGATAAATATGAGTTATTTGCATCTAGCGCTGCTAGGAGGACAGCATGAGATCACACACACACACACAAACACACACACACACACGAATGTAAATTCTACAAGAGCAGGGATGTGGTGCTTTGTTCACTGGTTTTTCTTCCTGTTAACTGGCACTCGGTACTTTCCGAAGGAATGAGTGCATATATGGAGTTTACTAGTTTATGTTTGAAATACATATGAGCCAAAAATACACACTTATCACCACAGCTGTCACCACCATTTTCTGGGACCTCCAGAAATTCAAAGAATGGAGCAAGGCATTGGCATTAACTTTTATAGATGAGGATGAGGAGAAAGAAAAGAGAAAAATGGCTGTTCTGGCTGGAGGCTTATGGCTAGTATAGTACTTACTATGGCTAGTTAGAACTGTGGCATGTTTAGTGTTTTACTAAAAATGAAAGTTAAAAGATTGAGAGAACTAAAGGAAAAAATAGGCTTCTCTAATCCATTTCAGCTTCTGAGCTGGCACTCAAAGAGGGGGGAAAAAAAACCTTCCACTTACCCATGGATTCGATTTCTCTGCCCCATCTGCAAATATTCCTACCATTCACAAAAAAGATTGAAAAATTCTAATACAGACATTCTCTCCCTGCCCCCCGCAGGAATTTCAGGCAGGGTCTTACTATGTAGTCCAGGCTGAGTTTGAACTCATTATATAGCCCAGGCTGACCTCAAACTCGCCTCAGCCTCTTGAGTGCTGGGATTACAGGCATGAACCCACATCCAGCTTCCCTCTATGTATTGTGCCTGTGGCCTCTGTGTGTGTGTGTGTGTGTGTGTGTGTGTGTGTGTGTGTGTGTTTGTGTTGCTATGGACTGAACCCATGGCACCAGGTTGCTAAGTGGCATGACATACTAGTGAATGGCATACTAAGCAGGTACTCTATCACTGAGACACATCCACAGCCTTACTTATTTATTAGAGACAGGACCTTACTAAGTTCCCCAGGCTTTCCTTGAAGTTGGCAGTTTTCCTGTCTCAGCTTCCCGAGTAGCTAGGAATACAGTGCACTGCCACACCTAGCTATTCTCTGTATATTTTCGATATGCAGAGCACCTAGGTGTTGGTGGAGAGATACATACTAAGTGCTCATTCACTCAACAAACCTCTTCTGTATACTAATTTTGAGCTAGGTACTATAATGGGAGCTGAAGATTCCAAGAGACCCTGAAAGACATCCCAGCCTGGCTGGGACAAGCTGGCAAGTGATTTCATTATAGTGTGTAGGTGTTAGAAAGTGTGGCATTAGTGAGACAACAGGGGCATCCTCCTTGGGTGGAAGTCAGAAAGGGTCAATTATAAATACATGAAGTTTGTCATGAAGAATGAGTGATGGGCAGATGGGGGGCTGGAGGAGACATTCCAGGCTGAAGGAGCACAAACATTCAAAGCGAACGTCTAAATCAGAGTTCCTGGAGTTGTTTCAGCCTTATCCTGTCCTCCCTGAACCCCCCTCTCCAGCTCTGCCTGCTGGGGACCCCGGCCTGAACTTCTCTTGCCCTGACTCTGTAAATCATGATCTGACACAATGAAATGTGTCCTCTGGGCTGCAAGGTTCTCAGGTCAAGGTAATGGGTCACTAGCCAGCCAGTGCCTCAGTGGAGTGAACCAGGGGCTGAGAATCAAATCTGTTGGCCCCACATCTTAAATGAACAGAGGTAGGACATGAGGTAAGGCACCTGATGTTTACGTTCAGAAACTGCAAAGCCACCAGCTTGCTAAGTGTCATTACGTCTGCAGGTGGAGGGTAATTTTCTCGTTATTCAAGGACTCCTGATCAGGCTCTGATTGGTTTGAGGGAATTGTTTTATGACCCAGAGCCAGGCAGTGATAGATAGGAGATGTGGTTTGGTGGGCAGAAGTTTACAAGGCAGGAAATTGCTTCACTGGGCACAGCCATTCATAAGAAACACCCCTGGGAAAAGGAGACCCAGGCCTCCTGGTAAGACTGCCCTGGCCATTTGTTTACATCAGCAACAACCCATGTTCCTGGTTACACAATGTGGCAGCTTTACTTTGTGTGGTGGATCTTTGCCCCTTGGAAGAATAAACACATTCCTCCTGCACAATGGAAACAGCAGACCTTACAGACTTCTCATGACTCTCCTGGAGCCCTTAATGTCATTGGAAGGTGACTCTAAACATTAGAGACCGAACTCACTCCAAAATTCAGTTGGAGTTTCCTTTATGGAAGTACAGGTTCAGAAGAAGATATTCCAAAGGTGAAGGGTGGCAAAGAATGCCAATCCTTTGTCAGGCAATTGCCAAAGCCATACCAGGTTTCTCAGAAGAAAATCAAGTCATTGGTTTGGGGGTCATTGGTCAATTTGGGAGGAGGAGCAGACAGGGGTGTGAGTTGTTTGGATATGTTCCAAAGCCCATGTTTCCATTGTCTCACCATCTCTGCAATTCCTTAGCTGAGTCCCAGAGTCCAGAGGTTTCCCCACATAGCGCCATCCAATCTGCTCACACCATGGGGAGGGGAGATAAAGGGCAGCAACTGGAGTCTCCAGAGCCACAGGGGTCTGTCTGATGGCTCATTGGCAGCCTCCAGCTCAGGACTGTTCAACAGAATCAAGAGTCACACCCTGGGCCCTACTCCTCCCCGCTGCATTTGTAAGCCCCATCTCTGTCCCTTCCTGGCTTTGTCCTGAGTTTAGGCTTTGGGAGGTTGCCTCTACCTATATGAGACACTGAGGTCAACATGGCATTTAATATCACAGCTTCTATGTGAGGGAAGAGGAAATGAAAAGATGAATTTCCTCACTCTCAAGTGTGTGAGAACATTTCAAGTTTGGTGCACAGTATCTGAGGCATTTGGGCAGGTGGGAGGACTTGGAGGGGAATTTCATTTTACCTTTTTTTGCCTTCATATAAGAAATCACGGACAATTCATCATTACCCTGACTTTGTCTTGGACCTACTTACTGTGTACTTAGACTATTGGGCAAAGCAGTTGGCAGCAGAAGGCCCTAGGCTGGCCCCATCTAAACTTGGTTTGCTTTCCTGAAGACCTTTGGTTTAATTCTGTCTCCCACTTTCAAGTTCTAAGTGGGGCCCAGACCATGCCACTCTGATCCCTATTCTCTCTCCAGTACCCTATGCAGTGCCTGCTGCAAAGGAGGCTCTCTATAAAGACTTGAGTGAAAAAGAATATGCATTAATGCATGAATGAATAAATGAATGGGTTGTACTCCTTTTAAAATTTGAAAAATACTGATATAGTGAATCTGTAATAAATCTACTCTAGACTTTGGATCACTAACTTCTACAACATTAGATAAGCAGTCTGGATTCACAGTCTCTTTGTACCTATAAAGCAGTCATTCAGGAAGAGCACGCGGGGCATTATGCTAAAGCACACCAAGGCAGCTTCAAGAACATTCCCTAGCCAGTTCAGGACCATTCAGATAATTAGTTCATTAAGTACTCACTTTAGCTGTTGGATGTTTTCAACTCTCCTCAAATCTCATACTCATGCTCACTTGCTTATTTATTCATTTATTAGATCATTCATTTATTTATTTGAGATGGGCTCTCATTACGTTGTCCAGGCCCACCTCAAATTCCTGGGCACAAGCAATCCTTCTGGCTCTGCCTCCTAAGTACCTAGGATCATGCACCACTGAGCCTTGCTTGCAAAAAGGTTTAGAGCCCCTTTACCAGACATTAGGGGACTAGGGCTCCTGGCCACTTGATCTCCAAACTCTGCTAGAGGGACCAGGATAAGCCCAGAGGAGGAGGGACAGTCTTGTGTCAGACTAGAGGAGGTGTGACCAGGGTGGCATAGGACAAATTCAGAGGAGTGTTTTTGAATCAAGGATGTGGGGCATGCAAGTGTGTTAGAAGCCCACTGGGGTGGCAACCCTGAATGTGATAGATATGCCTGGGCCTGGTGTCCTAAAAGGCAAGCATCTCAGGTTGGGGTGCAGGGATACGAGCCAGTAGGTACAAGAAGCCACAGGAAAAATAGCCTACCTTCTTGGAGCATCAATTTTATTCAGAGCTAAGCCATTTTAACTGCATTTTTATATAAAAACAATTATAGATCAACTGTGGTCAATTATTGATCATAATTTCCTCTTTACATAAAAATGTCCTGTTATATAAAAACAATTATGGATCAATTATTGATTCATTATGGTAGAAAACACAAACTTGAAATACATTCTAAGATCAAATATAAAGCTTTGGGACAATTTTCCCTTTGCAGTGCTCTGAACCACCAAGCCCCTTGAGAAGCACGCATTCTCTCTTTGCAACTAATGGTAAAGGAGTCCCAGAAGTGCTGATTTAAAAGAGCCATGCAGAAAATGCGGCACATGCAGAGCACTATCCATGCACACACTGCTAGACCTCCACTCAATACGATGAAGGTCCCTTCGATGTCACAATAACCTTGGTATAGCAATCATCAACTGGGTTGACCCTTGGTCCCCAAATAATCAACTTGTCCTCCTTCCATATAGGTGCTCAGATGTAAGTCCTGCGCAAACCCCTGTATTACTCTCCACTCTGTTCCTGGGAGCCACAGCAGCACTAGGCACAGATGAGGCACTCCATAAACATGTTTTAAGATGAGCTGAGCTCCGGACACATGCCTCCACTTCCTTCCGGCATCAAATCCACACAGAGCAGCATGGGCACAGCTAACAGGGGAAACTCCAGGCAAGGCCTGGGGGGGTAAGTTTCACTTCTTTTGGCCCCAGGGCTATTTTGGGATGAACATTTTTTTTTCCAAGCAGACACACGAGAAATAGTTTTTATCCATTTTGAGAGGAAGACATCAAGATCTCAGGGAATAGCTAGACCTATACAGTGTTGGTGAATTGTGAGCTCCACTCTGGAATATACTGGGGTCAAAGGTGAATGGGTGTCTTTCTAGGGTCTGGGCATCTTGGGATGTCTAAACTCACTCTGGGAAAATTTTCTTAAGACCCCAGTCTTCCAGTTGTTAAGGCCGATTCCCTGGGGTCCCTGAACCCAGCTCCCTCTTCCAACCTCCAGGCAACTAAAGCTTCACTGGATCTCCTTGACTCTAGCATAAGCCCCTGAGAGTGGGACTGATGTCTCATTAATCTTCATGTTCCTACTGCTTAGTAAAGTCACTGCATAGGACACCCTTAATAAATAGTTTCTGGTAATAAGAAAACAGCATTCACTGAGTCATAAAACAATATTTGTTTTGTGCAATCTTCTGGTCATGAGGATTCAATGACAAATAAGAAATAGTCTTGGGCTGGGGATGTGGCTCACTGGTATAGCTCTTGCCTAGCATCATGCATTAGGCCCTGGATTTGATTCCCAGAGCAAGAGTGACTGAGAGAGAGAGAGAAAGGGAGAGAGAGGAAGAGAGAGAGAGAGAGAAAGAGAGAGAGGAAGGAAGGAAAGAAGGAGGAAGGAGAGAGAAGGAGAGAAGGAAGGAAAGAATGAAAGGGAGAGAGAGGAAGAGAGGGAGAAAGAGAGAGAGGAAGAAAGGAAAGAAGGAGGAAGGAGAGAGAGAGAAAGAAAGAAGGAAAGAAAGAAAGGAAGGAAGGAAGAAAGAAAGAAAGAAAGAAAGACAGACAGACAGTCTTGGTCCTGAAGGGACTCACAGCTTAGTAGGGAAGGCTAATGCAGAGCTTGCTCCTAAAGCCATCGAGGTAGGCTCACCTTGAAGTCATGGGGGGTGGGGCAGAGGAAGGGTCACATTGGAAGGTGGATTTTCACAGTCACAGGAATGCCCAGAGGGGTGGGCTTAGGGTGACCTCCCCATCACCCTGTAGGAAAGTGAGGTCCAGGTAACACCTGTTGAGACAGGTAACTCCCATTTGCCCATTGTCCTGTGTTTGCAGAAGAGGAGCAGGGAGCTCCAGAGAGTAAGAGGGGATGGGTCACAACCAGGTGAGCCTCCTCTCAGCACCATAAGCACTAGCACAGAGATAGGGCAGCCGTCTTGGGCAGGATTTATAACTCCAGACTTCAAGGCCTCATTGTCAACAAATTTTCTCTCAATTGTAACTTAAGGGCATAGGCACACAGGGACAGCCTGGAGAGTGGGGGCGGAGTGGGGGTGAGAATCCAGTAGCCAAGTGCACAGAAGGATATGGCAGATGATGGGGAGGGGCCCCAGGCTGTGCAGGGCAAAATGTGGTATGGGACACTGAACTGGTTTAATAGTGCTTTACTTCTTGCCCCATTCCCATGGCCCAGGCCCAAGAAGTAGTAAACATGCTTCGGGACATGGTGAAATCCTGGGACAAGCCCAGGGAGCCAGCTTCATGGGCACATTGTCTCACCCAGACTCCCAGAGCTAGGAGTTTCTCCCCATCCCCAAGATTCCTTGCCAACACATTTTATTGATTCTGGGTAGAAGGCAGATGGCAATCTCTGGTCATTATCAGAGACAGAAATACAGCAGAGCTGTCCCCGGGAAGTGGAAAATTGCCCACCTCTGCTGCTTTGGTGGTGGAAGAAAGGGGTGTGGTGTGGTGTGAGAGTCAAGGAGGTAACTGGGAGTGGGTGAGAAGGGGAGATGGGCTGTGAGTGGCGGCCCTTAAGCAATGTACCCGTCTGTGGCCCCTGAAGACCCCAGTACTGCCTCTGGATGCCTCTTTCTCCCTTCAAATCTTCCCTGAACTCTCACTGTCACCTGATGTGACCTGAATAAAAGCGTCTTCCAAGGGAAGCATCATAACCCTCCATTTGCGCTGGGCCACACCTCTATACACCACCACCTACAGGAAGGGTACAGTGTTCCTCTCACTGCAGGTCTGTCACCAGTCCTTCTGGACTTGGGCCTGGTCTGCATTCTGCTCCTAGGTAGAACTGCAGGCTCAGCAGGGGTTGGAAGATGTCCCTTGGAGGATCCCCAGGGTGTGTCTCCCTCCTCCTGCTTCTCTAGAGACATCAAACGCACCGGCCTGGGCAGGCTGGGCAGGTGGGCGGAGTTAACAAACACAGCCAGACTGGGGGAGGTTTGCAAGCCTCTCCTTCAGACTCCCAACACCAGCCTGAGCAAATCCTCCCTGTGACTTCAAAACCAGCAGCTTGTTTGCCTGGCCACGGGGCAGCAACAATGCTTTCCCTTTTGACCTAAGAAAGCAACCCTGATACTGGTGCTAGAGGACTGCCGGTCAGGGGGCCGAGCTCATTGTGGAATCGTGCTCTGGGGCTCTGAGGTGGGCATTCCTGCCAGTCCACACTGATGATCTAAGACCAGGGGAATGTGTTAGGCAGGCCTGCTAGGAGCTGTGTCCCCACACCTGTACCCCAGCCAGGACTCGGGACAAAGAGGACAGGCTCTCCCACACCCCACAAGGAGGGCATGACCGGCCATGTCAGTGCACCTAGGAATGGAGACCACAGCACCACACGCTAGCTGCCCCCCTGATGGTGACCGAAAGAGCGAAGAGACAACCTACAGAATGGGGAAATGTTTGGCAGCTACCCTTCAGACAGAGAACTAATATGTAGAATACATAAAGAACTCAAAAAAAACTAGACCTCCAACAATAAAAGACCCAAAGAGTGGAGAACCGAAATGAAGAAAGAAGTATAGATCCTTCAAGTATAGATTCTTCTTTCAAAAGAAGAAGCATAAATTGCCAATAAACACATGAAAAAAATGTTCAATGTCTCTGGTCATTAGAGAAATGCAAATCAAAACAACACTGCAATTCTCTTACTCCAGAAAGAATGGCAATCATCAAGAAAACAAATAATAACAAATGCTGGTAGGGGCCGGGGATTTAGCCCAGTGGTTCCATCGCCTGCCTCGCAAGCGCAAGGACCCAAGTTCGATCCCCAGTACCAAAAAAAAAAAACAAAAAAAACCACAAATGCTGGAGAGGCTGAAGGGAAAAAAGGAACCCTCCTACATAATTGGCCGAAGTGTAAACTAGTACAACCATTATGGAAATCAGTATGGAGATTCCTCAAAAAACTAAAAAAAGAAATTCCATTCAATGCAGCTATTCCTCTTCTAGGTATCTTCC